>NC_133235.1:22679369-22988696 GCF_040436345.1 Pagrus major | reverse complement strand
TCAGATTTATTTATTCCAAAATGAAGCCTGCGGATCGACGGAGGGACAGCTCTCCTCCATCTGTCATCGTTGAAGCCACACTTGTCTGACACAGGGATTCATTCGTCTTGTCGTCTTTGACAGTCGGATTTTCCCGGCGCACTCCCACCAGGAGTCGCACTGGATTTTTGGAGGCAGACTAAAAAAGAAAACGCTCTGTGACAAGGGGTAGGCTCTTTATGAATGCAAATGAGTCTGGGAAAATTCACAGAGCAGCTAGCGGGCTCCGAGGCTCCGGCATCCGTCACGTCTCCCCCCACCAGGCACAACCCACGCCTTGCCAAGAGGTCTAAGGGCTTACAGGGGCCCTACAGCAAGAACAGACACACTCATAGAAAAGGG
Source organism: Pagrus major (assembly GCF_040436345.1). Taxonomy (NCBI): domain Eukaryota; kingdom Metazoa; phylum Chordata; class Actinopteri; order Spariformes; family Sparidae; genus Pagrus; species Pagrus major. Next base: position 22,988,315 of record NC_133235.1, on the reverse strand, counting down.
CATGGAAATCCTGTGGCTGACACACACTGCGAGTGCCACCGGTGACTATTATTTTCATGAAAATGATAAGCTTACTGTTTTTACATGCCATCCACAGAATAGCTGGTGGGTTTTAGGTTTTTATTATAAAACATTCATCTCCTCAATCCTCTCTCTCTCCGTGTGTGTGTGTGTGTGTGTACGTGTGTGTGAGGATGCGTCACTTGTATCACTTGACATTTGGCTTCCCTTTTATCCCGTTCCAAGGATAGTAAGTCAAATGCTATGTGACAGGTCAACCTCTTCATATCAGTCATCCTTCACCCTGACCCAGCCTCAGCTGCACAAAGACACATCCAGCTCTTCGACACTAAAAATGATCATTAGCTGCGAGATAGCAGGCGAATCCTGCTGGGTTAAAGGCAGGAGGCTGTTTACTCAAACTAACAAGGAAACACTGCATAAAATCTCCATTTTAACCAGACTGTTCTTGAGTCCCTCGAATTGAATTTCCCTAAATGTTGGCGCATAAACAGGAGCAACATAAGTTCACCTGTTTTCAAGAAAGAAATATCTTATTTAAAAAAAAAAGTTTAGGAAAAGAAGCAATAAGCTTCATTTGCAAATGGTAACTGAGAAAACACTCATTATGCTTAAATACATCCACCTACATAAAAGGGGCACTACACCAATTTTACATGTAAAGATAAGAAATGTTCAGATACCATATTTTCCTTCCCAATAACGACAATAACGAACTGAAACAGAACAGAAACATCAACAAATGTAAGTTTGCTGACTTGTGCTCGAAGTTCAACAAGTCACTTCATGGTTATGGATACTCGTATTCAGTAATCCAGCATTTTATAGGCCGTATCAGAGGCGTTTCCGATTCTGGTATCTGAATCAAAACAGCCCCAGTAAAGTTATTCATCGTGAAGAAAACAACTCAGCCTGTGAAATGTGTTGTATAATGTTTACAGCTCGGAAGCTAATTATTTTAGCAAAAAGCCTGTGAGGTGGAGAAGGTCTCATGAGAGAGTCTCATTATAGAAATAGGCATTTTTTTATAGAAGACATTTTGACTTCACTACACTACACGATAATAATTATGGCTTCGGTTCTATTCAGGTATGCCAGCAAGCCGCCATCGAGGAACTGGAACTGTGACGCAATTTGGACGTAGTGGTCACATTTGGTATTGCAAAAATAATGTGGAGCGCACAAAGAGAATGAGTTTAAAATGAGGAATATATATCCAGAACTCTATTTGTTATCAGTAGAGCTGCAATTATTGTTTTCACGATTTATCGATTAGTCTCTAAAATGTCAACAATGAATAGATTATGAAAATAGTTGGCAACTAATTGTCTTTCAATCGACAAATTGATTAACTGACCAAATCTTTGCAGCTCTATTCATCATAAGTTGTTTGATTTAGTTCAATACAATGTCTAGAAGGCCGTATCATTAAATTATTTTATGAAAAAGGGTTTTTTGTTGGATCCAGCATATTTGCACTTTGACCTACATTAAGGAATAATAACATGAAGCGTGTAGAACTGGAAGGATTATCTCGACATGTGCTGCATCACTGTTATCATTGAATATGTCTCTCGCAACTGCCCCCAACTTTATGGATGTGCAATACTAAATCTCTGGAGCAGCCCTTTAATGAGATGATTTATATATAATGTCACATTAATGACTGGGCAGCTTTGCCATGTTTTGCTTTCTACCTCAGGTTTGTTTCAACTCGCTCTTTTTGCTTAAAAGCTAATCTGAGGTGCACAGAAACTGGAACCTGTGGGTATTTAATTTAGCAGGAGTTCAAAAGAGGATGGTCAACAGAGGCAGAGCAAGGGCTAGGAAATGCTGACTCGGCTCCTGTCGTTTAATCTATTTGAGGTGCGATTAAAGTTTAATTCGCGCCCATCTCCTAATGCTGGCCGATGCGTGTGCTCCCCAGCAGTGGGTCGGTGAGTAGTTTCAAGCTGAGCCCAGGTCTTTTCTCTCTGTCTGGGCCTCACTTTATTCATGCCTGAGGGACACCGTGAGCTGCAAACAACTGAATTTTTCATCAAGGTTACTTCCTGGAGAGATGTGCCATGCAGTTGCTGCTTTCTCTCTCAGTGCGCTCCTAGCTCATACATAACTTACCCTGCTCTGACCCGCAGCTCTCTCTCTGGGAGGAGTTGTTTGACCCTGGTCCAGATAGGAGAACATGTGCTGTGGAGTCAGCATGAGTTTGTTATGAAGCTTTGAATATCGAGGGTTGCTTTGCACGGTTTGATTATGAGATATCTGCCAGCAATTACATTTCTAAGCAGCTTATTAACAATGCTGTAGCAGACATAAGGACGTTTGAGGTGTTTAATAATTTATTTTGACAACAACTCCTCTTATAAAGCATCCATACATAGTTAATGAATGCTTGATAATATAGCACATTACAATTAATATATGCTATGATGTGTTCATGAGCACATTTATCAACAGTTTGACTGTGAAACTGGGAATTTTTGGCATATGCATACATGTATCTTAGCATTTTTTACTTGCGTTAGCCAAAACTCAGCCTCCTGCTGCGTCCGAAAATTCCTTACCACCATGTCAACATCTTTAGTACACTAAAACAAACAAGAGGTTTTTACGTATGTCAGAAACCTTAGTATGAAACCAATAGTATGTGAATTGCACAGTATTTATGTGAAAATATTACAGTGTGTAAGCACTGCTGTGGTGACAACAACATCAACATAACATACAATGCCCTCGTCCCTTCTTTGGATCAGTTTCTTCATTTTAGTCCAGTTATATTGAGGAAAGAGTAAAAAACTGTTTCTCCAGCTGCTTCCAGGTTTTTGAACTGCTTCCTCCTTTGAAGCAACTTACCACTGAAATTACATTTTTTTTACAGAAACTAAAATACAAAAAAAAAAAAAAAGGTACTGTTGGGTGCCAGTACTGAATTCCAGGTACCGGTATCAGTTCAAAAATGAACGATACCCAACCCTAATATTTATAGACAACTATTTAATGTTGATATGTAAGAATTTTTGTTGAAAACGTAAAAAAAACAACTAAAATTATGACCAGAATATAAATAATTTGTAGTTTTGACATTATAATTCATGTGTATTGTGTTGCTATGAGTGATCTTATAAAGTTAGCATGCTAATTAGCATGCTAGCCCTAACCCATCCTGTCCAAAGCGCCTGTGCTAGTGATGTAAACACTAACAGTCCCCTGGCCCCTGAGCTCCCAGTCCGAACGCCTAGCTGGACTGCTAACTGAGCTAACTAGCTAACTGCAGCTACAGTTGACAAGAGGTAGCGGTAACTGTATTGTTTTGAGTATGACAGTTGGACAATTCTTACATATTGCATCTTTAAATATGGAAGGAGGTTAAATTTAAGTTTTACCAAATATGGATATCTGTGTACAATCGTCTTATTTGGTAGAAACCATCCAAACATCGTATATGAGGAGTTATTTTTTAAAGTTTTGGCTCAAACTTGAGACAAATCCTGCCATTTCCCACTCACAAATGTATGATAATCTACGGTACATTCTGTCTCGTTCCATATTTATCAGAGCAGCCTCACTGGATGATGGTAAACACAACTCAACAAATTCAACTAGTTCATATTTCTGCTGGGAATACCGACATGCTTGGCATTAACATTTTTAGCCTCTGAAAAACAACTCTGCTGCAACTTCGGGAGAAAAACATCTACTATTTATAAGAATATTTTTACATCAGAATTCATTTGCAATTATAATCAAATCCCACTTACTCCGTTTTTTGCAGGATTATTAATGCTGCAACAACACATTTGGTTTTAATGGAGGGAAAATATGCAATGTCAGATGATTTTTATTTTTCTCCTCTCATTACGGCTGCAAATGCCGCTTTTTGTAAACTACAGCAATCAGAACCACAAACAAGGTCTTATTTATTCTATTCAGAGTTTACTTTCCCGAAAGCAAACCACAAGCAATAAGGTCATTTCTGTCTATTGGCTTATAGTGGAATAAATTTGAATTTAAAGCACGAAGAATGAGCTCTTCAGATCATATTTCACACTAATCAATGCAGCCTTTGATTTTTAAATCAGACCTAAGAAGACTGATGCGTGGGAGGTGTGGATCGGGATTTGAAGGACCAACCTGACATCAGAGTTTGACTAAATACTCATTGTTTTGTAGAAAAACCTTATATTTGTCATGCCTGCTGACTAGTTTTCGAGCATGCATGTTTACGACTGAACCATCGTAGCCTTTGTAAGGTCTACAACACAAAGATAATCCTCCGTCATTATGACCCTGTTAAATAGGGAATAAAATCAAGCAGAATGGCTGTTGGACTGCAGACTTCCATTTCAGGGCTGTGCTGTGCAGTCTTGCAGCTCCTGAGTGTCAGACATTATCACCACCACTACCCTCAACCTCACCCTGCCCCTTGTGACAATTACTGCCCTACCTCCCTATTCAGCACGTAATGAGAAAACTGACTGATCGATTTCTGTCCAGCCAGTAAAAGAGGGGAAGGAAGCATTTGGATGTAGCACAGCCCGGACTCTGAGGGACAGAACTGCAGCATATACATATCATCATTTATAATTTCTTTAGGTGTTTGATGGGAGATAAATGCCATGCAATGACAAATATTACAATGTTGATGCAGAGAGTGGTAAGATACTTAAGTTAAGGTCTGGTCTAGGTCTGCAACAAGCAATTATTTTCATTATTGATTAGCCCTTGTGACAATTTCCCAAAGCCCTAGTTGACATATTGAAATTGCTTGTTTTGACAGAACAACCGTTAAAAAACAACAACAAATGATTCTTTTTATTGCCAATGTAGACGAAGAAGAAGAAAACGTGCAGATATTCACATTTTACCTGATGGAACTGCGTATTTGCTCATGGAGCAGTCGACTTCTGCTGGACTGTTTCTTTTTACAAAACGGATCTAAATCGATTCAGCAGAACCAGAGATATCGTCTTTTTTTACTCCATGCCTTCGTGTCAAAACCTGGCGCCTACATTACCGACGAAGGAAACTCAACCACCGACAGTTCAGTTTGAGATTAAACCCACAGTATGTAACTTCTGCTGGTAGAGGTCTCTTGATTTAAACAATAATAACGCTTCGATGGGAGTTGTTGCCTGTATTGTTAAACCACCATCGCTGTTAAAAGTCTGTCTTCAAGACTCAGGCAGAAATGTCCTTCCTTGGCATATCATCCGATGTTTCCCTGGAGGTTATAGCAAGAAGCAACTAAATAAAATGCAGAATTCTTTGGGTTTGGGTTCCTAGCCGACATGATACCTTTATTGAATTATGGGTGCAACTCCGGCGCATCCTGCCGCTTAACCGGAACCAGTGTTTTCCATGGTAACAGGACCCTAATCCCTGTTCGTAGAGCAACTGGTATGTCGTGTCATTTATTCATGAAGATCTAGGTTAACTAGCACTGTTATTATTGCTTAGCCGACTTGCTTAGCCGAAGCTAATGCTTCTAAAGCCTTGAAAGTGCTGCTGGCGTGTCAGTTATAATGGTGCTTTGTTACTTCTTAGCCAGCTATGTTACGTTAATTTCGTAACGTTAACCTTGAAAGAAGTATTTGTGCAGATAGTACGTAGTGTTTGTGTCGAATACTGCCTCAGGTCAAATTGTGAAAGACTGGTGACATCCCCAGAATACTCCTGGATATCTTTAAGGTATGTTATGCTAGTAGCGGCTAACGTTGCCTCACGCAGCTAGCCTCAAACAGCGATGATAATGGAGGACGGGCTACAAAGATCTGGTAAGCTCGCTTTTTGGCGCCAACTGATGCTGACTCAAGTGACATCACTTGAGGTGAGTCATCAGATTTCAGGCTGCTTGAAAGGCTTGTAAAAGCTAATTTATGCTCCCTTTAAGTACTAAAATAGAGACGTATTTCAAAAACTGTCACTGCCCACATGCTTCCATCCTTTCGCAATGTAAGCTTATGGGGAAAAAGTGTTTTTGGGCTGCGGTGCATCACGTGACGATGTAATTGGCCTCAGCGGAAACTTGCTTGAAAACCTGCCGCTCTTCCTGGGGGCTTGCCGCCTTTTTAAAAAAGTTCTTCCTCTCGTCCAGTGGTTGTGTCTTACTTGAACTGTTGGCCACACTGGCTACCGATGGTACTGCTCCGCTGGCGCTTATCCGTAAGGTTTCAAGAAAACGCGCAGGAACGCAGAAAAAATGAACGCAGAGTACGGACAGATGGCGACATAGAGCTTTAAAAGTCCTGTTCAATCAATTATCAAAATAACTGCTTATTAATTTTCTGTCAATTGACTAAAGAAAATTATATAAACGTGAGGACTGAAGGGGCGTCCGGACGTTTAAATGTTAAGGCTGGCTCGGCTACATTTGTTATAACAACTGTTGTGGGACACAGGGCTTGTAAAAAGCACTCCCCACAAACTGCTGCACGTTCCAATAAATTCATCTTGATTTATTATTCCTTTGACTGATTACACGGATGTAAATATTCAGCGGTGAAATATATAGTCAGGGGGGTGACAGCGTGTCTTTCCCCAAGCACCACCATGCTGTCCTGTTGGGTCAGAGCTCCACTGCCACTCACAATTATTTATTAGGCTACATATTCACTCTCTATCCATCACTGTACGGCCACCCGGTCCGGTCACATCTCTTTATGTTTATTACAGTGTCCCACCTTCCTCGAGGAGGATGATTGACGTGCTCGGAGAGGAACCGAGGTGGGACTTGCGCGCGCCCTCTTCTCCAATCGTGGCTCGAGGGGGGCGGAGGCTTTCCCATCCATACTCTGATTATGAGTCAGTTACCAGACATAAGCGAAACAATAACAGTTGGTGGTTACTTTGTGGCCAAAAACCCCCTTCACAGGCAAGTTGAAGTCTTTAGCGCGGTTTTTTTTTTCTTCTGTATTTTCCTCCCTCCAGCGCGTCAAAGCTCTCGGAAGGTTTCATAAGAGGAGCTCAACGCGCTCCACTTTTAATCAGATTAGGAGCCTTTAATGTTCAATCCTGTGTCTTTTTTCTTCTTCTTCTTCTTCTTCTTCTTCGTCTCCTTCCCTACAGTAGCGGTGCAGGAGTGGCCAAAGCCAAAAGCAGCGATTCAGATCAGATTTCACCTAAACCAGCTGGGAGAGACACCGAGAGAGAGAGAGGGAGAGAGAGAGAGAGAGAGAGAGAGAGAGAGCAGAGCAGAGAGAGGGTTTGTCAGTCTCCCTCCTCCCAAATCCAGAAAATCTTACCAAGGAAAAAAGGAGGAGTGTCGGGGCTGAGAGAGAGAGAGAGAGGGAGAGAGACGCAGAGGAATCCAGAGGAATTTCCGAGGATATTTTTTTCTTCCCTTTCTTTATTTTTTCTCTCCCTCCCGCCGCTTTCTTGATATCAAAAAGATTTTTTAAAAGTTGGAGGCGAGGCAGCGAAAAAAGGAAAAACCGTGGTCAAGGATGGACGAGCAGCCTCGGTTGATGCACTCCCACGGGGTAGGCATGGCCGGACACCCCGGCCTGGCGCAGCATATGCAGGATGGCACGGCGGGGACGGACGGAGAGGGAAGGAAGCAGGACATCGGAGACATATTACAGCAAATAATGACCATCACAGACCAAAGCTTAGACGAAGCACAGGCGAGGTGAGGCTGTGAAGAAAGAGGACAAAAAAAACACACACTTGTATTAATAATCGGGAGAGCGGAAATATTAGGCAGCGTTGTTGGTGATGGAGGGGGAGATAATAACACTGGTTTGTATCAAGACTGCCTCTAAATGAAAGCAATTACGCCCACTGAAGTGCCGTGACTGCGCGAAAGCGACAAAAAAGACCGCTAAAAACTTCACATTTCATCATTTCAGACAACTTCGGAGTGAATATTTTAAATCCCAAACTGTTAATTAATGTTTGATTATTGTAGATCGGGGATGATCTGCTGAGAGGTTTGTGTAACTGTGGAGCAGTTTCACATACACTTCTTCCTCCTTTACAAAAGGAGCTTATATTGTAATCCTGTGCTGTAATAACGTGTTGCAGAGCCTCTCCTATAGGTATCATGACTCATAATGAAATATATGATGGGGATTACATTTGAGGCATGTCACAGTTGTGGGGTAACATGCAGGATTGTGTTGCTATAATTAGAAAAATATGGCTTTTTTTTTGTTTTCATGTGACACAAATGTGGAAATTTAAAAAGCAGATTTCAGTGTAAATATCGCCAGTGTTTTTCTTTTTGCGTCGCCGCCTGCGTGTTTTGTAATCTCATCTTCTTGTGTGGAAAATCCGGGGAGAATTCGGTGACATTTTGTGATTTACGTGGCTTTGTTAGTGTTGCCACTTGTTTGAGTACTGATGCAAAGTGGTGTCCTGTCCTCTCCGTAGGAAACATGCACTGAACTGCCACAGAATGAAACCTGCCCTCTTCAACGTCTTGTGTGAAATAAAGGAGAAAACAGGTAAGTTCTGGTTTTAGACTTTCTTTTGTTTGCTGGGTCTCTTGTCTCGTCCTCGCTGGGCTACAGACGCTGATGAGATTATTGTCCATTTCATGGTCTCGTCTCTGAGCATCACTTTGTTTCTTTATTTTTCGAAAATCTCTCTACAAAGCACAGATCGCTGTGATATTCCCCGTCTTTTTCTTTAATGATTTGTGACTCCCTGATGTTCTGCCTGACAAACATCACACACCCTGCATGTGAACACCACTGGCCCCAGATGAGGTGCTGTCACTGGACTGGAGTGTTTTCATGCCGACGTTTGGGCCTTTCAGGGGCTGGGCTTTCTCACCCCTCTCTGTCTGTTTTCCTTGGCCGAAGCGAGCTGTTTTAAACGCACAGGCAGGTCAGAGGGATTTTCTGTTTATGTTTGCAACAAGGGTCAAAGTCATGAAAAGGAATGTGTGAATTATTACTCACTGTAACAGCAGATTAAAAAGAAGAGGGGCTCACATGATGAAAGCCTGTGAATATCCTCTGAGGGAGGTGGCAGAGCGCTTGTCGAACAGGCGGCTTTTGTCGAGGGAAGGAAATAAAACAAAAGATCCAATATAACCTTATCTGTGAACACAACTTTGAAGCTGTCTTTGAGATTATTTGAGAGAGCCCTTGTCACTTTGTCCGGTCGTTGCTGCATTCACAGCCATGACAGGTGAAAATAAACAGAGGGCTTTGCGTGGAGGCAATACCGCTTTCCTTGATTTTTTTACATGAACTGTTATTCGCCGACATTTCATATGTATGAGTCAGTGTTTGGCACAGGTTTTTGCAAAAAAAAAAGGAAATAGAAGGAAGCAGCAGACACTTAGGGAATTTCACCAGATTTGACAAAAGGTTAAAGAGTGTGGTCTGTGAGGAGGAAGCTATAGTAGGTTGGGGCCCTGTTTCTAAATTGCAAGGCTTGGAAAAGTGAGAGAGTAATGCCTGGCTCTTTGTAAACTGTCTGGCGTCTCCCTGGGTTCAACCAGAGTTCGTTTCCAAAAAGAAGAACAAAGTGACTTGGACCTTTTCCTGGCTTTTCCCCCCTGCCTCTCCTCTCTTCCCACCGTTCTTGGCAACCGGCATTTCACAGAGCTTCTGACGAGAGAGAGAGGCTCCCCCCTCGGCCTGCGAAATCTCCTTCCCCTCGGTTCAGGACCAAGTTTGGAAATGAACATAATTCAACGCAGTTTATATTTTCTCTTTTTTAAAAAAAATCTATTGATTCAGTTATTTTTACCCAAAGTGTGGCTGAAAAACATGCTCCAAAACCACAAATCAGCATGCTCTAAACGGCTGCATTGTTTTTGCGAAGACAGACAGGGCATTTAAAAGTTAAGAATAACCCCAAAACAATTTGTGTGAGAATCGAGTCTTAATGGCTGCCTCGCTGTGTCCTCCCTGTCTGCGTTTGAAGAGCTGAGCTGCGGCTCATCTTCGCCCATAGGAGGTTTGTGCAGACGAAACTGAAAATCCTTTCACTGCAGTGACAGAGAAAATGACTCAAACCTTCACCATGGCATTTACAGCCAAATGTGCTGAGTGCAGTGTATGCGCGCGGAGTACAGCCTGTAATTTGTCAGGTCCTTTTTTATATTCTTTATAAAGAGTCAGCTTCTCCTCGCTTTTCCTACATTGTTGCAGTCAGAGTGTCTTTTAGCAGGAGGAGACGAGCACGGCGGTTCAGACTCGAAGCAGCCCTTCTCCTCGACCTTTTGCTGAAGGGAGGAAACATTTCTTGAGATCGTATATCATGTGTTGCATGTAGTTATTCACATGTGCGTCCTCTTCGTGGAATATCACAGGCGTGCGAGTGTTGACAGCAGTAATATGGGACATTGCAGCAGCGAGGTGTCCATTGGCAAGCAGCTGACAAACAAGGCGGGAGTGCATGCCAGTAGCCGGACAGAGCAGGCCTTAACTGATGACCCCGCCCCACCCCTCTGCCTGTATATTTGTGCCGGGGTCGAGCTCGTGTCGCGCCGGGAGAGTATTTAGCAAGCTTAAACAAGCTCAGGTTTGCATGCTGGGTTATGAGAAACGAACGGCGGAGGCTTGTGTTACCTCTCACAGACGTTCCTTCTGGCCGCCGGTGTTGTGTTTCACGAAAATGTTTGCCCCCGACTGCCGGCCCCCACTTTTTTCTTTTTTAAACTGTCATCATTGTTTCTACAGTTCCTGAGAGCACTTAGCATTAGTTTTCCTGTGTTTGCTTCACATCCTGTGAAGAGAGTTTGGAGAGCGTCTTTGTTTGTGTGGAACCATTACGGCGATGGAAGCTGGCACGTACAGGTTGACTAAGTAAGAGAAGCCAGACACCAAGTCAGTGTTTCTGGGTGTCAGATTTCAGGCCCTCTCTCTCTCTCTCTCTCTCTCTCGCTCTCTCTCCGGCTCTGTGTCTCTCTATCAGTGGGCCTGCATGGGACTGTTTCGTCAGGCCACTCTGTGTCAGCAGCCTCACATTACCCCCTCGCAGGCTCGGGTCAGATGGAGAGCTCCTGCATGACTAATGTGATCAGACGGATAATGCATTACACCGCTTGAACTTATCAAAGCTGGAGACCTGCTGAATCAGTCGGTCCCGCTAACTGCTAATTAGACATGTACACAGGTTTTAGATATTCACAGTGGTGTTGATGTGGTCACTTTTAAGTGGTTTTCATCATTAAAGTGCAGTGATTGAAGTAGGGCTGCAGCTAACAGATACATTCATTATTAATTAATCTGATTACGTTCTTGTTTAAATGAGTAATTGTGTTTGAAGAAGGTGAAACAGTGGTCAGAGTTACATCTTCAGATGTCTTGTTTTATCTGATCAGCAGCTCAAAATGCAAACATGTTGAATTTGCGGTGATAGAAACCAGAGAGAAGCAGTGAATCCTCACACCGGAGAAGCTGGAAACAAAATATGTTGCGCTTTTTTTGCCTAAAATGTATTTTTTGTTGAAGAAATTTGAATCAGAAGTGAAAGAATTTCTTTGACTGATTTGTTTTTTTATGCCTAAACAAACTAAATTAACAAACTATTTGTTTTCATGGATGAATAAACTGAATAAACAAACTGACCTGAAAGGAAAACACAATTTAATACTGTTTTATTTTGTTTATATTTGCCACCTTTCTAGCTTCAAACTGTGTCCCGTGGACCTTTTTTTCCTCTGAGAACAGCTTGTTTATTCAGTCATGGAAAAAATACATATTTCAGTATTATTACCTCATTATTATATTGTAGATATGAAATTTCTGGGTATTTCTTCTCCAAAGCTACATAGTGCCACTTTAAAGTAGCTGTGAATTCATTTGACAGCTCTTTAATCCATTAATTCACTGCTGTAGTCGGTAGGCTTGAAAAAAAAAAAAGGAAAGGTGATAAAATGTCAAATTACAATTTATGGTATATTTTGCGACATTAACATTAAACGTTGACGGAGGTGCTAGTCGAGCTCCCATGAAGCAGCGGATAGACTGGTCACTATGGCTCCCAGTGCTGCTGTTTTTCAGTATTTAATTGACATGGCTGTCCATGATGAGTTCAGGGGTTAGTGTTGCCTCTCTTTGTTACTCTCCTCTCATCTCCAGTGACAGATGGAGGCATTAGTCTCCAATGTGGCGCTGTCCTGAAACTAATGGCTATGTCCTTGGTTTTCCCCGCGCTAGCTGGGAGACTGTATATCTGTCCCCGACTTGGAAGTGCCGAAGCAGCAGTTTATCCCCCCATGTTTTAGTTTCCACGGAAATAAGGCCGAACAGGACTCTGTCTGTTCTCCCCATAAATGACTTCAAATAAATAACTTCAAAAAGGAACCTGAAGTTTTTCCTGAGAAAATGTTGCCGAGCTTTGATTTGCGAGTTTATAGGAAACTCTTCCTCCACTTAACCAGAAACGTTCCTCTAAGTGAATAATAACAAACATGCAATATATTTTTACGAGTCGAGCAGAGATGTGGTGATTCTGAGTTTATCTTTTAAACATAAATAGTCTAGATTCCACTTTACCCACTGACATTTCCTCTATAGTCATGTTTATATTCACTACATTACCGGTGCACTTCAGAAGCAACAGCGTGTATTTTTTTTTGCTGTTCCCTGTCCTCTGATGTAAACTCACTCGCAATTAGGACAGCTAATATATTATGCAAATGTTGACTGGCTTAATTGAGACATGTTAATCATGTTTTAAGAGGCTAATTACAGCCCTGTATATCTGAGGTGGGAGTTGTAATTAGCCGTGATAACAGATCTGGCTGTAGAATGGTCATATTCTGCGTGTCGACGTATGGCGAGGGAGTGCGTGTGTGTGCGTTTGCCTGTGTTTGTGAGGGCATAGGTAGGTCTTGGCAGTCATGGCAGCTATTTTCCATCTCTTTAAGCCTTTAAACAAATTAAAAATGTTGACATAGATGCGAGTAAGTGTTCGATGTTTCGGAGAACTATTTTTCCCCTGCATCCATTTTTCCACATTTCACCTTCATGGGAAGCAGCAAGAAGGACAGAGGAACAGAGATCCATCAGCTCACCTCTTCACGAGGAATGTGAATGCATCTCTATCTATAGCTTGTTTCCGTCGCTCCTCAATCTGCTTATCTGATGCAGCAGTTCTGGCCATTCTGCAAACCGGGGCTTTTATACAAAGGCTGTGTTCTTAGTTTTCTGACAGAGATCATATTCGGATCCATTACGCTAAGAATGCCTTCCCACTTATCGAATATAAAATTGCTTTAGAGAGGAAATTTGCTCTGTGGCAGAGTGGAGTTTCTTTTTTTATCAGATGTTTGTCTCTGGAGCAGCTTTTAGTGTCTACAAAACAGCTCTGGTGACATTATTGCAGTTGCAATTGCCTCAGCCATTGTTTTTCTTATTGGTGCTGTTTGGATTTGATTGGATTTTCCGCAGTCTCGAGGAATTGCCTCACGCAGTAGGACCGCCGGACGCGTATATCCTCATATTGTTGCCGTTGAAACACCTGCAGATCTTATTACTGATATGTTCATGGGGCTCCAACTGTGTGCTACAACTACCTCTGAATTACACTGTTTTGTTTTTCTTTTTTCATAAATCTGTTTGGTTACACGTCACCTTCTTTCCCTCCTCTGTTTGACTTTCATATAATAAAAATGTAACTCACACATTCAGGATTTCTTGGGCTCTTTGATGGAGGTGGTTGCCCTGGCAGTTGATAACCTTTAATTCGAGGTGTGGGATCTCATTTCTCTGGCACCCTGCCACTACGATGTAAGTGGCGTGTTGGCAGCATGCTGGGGTTGTACAAAGGAACCCCCCTGACTTCGATGAACAGTCAAACATAAAATGGCAAGCGCTCTTCCCTGGCTGACTTAGTAAAAATGACATAAATTAATACATGCTGCTTAAACGGGACCAAGATTAATGGTTGCCTTTCGCAGCGGCTTAGATCCACTGTCAGTCGCTGCTCGCTGCCCAGATGGAATCAACACCAATCAATGAGGCTACCCGACTCTCCCTGGATATCTGCTTAGGATGCTGAGTGGGACACACACACACACATGCACACATACACACACACTTAAAGGTATAATATGCAAGGTTTCAGCATTAAAATGTGTTAAAACAACTACACCTATGTTAAATGCATCGTTTTTGTGTACTAAATCTATATAATCCCAAATGTGTTCAACCCAGAGAAAAACTGAATTTTAGTCAAGATAACAGTGCGTTTAATCTTGTTCTCTTTGTTAATGGCGTCATATCTCCTTTACGTCCTCTAGTTGCTTTTACTTCAGGGGAAACACAGGAAACACCATATCTGGGCTCCAGACCGCGACAATGTAGTCCCCCATGATTTTGTTTTTTTTAAATTACCCCCCTCCTCATCATTATGACCTCTACAGCAATAGAACAACCACAAAAGAGGGGTTGTAACATTATGTAAATGTTGTTTAAGCTATTAGTTACCAATTGATGGTTTAAAAATATCTGATTTAAGAGGTGCTGCTGCCTCCCTATAAAAAGTCATGGAAAACTACTTTCTCCTAAAGCACTACCTCACTTTATGACTTTTTCCTTTACAAGAGAACAGAACATTGTTATTTCCATAAATTGTTTATTTGTTACCAAAGGACTGATCAGTAATACCATTAAGATGGTAAGAATGCAAATGTATTGTGGTTCATAAAAATTTAAGTGAAACTCCTACATTTTGTGCTGGTGCTCCTTAAATTTGTCGGGAAGAAGTTAGTCTGGACAAGAAAAGTCAGAGCAGGGTTTGCAAAAATTCTGTCAGTCATTAAATCGTTGTTGTATGTAAACACCAGCGCCTGACCCGAAATCTTCAATCATAATAAAGAAATATTGTCCATGTAAACATAGCTCATGTAGCAGCACAGTGCTTCATTTATAATGTAATGTTGTGACACATTTTACATTCAACAAAAAATTACAGCTCCTTCGAGATGGATATTTCACTTGGCCATATTGCAATTTTGATAATATTTCAATTAATTGTTCAGCCCTTGAATCCACAATCGAATATCTTTCTCCAGAACTGCTTATTCCTCCTTAAATACAAATTATGCTTAGAGGGAACTATTTTCAGTGTAAATTTTATGACTGGAGAGATTTAAATATGTCGAACTTTGGGTAAACAAAACGGTAATTACCGGATAACGGAAACCCTGCGTTAGATAGGGAGGAAGGAAGTCGGCGAACGTGACTAAATGTAACGTGAATAAAACTTTTAATACATTACCTCGTCTGAGTTACGTAGACAACAACTCAACGTCATCAAACTACGTCTTTCGTTATCGTTCTGATCGACCCCTAGTGGCAGAAATTACAAACGGTGTCTTTAACTGTATCCCGCACACGCAGACACGTATACATTTAGGCACAGGTATCATGCAAAAAAACCATGACTTGCACCCTGGTCGATGCAGTATCTTTGCTCCTCTCCTCAGCATTTCTTCATATAAACTGGTAGGCATATCCTGTATTACTTCCCATACAGTGGGGTGTTCAATCAGGTGCCACAAAGTCAGATGGGGAAGAGCAGTGAGGCTGATGGCTCAGTAGTGATTGGATGTTTCAATTACTGATAGTAATGCCATGGTGTAGTGAGTCATGCAGTGCAGATAGCACCATTTATTTTAATCAGGACAGGGGGAGAGATGGGTGTGGATGTGTCTCCCTCGTTTCAGAGTACTTTCACATTTAGATGCAGGGGAGTGTGCTCGCTCTCTCTCTCTCTTTCTCCCTCTCTCTCGCTCTCTCTTTCTTTATTTCACACACATGCACAGACACACACACATGCACAGACACACACGCTCAGGTGGATTGAGAGTGGAGGAGAGGTTGCCTTGGGTAACGCATAGCGACAAGGTACTCTCTCGGTGAGCTATTCTAATTTATGTTAATAAACCTTGCTGTTGCTGTGAGAGACAAAGGGGCCACAGATGAGCCTTGGTAACCTCGGCACCTTCACTGGAAGGAAAGGCGCAGACAAAGAACAATGCAGACACACACACACACACAGTCAGAGAGAAAAAGAGAGAGAAGAGATACTGAACTGTAGAGAAAAGACACAAATACTGTGGCGGAGAGCGATGATAAATTTAGCCACACAAAGAGTTGTTTTTGTGGCTGCAAAATCAAACAGCCTCACGCTGGCAATCTTCACTGTGGTGTGTGGTATCTACTGTTTCTGTGTGTGTGTGTGGGGGGGGGGGGGGGGGCAGAAATAGGCAGGCAGGCTGTCTCTCGGGATTGTTGCTGCTAATTCCATGGGGAATCTCCATAGAGACACGGGGTGCTGCAGTTTTGGATCACTTCCCGGGGGCAGATGTGACACCACAGGTAGCGTTTAGCACAGTGGGGCAAGAGCACGAGCGTTAGCAGAGGTCAGCACTTGGCCTGGCTGCCTGGCACCAGAAAGACCCATCTCAGAGAGGCAGATAAGGGCCCTTAAATGAGCTCCTGAAGTAGTGAGGGCTCTTTGAGGCGAAACGGAAACCCTCAGCATGTGTTGATGGAGACAAAAACCACAAAATTCACTATAATGTCGATCTGTAGTGTAAAAGAAGAACAAGCAGCAAGTAAAAACTGCCATGTGGGTCCGATAGTATCATTTTTTTCTAATACAACCCAGTAAATTTTAAAAGAAATAAAGAAATTATTGTAACTTTCATCATGGAAATTCTCATTAAACTAAAACTGGATCAGGAATTTTAGATTTTCTCAACTAGGGCTGCAACTACCGGTTATTTTCATCGTCGATTAATCTGATTGATCTAATCGATTATTTGTTTTGGTCCAGAAAACAGTGCAGAATTGCAATCGGTGTGTCTCAAAGCTCGAGATGACCTCCTAAGATGTCTTGCTTTGTCAATAACATAAAGATATTCGGTTTATTGCCATAGAAGAGTAAAGAAACCAGAAAATATGTACGTTTAAGAGGCTGCAACTATCAGAGAATTTAACCTGTTTCTTTAAAAAAGTACTCAAACCAATTAATCTATTATCAAAATAGCTGGTGATAAATATCTTAGTTGACAATCCTTTAATGATTCATTGATTAATTGCTGCAGCTCTCAGTTGGTTTGAGTTGTTGTTGGATGATGTATGATGGAAAATCTAGTATACATTCAACTATTATGTCTTTCAGTGTGAAAACGAGCCAAATTTGGAATAATAGTCTAATTTCTGGCATCTAACAAGGTAAAAATATGTAAACTATTTCTCACAGTAACAACAATGAGGATTGATAACGCAGCGATGCCTCCTCGCTGGTTCCCTCCACTGTAGATCTCAGTATCCGAACCCAAAGAGCGAAAGCTGTGGGTTTCCTCTCTGCCGTCTGTCTGCCAGCTTGCCTTTGGCGGTGTTAGTTCTGGACAGTTAACTCCAACTGAAATTATGTTAATTGCTGTCATTTTCTTTTTTCTACTTGAGCATAATCAGCAAATTATATACTTCTGTTCATTTATTACCGAGCCACTTTTAACAGAGTTTTTACCCTTCAGAGATCAAAAGTTAGGAGGTAGTTTGCTCTTATGATTTGTGTATACGTGTGGGTTTATGTGCACAAATGTAAGTCACTAAGAGTTTTTGTGTGATAGTTTGGTTGTTATACTCTTAACGTTGTGTCCACAAAAATCCTGGTGGATGTATAATGTCAGGTTGAAAGAAAATGTCACAACTCAGCACTGTAATTGGGGTATTTATATCCTTTTTAGATATTGGGTGTATGATTGCTAGCACTCAGAGAGCTTACAGCAAAAATGACTGTAGGTTTTTGCTGCCATTGTGTCAGAGATGTCTTTAGAGGCCATTTTTGTGGCATGATGTTTTAAGAAGACTTATTTCTCTAATTTATGATTTATTTACCGAATGAATATAGACAAATGAACAAAGACACTATTTTAAGATAAAAGAAAATGCAGGAATCCTCTCCAAAGCATGGTCCAATTTTTTTATTCTGTTTATTGCTGTCATTTTTATCTTCAATTTTATGCTGGATTATATCCCCTGTAATCACTCAGCATGTTTATGTGTGTATATGTGCTGTATGTGTGTGAATGTGTGAATAGGCAGTAACTCACTGACAAAGAAGAAGCGCGAGGTTGCACATGGAAATGGCTCGGTTTAATTCAATTTAAATTCTGCGTGAAGTTTTGTAAAGAACTTTCTTTTTTATGATTTGAACATCTGTGACACAAACATAAGGATGTACTCTGTGGTCGCCTGCACCCGGAGGTACAATTAGTTGAAGTATTTAACTGCTATATTTTACTGTACTCACCACAGGAAAGTGTTAGTTTAGACTGACACAACACAACTGTCATTTTACAGTCAGTGTAAAATTGATTAATCTCTAAGATTTTGATTTGTATACACAATTTGTCTTTTCTCACTCATCACTTTTAAAACATACTGTATTTGTAACTCAAGAAGTAGCCAAACATAGAATGTAAACACATGTTTGTTCGGCCATTAGGAGCGTAAACATATTCAGCTTACATCGCGATACGTGATATATATCTCAATAATTGAAAATCGCGATATTGATATTGCGACAAAATTCTTGCGATAACAGTTTGTACTTTCACAAAATATTACCACAATTAGATTTTTGATAAATAATCATCAGTGATGTGGATATAATGACTAAGTGGGTAGAGAGAAGTATTAGAACAAGTAGAACAGTCAGAAAATGACTTTCTTACGTAGAGTCCTAACGATATATTGGTTTGCTGATATTAACGGCTGATGTTGGCCTATCACAGACAATATGAAAACTTTCTTTTAAGAGATTGTAATGCAGAAAAAGATACATGTGGTAATTTATAATTATTACATTGTTCTGTGAAGTTCACTGTGTCATTGCACTGATGTCATTTTGGACAATAAAGTTTATTGTTAAACTGAAAAACATCCTGCGTCTGTTACTTGTCTTTGTCACAAGTGCTTCATGACCTCATTCGAGGGATCATTGTCGAATATTTGGCAGAAATATTGAAATCTGAATTTTTTACTCCCTAATATCGGTATTAGCAACAAATTATTGAGTATCGGACAGGCTCTAATATAAAGATGTATTCTCTTATCACGATACTGATTTAATATGGATGCACTGCCCAGCATTACATTATGATACACCAAACAGTTTGTTCAGCGGAAGGAAACCTACAGTCTGGTATATAAAATTAGTAGCCGCGATCATAATGTCGAAGAAGAATTGGGTTTTAAATTGTTATTATATTAAAGTATCGACTCTCCTGCGTCGTGATTTGATCTAAGATTGAAAAATGTATTTTTTTTCCCGAGAGATCTTTATGTATCGTCTTTTATTTATAGAGATAGACTGAGCAGACGTGCAGCACGCCTGTTGTTAAAATGGCAGATGTCCAGTTTATTTTTTTGCTCTTATATAAAAGGCACCTTCACTCGAGCAGCAGTGTGTCTGTGTCAAGTTCACTTTGAGCCTTTTAAAATTAGTCTCTCTTATTCACGCTCCCGCCAGTCGTTCATGAGATTTGAAACGATGACCTCATGACTTCACACATGCCTCTCGCGCCTCCGGGCGAGCTTCTTCTTCTTCTTCTATTATATTTTATTTGGCTTGCTGGCACCACCTTGTAGCCTGTTTTATTGGACATGTCCTTCAGCACCATGTTTAGCAGTCTCCTCCCCTAAACACATAAAATTCCTTTATGTTCCTATTACTTGAGTTTATGAAGAGCGTCTTCGGCTCCCCTCCCTGCTGATAAGATCATATTGATAGATTGATATTGGGAGAGCTGCAGTGTGATAAAGGCGCGGAGGTTAAGAGCTTCTTGGATAGTTTAACCTTGATAAAACAGTTGTTTCAGTGAGGCTGATTTTGCCCCATCCGTCTTCATCCGTCAGGGCCCCGCTGAAGTATGCAAATGAAGGCAGTAGAGGGAAGCGCCGTGTGCGGTTAAATGGGGCGTTGCGAATGTGCGGTGTACCGCGCCGACGGGGTGATACTACTTACTGTCCAAATTTAGTGTGTCTCTTCTGAAACATCCTCCCCCCCCACCTCCTCTCTCTTCCTTTTTGTCTGCATTTCAAGAATATATAGAGCCCCGAGAGGAACTGTGGCCTCTCGTAAAATGATTACAGCTGTGGCAGCAGCAAAGCACTTTACGCTCGTACATGTGTTTGTGCAGATTTTAATGTTTTGGAGCAGGAATTTAGTGACTGCGGGACAGTGTGTTATCCTTTTTATTTGTGTCTGTGTGTGCACGCGCTATCTGTATTTACATGTTGCAGCCGGTTTTATTGCACATGCATTTTAGAATATGGCTGTTTATTGCGCTAATTAGTGAGTCTGGAGGTGTGAGGGTAATAATCTTTATGATAATAACTGTTTATGCCTTAACACCGCTCTCCATTCACGGTTTACGTTGCTCGGGCAGCTTCATTTGCCTGATTGGTTTTGTACCTACTCAGCAGCATTAGGGATGTTTTTTTTATGCGAGTGTGTGTGCGTTTGATTCTCTCATTTATCTCATGTGTCGGCATATTGATTGATTCCCCCGCTCACTCATTATTTTGTTCTGTTCTTCACAACTCATTTTCAGAGAGGGGGCCAGCACCGAGGCCAGAAACAGATACCGTGTCTCTTCTCTAGCCACCACACACATAAAGCTGTCAATCAGGAGCTTTCCTGGCTGCCCTTTGTTATGGAACGCCAGCTCTGTGGGTGGGTCCTCCTGGGTGATAGATGGCTCCGAGAGCCTATCGGACTGCAAGGAGCATCCATCTCTGTCTGGAGCCTGTTAAACAAGCTTGGGAAAGCAGCCATGTAGTCCTAACCACCACTGGCCTCCACTAAAAAACCCCATTAACATTAATGAAGGATAGCTTTAAAAGTTCTTCAGTAATAGGCTTGAATTGGATTTATGAGTCAGATAGTTTGCCAGAGAGTACGTCATGAAAAATGCCACTGGTGGATAAATGGAAATGAGCATTTGAAAGGTCTTGGGACAGTGTTTCAGCAAGGTTTTCAGAAACCTTTTTTTTCTCTATCTTGCCCCTCAATCATTTTCCCTCCAGGTTCAAATCAAGCTTCAGAGTGGCTGTGAGCGGGAGAAGCAAGGTGTTTGATGCTTTAAGTGACTGCAAAGATAAAGCTGCTCATCTTACGCACAGTGCCGCTGCTTCTAGAGAGAAAAAAAAAAACAAGTTCTTAATACTTTTTTTTAAAGGCCTTTCATTCCAGGTGGCACTGGCCATTTCAATATCTTGGAACTACCACTTTACCTGTCTGCAAGGTCCCTATAGATGGCTGATGTGAAACTGCCATTAGCCAGCCAATTCCTCAGCCACAGATTACTGTGCCAGTACGTAGTAATCACAATGTTGAAAAAGGTCTGATTGCACTCCATCCAACCTACAAAGTGTGGCTTAAATGGGTTTTTCGAAGGTCTGCAGTTGGTTGTTGGTGTGTCATCATAGTGCATTAGGACTGTCAGAGGCAAAATGGCAGTTTTTTTGAAACCTTTCATTTCGTGTGAATGTTAAAAGGATGCAGAAATACACTCAGATTTCGAGGGGAAACAAGGCCTCGTGAGATTGTGCCTACGAGCTGCAGCGCGTCGGACCATTCGACGCTTCCATTGAAAAAATAGTTCTTTTAATTATTTCAGATTTGATGCAACCCCCTCCTTTCTCTCTTTCTTCTTCTTCTTCTTCTCTCCTCCTCCTCCTCCTCCTCCAATCTCGCGGCTAGTCTGCTCCCCGCTAACCTCTGATGTCATTAGCGTTGGAGGGAGGCTGAAGGGAGACAGGGGTTGCTATTCTTAATGAATTCCACTGTGTCTTTGCACTCCCCCACCTAGTTAACCCTACCTCCCCCCACCTCCAGTGCTCAAGGTGTCAAATTAGAGCAGCTGGAAAAAGGGGAGAACACGGAGATGGACAAGGTACATCTCACCCCCACCCTCATTTCCTCACTCTCCTTCAAAGCACCTCATATAACACGGTATTCATGAATAGTATCCATGTAACAACTATGCAAAGATGGTGGGATGCACTTTCATGATTAAGTAGCTGCAGATTATAAATTGTTACTCTTACGGTGATGTGCACTGAAAACAGAGTTGAAGAAAGGATTACCATCAGGTACTTTCACTACAGTACAGCATCTTTTACTCAAGTACCAATACTGCACTACAAAGGTACTCAGTCAAGTATGTTGTAAGTTATGTTTCCATTCCGTTGGTTGGTTGGTTTGTCAGCAGAATTACGGAAAAACTACTGAATGGATTTCCACAAAACTTGGATGGAGGATGGGTCTCGGTGCAGAATAGACCCGAATAACTGTTGGTGCGGAAAGGCATGGATCCCAAATTTTTTTTCTCACTTTCTTTAATGTTGCACGCTAGGGCGTTTCTCGACATTTTGTTAATTTCTCAGGGAATATCGCATTGGATCTTGATTTAAAAAAAATTAGGCGATTTAGGTGGCTGGTATCTGTGATGATGAGTGAGTACGATTTGCTGACAATCAGAATCTGTATCAAGCAGATTTAAAGATGATTTATTTGATACTGGATAAGGCTTGATTGAATTAAAGGGGATTGTTTGGTCTTGGCGGAGGTATGCACTCTAGTTACTGGTGGATAAATATGTAAGCAGCAATTACATGTTGCAGCTGGTCGAGTTGGAGCTAATTTTATCTCTTTTATTTATATACTGCCGTACAACTGAATTTGTTCTCAGCCTTTCTCGGCTTGTAACCTTTAAAATGAAGAATGTGACTTCTTCTTCCTTTGACACATGTTGCTTATGCACTTCAACTAAAGAGAGATTCGTTAGTATGTATGGTCAGTGTTTCACAAAATAGATTAGAGAAGCATCAGTATAAATGAATGTACAATTATGCAGCTTTTTTTTATCACATGTATCATCTCAGGACCCTTTAAGGTTATCCTGTGACTCTTACCATTGACCTGCTGTACAACAGTGTATTATATTTAACATGCTGGTTAAAGCTTTATGTGCAAAGTAACTAGTAACTATAGGTGTCATGCTAAATGTGGCAGAATGGACATTTATGATATTAGCAATATTAAAATGCAGTGCAGCATGAATGTAACAGAATATGTATATTGAAATACTCAAGTACTGTAGAAGTAGCTCAGAATAGTACTTGAGTACACTGTAAATTTAAAAAGTTGAATTTAGTTGAAGAAGGTCAGGAAACCTTTACCGACAACCGATAGAATAAATAAAGTAGAGCTAAAAAGTTTCAACAACTTCAAATTATAAGTCTACTTTACTTTGTTATTTTGAGGTAATCTGTTTCCTCGATCACAGATTTTACAGTGAAGTTACTTTCTGTGATTTTTAGTGAATTTCGTGTCGAGCTGCAATGACTAATCGATTAGTTGTCAGCTATTAAATTAATTGGCAACTATTTTGATAATCGATTAATTGATTTGAGTCATTTTTGAAGGAAAATAGTCAAAATTGTCAAATTCCAGCTTCTAAGAAAATTCTGGCAAACAGTAAACTGATTAAAATGTAGTAAAAAGACATTTGATGTCATCTTGGACTTCATCTTGGCGAAACACTGGTAGACATTTTTGACCATCTTCTGACATTTAATGGATCAAACAACTAATCGATTTATTAAGAAAGAAATCGACAGATTTATTGGCAGTGAAAATCATCGTTAAATGCTGCCTTTATAAATTAAGTGATATAATTTTGTAATTTCCCATCCAGCTGAACAACCGGTGCTCCAGTCTCACTTCTAACCCACAAAACATGATTTTCAGTTCGAGCTGAGGTCACAAACTTGTCAAAGATACCAAACATGTCTGCTAGGATTTGGGGAAAATGTGAATAAATGATGCAGAAGACATGAAGAATATTTTAAATTGTTAAAACAGTGCAGCCGTGACAAGCCGTATGAAAGATGGGTTCATCATTATAATCATATAACTTCAATTTAGAGATGGAACAAACTGTTACAGAATATGTATGTTACTGTCAGGTGGAATGAGATGAATTTTCCAGAATTAAAGGTGCTTCAGGGGAAACATAAGGGGAGAAGTTGACCTCAGCTTACCTCATCTGACTTCCTTCTGTCCTCAGAAGTCGTGTCGACAGTCTCCAGCGAGGAGGGCATTAGCAGAGCAATAGTGGTAGTGACAGTGATAACATATCGGACGCCTTTGTAGTTCTGCAGGAAACGTCTCAATGTGATGTCACATCCTCTCCGTTTGGCTGCTGATTCTCAGAAATGAGAAAAACACACCGCCCGGCCCGATAGGCGCGAAGAAGATGCGGGCTACGTCGCCGGTGGCAGTTTTTAATGATGTTAAAGTGTTTCGGGGTGGATTTCTCCTTTGAGCCGAGCAGAGTTGTTGTTGTCTACTTCACCCGGCGTTAACGGTTGATAGTCCTGACTCAACAGAGAGCCGGCATCCCCCCGTGGCTGTGCTTACTCACTCCTGAGCCCGGCGTTTAGTTTTCCTTGGCAGACCCAGGCCACAGCTCATTAGACTAAGAGAATGTGCCTGCCTTAATTAATGATATGTAAATATCCTTGAATTGGCCACATTTGCATATTAAGAGAGATTTGTGGAATCTGTGGAGTAATATATTTTAATTAGGGATTAATTAAAAATAATGGGAATTTCATTTCGCCTGGCAGGTTGTGTTTGGTGTGAAGCGTGCGCCGGGGCCCAATCTTTGAACGCCGAGGCTGCAACCAACATGTGAAGGAAGCTCTGCTCTTCCACCTGCTATCTGTGCTGCATACAAACATGTACGCGTGTGCCCTCAAACACACACACACACACGCTCTGGCATCACATTCCTTGAGATGCCAGAGCCTTCCCAGGGGGTCTCCACAAAAGGCTGTAGCTTTGAAAAGCGGGCGAGGAGGAGGAGGAGGAGGAGGGCAGGGGGAAGGAAGGGGATCCAGCTTGAACACCCACAATATGTTTTTTGGGGATGCTCCCAGTTTGGCTCGATTTCATCTCCTCTCATCTTTCTGTTTTTTTTATTTTTTTTATTTTTTAATCCGTGTAGTTGGGGAATGGCTCTCAGACACGGAACACTAGTTATGTTGGCAATTATGTTAATGGTATGCCATTAGGCCATGATTGTGTATGAGCGGACGGGGAGAGAGGGCACATTTTCACAGACCCGAGTCAATGTCTGCTTTGATCCACTTCTAGGAGACTCTTTGCCAAAACATTTTCCAGCACATTCTGTCGTTTTTTCCCTCATAGATCTTCAGTGTGACCGTCATGTCAGGGGGTGTTTCATTCCAGGCTATTTGTACTGGGTAATGATGTACTTGCTGTGGGTTTTTTTTGTGTTTTTTTTTTCTCTGACGGCTGCGAAAATAAATCCGAATAGAGACAAAGAAACCATCTGTCATCGGCATCACTAATAGCACTGATAGCACGGCCACTATCACGGCATCTCCTAGGTGGAAATCATCCCCATTACCAAGCATCAAGGCTGCTTCCTGCTTCCTGATGCACCCCGCGGCAGCAGCAGCATCACACACACACATGCACGCACAAACACACTCGTTTTACTCAATCTGCAAAGACGATTTTTGATGCGTTAGGTCATTTTTCAGTCCTTTTTCGTGGAGCGGAAGGACAGACATTTACTGCAAAATGTCTGTTTTTCTTCGGGCTGGGCTCAAAGCGCAGAGCTCCTTTGGCATTTGTGATGTGTCGTCAGCGCGCTGATGTTATTGATCCAGGACCTTCCGAATTCATTAGGAGATCCAGCACAACTGTGCTGCATCTTTATTTATGTTGCTGCCCCCTCCCTGGCCTGCCTCTCTCCCTCTCTCTCTCTCTTTCTCTCTCCCTGCCTCACTCCCTGTCTGCCTTCCTCTTTCATCCTCCATGCATTATTCTTTTATTATTCTTTTACAGCTGCCTTATCGCCCGCATTTTGGTGAGGATAAGACCTGTCATCTTTGGGTCTTGTCTGGGGAGCTGATGGGAGACTTCAAGGGGGAGGAGGAGGTGGATGGGAGGGGAAGAGAGGAGGGTGGGTGTAAAGAATGCCTGCTGTCCCCCTTTTTTTTCCCCCCTGTCTGAAATGGACCTCTCTCTCTTTCTCTTTTTTCCCTCCACCTTGCTCTCTTTCACTCTCGCTCTCGCTGTCTCTCTTTGTAATGAGAATCTCTCCCTAATTGAGGGAGCTGCAGCGAGCTGGCCGAGGGCGGCAGGGTTAGATTGTGATACTGGCTACGTGACCGTTATGCTGATAGAGGTGGCAGATCAATAATTTAGGCCCTGACCTTAATGGTGGTGTTAAAACGCTCATTCCTCTGGAGTCTGGAGGCCTTAAAGGTGCAGAGTTGGATAAAGCCACGACGCTGGGCTTCGGATGTGGAGGTGGGAGTGGGGGATGGTGGGAGAAGCAGATAAGAGGAGGAGAGGTGGAGGAAGACGGAGAGGGGAGAGTGTATTTGCAGTCGGTGTGTGAAAGGGGGGATCATGAGTGATGTTTTTCCCGCTTCTACATTCAGATGCTCACATTGTCACCAACATTCATCCTCTTAGTATCTATATGAATACCATAAGCTTTTTTTTTTCTCTCTTGGTATCTTGTTGTAATCCGTTCTCATAAGAAATCCTCCACCCATCCTCGCTCATGCACTGAATGCATCACCAGACACCAGAAGTGAACAAAGACTGCGGTAACGAGTGGGTTTAATCTGGTTCTGGGCTTGTCTTGTGCTCCTAGCTTAAGGCCATGCACATTGAGGATTCGGACAGCCATCGATTTGATTCTGAGGGACATTAACGTCACGGCCTCATGCGTCTCTCTCTCTCTGAATCTCTAAGACCCGACTCATTCCCTGCTGGCAGGATGCGACCATCTCAACCCCTCCCCTCCTCCTCCTTCCTCCCCACCCACCCAACCACCCTTAGGGGATGATATATTAGATATAACCAATTCAATTTTATGCAGCCAGGACAGACGCCCTGGGGACATAAACACACACATTTTTAATACACTCCTCACCAGGAAGCCCAATGCGCCAGAGCCTGCGGCTGCCCTGGGTCTCCTCTCACACTCAATTATTAATGTAACGGCCGTAGTGGCTTAATTAAATAATAAAGACAAGCTCACTGCAAAGGAATGGGCCAAGGACGAGTCAGAAAGGAGAAGTGGCTTCTCTAAATGTCTCGTGTTGACATATATGAGGATGTAGCGCGATAAATATTCAACAGTGCAATAACAAATGTCGTATCCATCACCAAATGTACATTAATGGTTAATATATCTATTTATTGGGTCAAAAAGGAAGCCATTTTCCCTCTAAATAGCTTTTTGCGAGTGGTTAGTATTTCATTTTTTTGTTTTTTTTTACAGAAAGTCCTAAATAAATAAATAATTTGCGGGAGAGGTGTAGGCTTTTGGCTTCAAGTCTGCTCGTAAATCAATTGTCTTGAGAGTCGGGTCAAACAGGGGCTCGCGATACCTCAACTACATAAAAAGAATGATTTCCTCAGATTATGGATTCCTGCCACCTCAAGGGCAAGCCGGAGGAAGCACTCTGTCTCCGATGTGATGAAATGTGGCGTTATCTTTTACTTTGTTTCATTAGATTCACTGGAGATTACACACTCTATCCTCAAAGACTAGATTTTCCAGCTTTCTAAGATGAGAGATCTCTCTGGCCTCGGGGCAAAAAAATATATTTCCAGCTTCCCTCCTTTCCCCCTGCCTCGTTTCTTGGGGTTCACGTCTGTTTTAGCTTGCGATTAATTATTCAAATTCATTTTGAAACGCAGGGTTACATTTTGAGTGGCTTGTTCAAAGGAAAAAGGCAGGTTTTTTTTTTTCTTTTTTACTAATGGCAAGTAAGCTCTGCCATTAGATTGAAAAATAGGCCCATTGTGTGTGTTGACTTGGTGGCGTACTGCGATGAAGGATTGCGACAAACTGGAGTGTTTAAATCGGCGAATTGAAATTAATGCCCTCTCAAAGCCAGGCTTGCTGACGATACATTAAAGCTAATACTCCGGCGAGGTCGAGCAAATGTTTGTTTATATACATGAAATACGCTCGGAGAGAATGAAATGATTGGATTTCGCCCAAGTAAACACTTATATTAAAGGGAGAGGCAAAAGGAACAATTGTAATGCAATGAGGTGTGGGCGCTTTCTATGTTTATTGTTTCTTCTCTGCTTCTGAGTAGGCTCATATTTCCTGACAAGTTTCATTTATTGTTTTTAATTTTCTTTCTCAGCCTCTTTTGGGCTCGTTTGCGTCCGCTGACACATTGAGACACTTTCAAAAGGTCACGTCTCAAAAGTCTGTCTTGTCACATCACTTATTCAGGCCGGTTTTATTTATTCATGCCACTTTTTGATTTTAATAATTTAATGCAGTGAAATGTTTCTTTCATATGGCTATAAAGTGCTCGCAAAGGAGTGTTGACGTCCCCTGAAAATGTGGTTATATGGCTTCTTTGTGCGGCGCGGACAATCCTCCATGTAAAGTGTGAGCGGCCGCTGTCAGTAGCAGCTGTAATGTGTATCGATTGAAATTATCCCTCACTTCCACCGCAGCCGGAGGACCTCTCAGGTGCCGGGGCGAGGAGTGTATAAGAGGCTCTTTTTGTACTTTTTCTTTTCTCCTTTTAGAATTTAATGCCAGCGGCTGAGAGTGGTATTTATTTTCCTCAGACTCTGCTCTGCTATCCTGGAGTTGGCAGAGTGATTTTGTAGAATAGAAACATTATAGACTGTTAGTGTCAAAGTGTTAAATGTGATGTATAGAGCTGGGGGTTTCAGAGGGAGGAGGGTGGACGGAGGAGGAGGTGGAGGCGGTAAGGAGGTGAGCACTGCCAGCCATAACTGGAGCAAGGTGCTCATGGGAGAGAGGAGCCATCCACCATGTGAGGGATGGCAGGGTAATGTGGCGGGAGGTAATGGCTTTTCTCAGTCCGCTGAAACAGAGGGGAGATCATTAGGGGCCGCCGTGCCGCACCGCGCCGTCCGTTTACCCCGACTCTGCCAGCGTCTCCTGTCAGAGCAGGGATGTGGAGACACTCATTGCGTTTGTCTGTTTGCTGTGGTGCTGGCAGACAGCGTTGCTCCAAAGAGGCAAGAGTGTTTGATTATTATTTTGGGCCGTTCGTACCGGAATGGATAGACGCTGACACTTTGGCTTACAGCTGCACTCAGATATTTCCTTACCAAATGCTTCTCCAGCTGTGAAGTCGAATCAAAGAGCGAGGCCGGAGCTGATGACAAAAACAAAACTTCTTGACTTCTCCTTTGCTTTTATTTAATCTGGCATTTATTCTGTTTTTGGTTTAAAAGATCTTAAGGTGAAAACTTTGTTTCATCAAGGGGTTACTTTTGACTTTGATTAATTAAAAAGATCACAGCCGTCGTCGTACATTTTATGTTACAAGCTGCAACGTAACACATATCTTTATAGTTCAAGACTCAGTTCATAATCAAAAGAGAGATTGACTTCAGACAGAGATAGTTTGAAAAGCATGCAGACAAAAAAAAGCCTTCAGATCTCAAAGCGAATGTCTATGGCAAAATAAAGATACCTTCTTTTATTTTCCTCGAGGTTATCGTCAGCTTTGGTCTGTGTTTGTTTGGCTTACAAATCATTACAGTGGCTGACATTTATGTCTCACTACAGTAGGTACGATGAAACGCATTATAAACTGCAAGTTTTTATCAAAAGCTTCAAACCAAACCTTATTCTGAAAAGCTGTGTTTCAAGCTTCACACCAACAATGTTTGGGGATCTTTCTCTGTATGCAGCATGAATGTCTAAACTTTAATTGTACGGAAAGATGGTGGCTTTCTCGTGAGGCCATGCTAGAAATAAAGGTGTGCTTTGTGCATCAGCGAGGAGTCCAAAAAACGGTTAACAGCACTTTGAGCTGTCGGTCGATTTTTGCCCTGGTGAGCCTCCAGCCCGGCGTGACAGAGAAGATTGGACGTCATTAGGGTCCACACTCTTTCTGCTGTCTGGGGGTGTGTGAAATGGGCTCTGCTGCTGCCAAAAGCATGGACTGTTATTGTGTATGTCCATCGTGCATGTGAAATCTCAAAGAAGGGCTCGCAGCACAGACAACCAGGCCTGCATACTCATCTCGTGGTGTCATTTACCTGCACTGTACTGGTTTTCCAGATGTTTGGGGGATTTTTTTATACGTCCTTCAGTTATAGCTGTAGGTTGGCGACATGTCTCGAACAAGATGATCCTCCTTGTGTCGCTGTCAAGACTCATTCTCACCGTATGAAAAAAAGCCTCTGAGAAATATGATCGCTCCTGTAAAACGGACCAATTACTCCCCATTGACAACCTTCAAAACCCACTTTTATTGGCCGATTCAGCCAAATAAAACTTTATTGCACAAGCAGGAAAGAGACGCCGTCGTTTTTGCATAGCTTTTCCAAGCCCAGCGTTTATATGATCGCCGTTATTACACCTCTGTGACATTTAAACTTTATTGAACGAGACTTTAAAATCTGTAGGCAGTATATAAAAGATCGAGGAATTTATTTCTTTCAGATGGGAGGAGAGTCCCCCAACGTTTGAGGCACGAGTGGAGCAGATTGACAAGGTTTTGTTAAAGAAAGTATAGATTCTTGCATTTTTCTTAATATTTTTTGTCATTTATTATAGGGCTGCATCTAACAGCTTTTTTCATTATCAATTATTCTGCGATTTTCTCTCTAAAATGTCCAAAAGATATCAGAAAAATAGTGAAAACCTCCCTCACAGTCTCTTAAAACATCACATACATACTGTCAGTGTGCAGGGTCTTTGAGAATGATCAAAAGTAGGGCTGAAACAAATCATTATTGATTAAGCTTGCAGTCAATTAATCAATTCATTGTTTGGTCTTCAAATTGGAAAAAGACACGGCACAATTTACCACAGCCCAAGGTGACATCTTCACATCGATTGTCTTTGTCTTACTAACAGTCCAAAACCCAAATGTAGGACTCAATTATTGTCATTATTGATTAATTTGCTGGTTATTTTTCATCTGTTGGTCTATGAAATTAGAGAAAATAGTGAAATGCGTCCATCACAATTTCCTTAAATGTCGTGTTTTGTCCGAAAAACAGTCCAAAACTAAAGATATTCAGTTCACTACCATGCAAGAGAAAGAAAAGAGGCAAATCCTTCAAATATAGAAGCTGAAATTGGTCTTTCTTGATGAACAACTGATCAAAACAATAGCTTTTTTTTCCTAAAAGATGAATCGGCCAATCGTCTCACCTCCGTCTGTAATGTAAAGGTGATAAAAGGTCGCTACAGTTTAGCTCCAAGCTTTATTTAACGCCACACGTGAGCTTCCTCCTTTCAAATCACATGTATTTCCTCGACAGGCAGACAGAGAGAAACTGAAGCAGGGAAGGGAGCGGGGAGAAAGGTCCTGCCCCCCTCCTCTGTGTAATTAAAAGGGGGTGTCTGTCAGGGGCTGCTGCTGCTTTGTGTGGCCCCATATGTTTGGGCGCTGATACAGGGAGGATTATTCTGTTTGGAGGCCTGATAACAGCCTGTTTATAACCTTGGCACAGGCTGGAGCCTAATCTGGCAGCAGCACATCTCTCCCCACCTCCACCCTCCCCGAAATTTTCACAGAAAAACCATATTGGCTATTTTTTTCTCCAACCGGGGGGAAACAGTCATGATGACCCAAAAAGACTTGAGTGTTTCACCTATATCTCTGGTTGTTAAGCTGTCAATTTAGACGTGAGTTATGTGAGGATAACTCAGATTGTGAATGTTAACAGGTGTAAAATTAGTCCAGCTTGTTTGGCTGTTTTGGATGATCCATCCATCACCATATCCTCAGTGTGGAACATAAATACTGTACCGTTTCCTCTTCTTCCCACTTTTTCGTTGAGTTGTACAGAATCACTTCTACACTCACCTTTCCTCCCCTTCTCTGGACGTCAGTGTTCCCTTTGTTACAGAGCTCCACTTTCATTTTTAAATCTAAAGGCTGATTAGTTCAGTCTTTTGTTCTCGCTGTATATTGCCATCGTGCCGCCTTTCACATGACTGAGTGTGTGATGATTTTAATTCTGCCACTGCAAACTGCTTTGTGATTTTAAGTCCTTTGTGCTTTCCGAATTGTTTCTTCAGAGCGCCTAAATTATGCCTTTCCTTCAGTAATTGCTACATGATTGATTTTATGAATTTATTAGCACTTGTTGCCCAGTATGGAGGCCGTATTATTCAGAAAATATGAAGAAATCCGACTGGTGTACGCTGGAACACTTCAAAGTAATTCTACTAATGTGACTTAAGTTTTGTGTCAGATGACCGCTGGTGGAAAGTTGTAGAAAATTTTGAGGTACTTCTCTTTAAGTATTTCCATTTAAAGCTACTTTATATCTCTACTCAACTGCATGTAGTGATAAAAATCTGATGCGTTGTCGTAGATTTAACTACCAAACAGTATTAAGACGCAGTTAAAATTAGCTCTACCTGTAAATTATAATGCATCAATAATAATGATCCAATGAAACAGTAATATGACACTGCAGGAGCCATTCTGCATGAGGAGGACTTTGACAAGTTGAGACTCAACAAAACAAATCTAATAAATTGTGCCTTTAAATCTTCAGTGTGGAACTTTTGTCTTCTCCAGACGATGAGAATAGTTACACAACGATGTCGATGTGTGCTTTTGGCGCCTTAATCTCCGCCTGGCACCTTGTTGCTGAAGCCTACTCCATCGCTACGATTCCTCCCACATTCAGCTCTGGCAAACCAATCTTTGTTGGTTGACGTAAAACTAAGTGGCAACCTCTCAGGTGCGTGGCCTAATCCAATGTCAGAAAAAACAAAACATTTAAATCCACTAGATCAGGATTATTATTTGGATCCGCACCACACTGTACTCACTCATAGATACCAGCCACCCAAATATACCAGATTTTTTCATGAAGATCCATGTATTATTCCCTGACAAATCAACAAAAATGTCCAAAGTCTTGCAATGTTAAAGACAGAAATCCTGGATCTGCACCAAGAGTTAATTGGGTCCATTTTGGGCCAAGGCACCATCTGAGTTTTTACCCTCCTCAGCAGAGGAAATAAACATGTTTACAGCCTTGAGCAAAAAATGTTTTTGTTTCGACAGCTAATTTTCACGTTTATAATAACTGTGTAGAGGGTTGATTTTTATACTTGTTTAAATGATATTAAGCTTGAAGTCATACATACATAACTAAGTGTGTGGCCTTTAAGTGACAGCTGGTTGCTTGATGTCAAGCTAGCTGTCAGCAACCAGGCTTTATTCGTCCCGCCTCAGCCCCAGGTCTTTGGAGTTAGACGAAGTCGGGCTATTCCAAGTTGGCGATGGCCAGAGCCACCACACTCAGATTCACAGTCTTTTAGGAGTGTCACGATTATCTACAATTTTGATTTTGATTAAGAAAAACCTATTGGAGATGTGATGATGACTATGTCCATGTTTTATACAGTCAGTGCTTCAAATGCATTGCTACTAGTGTACCAGTGCAGGGAAATCACGACACACTCCAGATCATAAAATCTCTGATATCTTGCAAAATACAGAGAGATTTGTGTGGCGGTGATGGGCTTAATTAGCATGGTGTGAACACATTTGGCAAGAGTCAAGGTTTAAATGAATAATTTGATTGTATCTTCCACCACTGGAGATGACTTTGAAAATGAAGCGTATTTGCTTCTTTTGGTTTTAAAATGTGGAAGAAAGAGTGAAATACAGCTGCTTGCCCACATCCTGAATCACATAATTCCCTACAAGTCTCCTTAAAGGTCCACGTTAATAAGAAGGTTCCAACCTTGCTGATGAGTTTCCAGCGCGCTGAATAAAAGTCACCCTCGGTAATGCACTGTTCCATAGCGAGGACCCTTAACCGGCACGCTGTGGGGAGAGGGAGAGCTCGGAGTGGCAGGCAAAGAGAACTGTCAACCTGTCACATTTCTCCCTCCTCTTCCCCCTGATAAATTAAAGTTACACAGTGTGCGTGTTGTAGCAGCGGAAGGCTGTGCAGAAAGCCTGGCTCCTCAGGTCTCAGGAGATAGCTGGCAACTAGGTCAGACTGATAATGTAATCCGCTGACTGGATCCTACAGCCCACTACATCCAGAGAGAAAAGCATGACAGGAAAAAAACCAAATGTAGAAGGAAAATAGGAACTTTCATGTGTTGTTGCGCTTCCTGAGCATTACATCGCTGGCTCTAGTTTATCAAGGAGTAATGTCCGTGCAGGAAATTCTGAGGAAATGTACTGATAACATATCCAGCTGGTGTGTGTGTGTCTGAATGTGCGTGTGTGTGGTTGTGTGTGTGACTGCATGCACGTGATTATTCAGAAAGTGTAATCCATGTCAATATACCTCACACTCCTCACTCCTCACAGGAATCGTATTTACACGGATTCCTTTTTAACGCGTTATCTGTGCACCACATACTGCACCGCACATCCTCAACAAAATAGTGTCATGCGAGTCCGCCGGGAGAGAGTGACAAGAATAAGTTCCTGCATCAGCAAGGTGCATTTTCATTCCCATGCAGTATTCCAGAGAGGCTCTGTGGGCCCAGTGTGACAACTCTGCCTCCCTGCAGGTGTGGAAATGAAACAGGGCCTATAAATAGCCCAGGCAGCTGGGAGTAGAGCACTGTAGAGCAGGGAGGGGTGGAGGGGGGTGGGGGTGGATTAGAGGTCCAGCTGGGGATGCAGGTGTGTAGAGGCTGACCGACAGAATACGACTGCTGTCTCACCCAGGGGGCCGGGGAGGAAGGAGAGGCTGTGGGGCTGCAGCTCCATCCACCTCGGAAAGTGAAGAACTTCAACATTATTATAAAAATGTATATATATATATATGATAATACTGAAATACCATGGAAAACCACAGTTTAATAGTTTTGTACAACCCCCCCAAAAAATCCTTCCCACATGACTGATGAAAAATGTGAATGCATAGCGTGCTTCTTTGTCATCAGATGAAACAAAAAAAGGACCGAAAATAAATCTATGTAACCGCATCTTTTGTTCGGAAATGAAAGGATCTGCAATGTTACAAAAGAAAACCTCTCTGCCTTGTCAAAAACATTTCTTTATGCTATTTAAAATGAGTTTGCCTCAGACTTGTTGCTCTGTCCTAATGTACTAAAGTGGAAAATAATAATAATAATTGAAATTGTATGAATACGGACTACAACGACACTAAGTAAGTAATAACCCAAGATAAAGATAAACACAAACCTATAGTATTTAGTTTTTTTTTCCATCCTTGGTGGAAAATGAACGGAGGAGAATCCTGGTACGTTTGACACTGTTTCCATGGTTTCTTCTTTTTCTTCTTCTTCTGCTTCTTCTTCTTCTTCTTCTACTTCGTCTTTGTCTTCGTCCGTTCAGTATCTCAGTGTCATCTGCACAGGTTTAAAACATAAACTCAACATGGAACAACTTGAACAAATGACTGAAAATATTAAACATTTTTTATTATTTATAAGTGCGTATTAAAATCCAGTGGAAGAATGGAACTATGTACATTATATGTACTCAAGTATGGTGTCAGCACTTTTACTCAAGTAAAGGATCTGAATACTTCTTCCACCACTGTTTTCATCAGTGTACAGTGGTATGGAGAGTATGGGTTACTGTGATGACACTAAGGTTAGAGTATTTGTAAAGAATCAGCTGTTTAAACACATTGTCGTACATTTAAGGTGATTTCGTCTGGTAATGTTGCGGTTTGATCATATTTGCGGTTTCAAAGACTTGTTCTTATGAACGTGCGGCATATATTTTATTGATCTTTCAACACAGTGGGACAGGTGCATCCCTGCCTCTGCATTATTCACCATATTGACAGAGCTGACCACAGCTTTGATGCAAGTGCCACATGTCTTTACATTGGTTGAAATGAGCTCTCATGTTGGATAAACTAGATGGCTGCCACCTGCAGAAGAGCAAAGAGTACAGAAGTATCCCCTGATTCTTGAAAACACATACCAGAATGAACCGAATGTAGAGTTTGTCAGTAAAGACACTATGAGTTTGGCCTGTTTCAGCAGTTGTGTGTTTGAAGTGACCACGTGCAGTGTGAGAGATGACTGTCACCTTATCACCCTTTCAGATAAGGGTTTTGTCACAGTGACCCGGGTTAAACCCACATTGATTTTTGACCTGAATGGGTCAGCCTGTGCTTTTGTGAAGTGAAATCTATAGAGCTACAACTGCAGACTCAAGTGAACAGTGTATTAACCTGTGACAGAAGCAGTAAAAAAAAATGGGTCACACGTTGGTTGATTGATTGGTTGAACATGTGCTCAGTAGTCCCACACGGTTCTCTTATTTGAATGGGGTATTAGTGTTTCTGGCATGTGCTGCTGATGCCACAGGGCTGTCTGCATAGTATAGTAGTATTCAGCGTTACAGAGAGCTGCCTTGTCTTTATTTTTCAAGATCAAGCTTCAGCTTTTAGGGCAGAAAATGCTGCTTTCATTCCCCAACGGATGACTCGATATGCTTTTCATGTAAATGACGTCTAGCACTTGGTGTTTGCATTAATGCATTAATTCCTCAGTACTATATGCTTTTTTTAGCTGGAGGCAAAATGACACATTCTCATCAAAAACACACACTACTCCCCCGCTCGCAGTCCCACTCCGCTCAGACACACAGACACACATTTGAGCATTGATTGACAGCAGGAGCTCCAGCTGACCCAGTATTCTGCTACAGTGGGACGATCCCACAGGCCTGTGATTAATGACTAGGCTTTATCCGCTAGTGGTGTGGTAGGCCTGCCAGCCAGGCCACTTAGACTGCCTGGACCACTACCTCTGCTGTAAACACACTCTCTCTTTCTCTGCCTCTGTGTTTCTCTATGGCGCTCTCTCTCTGCCCTCAGGCGTTGCATTGTCATATTCATTGGTACAGCTCTAAATCTTTGTCCCAAGCTGACCCCCCTCCAACACACACACACACACACATGCATGCATTCATACAGCGTCACTGTGAACTTTTTGCTTTTGCCCTCATGATGCTGCAGCTTCTTATTACAAGTGATAGTCAAATTTTATTTGCATCATTTGCGCATTAGGTCGGTCTCAGTGGTGTTTTTAAGTGCTCTCTTTTGTTTATGTAAAATTTCTGGCACAGTTGTTTTTTTATCCGTGACAAACGTCACCTATCTGGGAAAACAAAGATGTCCGACCAAGACATATCTCTGTAGTGTCTGAATCAGAGCTGGTCTCACTAATGAACAGTGATCCCTCACGTTGTTTTTCTCTCCTGACAGCTAGGGGCACACTGAGCATCACTCGTCTTCTGAGCAAAACAGTAAAACCTCGCAGGGATTTCCGTACAGTTGTGACAGCGTCCGAACAAAGTGCACACGCAGCAAAACAAAGTCGTTTTGACTTAGCGTGCCTTGATGGGGATGGGAAGCTCCCTGATAAATGCAGGGAGAGACTGTATTTCCTCCAGGAGCAAATCTCTCAAGTGCTACAATATTAATGGGCCCTCAAAGCCTATCAAGCATTTGGATGGCAGCGGTCCACCTGCCAGATTCTACGCTGCAACTTTGTGCTGATGTTAGGAGCCGCTTTTGGCTTGTGTTTGGGTGTCCAGTACATGACAAGTGTGGATTTAATCTGGAATATTTTAACCTGGATTACTACTTGATTACTTGATTGATCGTTTAACTTAATGCCCAAAACATTCGCTGGTCCCACCTGCAGAAATGTGAGGATTTGTTGCTTTTCTCTGCATGGCATCCTTAAAACTAGAATATCTTTATTATGGTGGCTATATATTTTTTATTTTCTCACAACGTAACAAAACTGGAGCCTAAATTATTGGTGAATTTAAGTCTGAGTTGTTCTTCTGTTCTTCTTAAACGTGATGATTTGATACTTTTCTGTGTCATATATGATAGTAAACCTAATATCTTTGTGCTGTGGACTTTTCTGTTGGATAAAACAAGCAGTTTAACTATGTCACACTGGGCTCTGAGCAATTATAACTCTTTTTTTATTTTAGCAGATCTCCATGAGCTGTGTTGAAGTGTTAGGTGGGGTCAAAACAAGGGCAATAAAAAGACAATAAACAAAGTTACACTGTGTCAACAATAGAGCACAATACCAGCCAAATGCAAAATTCAGGAAGCAAGAGAACCAACTTTACACATGAAACTGTAAACAGAAGCAAAAAAGAAAAGGAAAAAGGATAGGCTTTGACATTTTAAAGACAAAATAATTCATATTTTGAGATGGTAATTTGCAGATTTACCAGTAATTGAATAAATGGAATTCAATAATCCTATACGAATATTTGGGGATTTATCAATAATCAAATCAAAGCAATAAACATTTGCAGCTCTATTTTTTTTTCTTCCTGGAATGTCATTCTGCAGAGACCCACCACAGTGGCTGATATTTTTAGCTTTTCCATGGTTTGTCATGGGACAACAAAAGTGCCCTTTGTAGTTTTGTGGGAGTGTGATCTGAACTTGTGGGAGGCTGCAGGGCTTCTGCTGTGTGACAGCCATGAGGGAAGCTCAAGAATCTGCCAGTTATCTTCCCGGAGTTACTCTCCAAAATGAAGGAACAGTGCAGGAACGTCACTGCTCAACCAACCAACTCCTGAGCAGCTGAGAAGAACACAAGATTAACATTTATCACAGCTGACATTACCTGTCAATTAAACTCATGTTGCTCATCTGGAGGGATATTTACTCACATCTACTTATACATAGATGCTCAGTTTGGATGGTATCTATATATAGAAAAGACAATGGGATCATATCTATTTACAGAAGAGGCATTGGCATATGGCTAACATTATTATCATGCCATTCAAAGCACTCAGTGACCACTTGTGCTTTATGGAGAGGAGCATTGTCATCATGGACGATATTGCTCCCAGTGGAGATGCAATGCATCATGGGATAATCTAAGTAACCACTCAGAATCTTTTTTAATAGTATAGTACAGGCTGAGCCATGTGACTCTGAATGGACTCCATGATAATAATAATGAAGGAGCAGCGTCTCCGTGTGTCTCTGTGTTTCATCCCGCAACATCGTGGGAGTAATTTTGTTCACAAACTGCGAGCCAGGTTTCTTTTCTAGCGACGTTGTGCAAAATGCATGTTCACATGTTGTCGAGTGAAGCCGAGCACAGCGAAGCAGAACCAGCAGCACTATTGTCTATAAGCGGCCATATGGTGGGTGTCCTTGCGTGGTAGCTTTAGGGAGCCTTTCTCCCTGAGATGAAACAATTTTGTTCAGAAATGAACCTCCTCTCTCAGCCATTCGTGTTCATCAGACCCTGCCCCATCACCCACCTCTGAGATCACTCAGTGTGTCGCCGGTCCCGCCAGAGCAAGGATGGCGACCCGGACGTCCCAGGTAGACCCGAACAACCTCTGTCACGTCGTCTCTGTGACTCCCCCTTGTCAAAAAGCCCACCCCTACTTGTCTAGCCCTGCTCCGTGCCTCCAGATGTGGCTTAATTTACTGCGACTCTGCTAATTGCTGTAATTAAGGATTAATTACTGTTAATTACCTTCGCATAAACTCATCACCAGTCAAAGAGCGGAGCCTTATGAAATGTGCCATGCACAGGAACACACACCGCGGGGACTTGAGGAGGATTGTGTTGCTGGACCTCTTGTTTCATGACTTGTCCTGGTGCGTAGGGAGGGCTTGTAGGCCAACAGTTAGGGCAGGATGCTAACTGTCATGGACCATCTCCTCCTGGCTCCGGATGCTTCACACGTCACCTCCTCACCAACTGGTGACCGGGACAGCAACACTATGCTGGCTGTCATTTCATTAGTAGCTGGCATTTATTTGCTGAAAAGTAGATGACAAATTTGAGACGTTCATGAAATGTTGTAAGATGTTGTAAAATTTTAAGTTGTTTTATAGCAAATAGACTAAATACTACTAATACTAACCTGTCTAGCTTTAAACTGTAAAACTTGTTGAGCAATGACTGAAATGTTCCTCTGGAATCTCTTGTAGAAAACTTGTTGTGTCAGAGTCTTGCTTACTTATTCTTTCATCAAATCTAAATAAAGCTTTGCTAAGTTTAGACTGCATTTTTAGAAACAGTGCACTGATTTAGGCAGTTATGGTTAAGTGATTAAAGGTTCTGTACTAAATCAATTTTATGCTCCACAGGCTTTTTAAAATTTGGTATCCAAACCAAAACTCCGTCATTATATTGCCACTAGTATGAAGAGATTTGAAACAAGTGGTCTCATGGTGGCTCTTGGGCCTTTAGAGGCCAGGGTATGCTTTAAACAAAAACTAATTCGTGTCACGTTTTGTGCAGCCATGTCGGAAAGTGAAAGGGTTTTATACACAGAAAACGTGACAGAAATAGGTCTGTAAAAGACGGATTAAGGGAGAAGTCCACCTCCACATGCCTGGCTGACGGCTGTGTAAAGTTTTTGGACGCAGCTCCTCCAATTTTGATGTCAGAAATGTGTGAAAAGGAGTTTCCAGAGCTGATTGGTCAACCAACAACTCGCCCCTTAAAACTCTGATGGTGTAGTTGCACAAGAGGTCCTTGTTTGTCCATGCCCTCTGGAGCAACACATAAATGCACTTTCTGATCTAGTCCCGTATTTTGGGTAAAATTGGATTTA
This sequence comes from Pagrus major, assembly GCF_040436345.1. Taxonomy (NCBI): domain Eukaryota; kingdom Metazoa; phylum Chordata; class Actinopteri; order Spariformes; family Sparidae; genus Pagrus; species Pagrus major. Next base: position 22,947,684 of record NC_133235.1, on the reverse strand, counting down.
TGTTTCATGGTGATGATACAAGTTAAGGCTGAGGCGCAAAACACGACTTGGTTAGCTTAGCTTTGTTAAGGTTACAGAAACACTAAGGTTCGGGTTGAATTGACCACTTTGTGAAGGTTAGCAGATTATTTGTTGTCAAGGTTGACATGTACATTCTTTTGATCCATCCATTCACCCCGACCTCCTTGTATGCAGACTTGGTCGCTCTATAACACCCTCACCTGACCTCCTCCTTTGCTTGGGTCGTAATTGCTACAGGCGTTGTAACTTCTTTGTCTGATTTAAGGACAAGTTAATCTTTCTTCTGTTGTAGGCAGACCGGCCTTTTCGTTATAAGGAAGTTTGTTTTTTGTTATCACGATTACTTTTTGCTTTTAAGTGTAAATAACCTTTTTATATTTTGCCCCTACATTCTGTTCCCCTCTTCTTTAACCCCAGGTATAATTTAAATTGTTACTCCCCTCATCCCTTGGCCATTCGGGGACGTAACACTGCTGTTGTTCTTATGGGAGGACAGTCTTGAGTTGCATGTTCTGGACCTTTATTGCTTTATTCCTCCGTTCATCTCTACTGTGAAATAAAGGCAAAACACACCTTAAAAAAATGCATGTAAAACAATATGCACCCCTGCCCAGGCTTTATTAAAAGTGGCCCGTCATGTGTGTACTGTGTTGGCTCCATAGAGATGTCTTTGTCTGTCTGCTAGCAGGCCGACTGTGCAGCTTGCTCCTCCACAAGCTCGTGACTTCTCCTCAGTTATTCAGCCACTCGGGTTTCCAGTGCAGCCTGGAGCTGTTAAAACTGCACTGGCTGAGCATGAGTTGATTCAATCAAGAAGATATATATTTTAAGACACCTTAAGAAAGACTGACAGCCAGGGGGCTAATGTATTGCCTATTTTGAATAATGAATTATTTTAATGAAGGCTTTTAAATGGGAGTGCTCCGTGTTGGTGGCAGGGCGGTGTTCTGAATGGTCTTCTCCTCTGGCGCTGGCTGCCTCATTATCAGGCCAGCCCCTCAGGCCTCAAACTGGCCTGCTTAAGCCTCAGATGATGACGATAATTACCGTTATTAGGAGTAGCTGCAGGGGGAACTTGTTCTGAAAAACACCAAGCTGAGTTCTTGCCTCGCTCGCCGCCACCACTACTGCCGCATGAGAAACTACCGATCGCCAGTGGAGAAAGCCAGAGAGAGAGAGAGAGACAGAGGGGAAAAAAAGGAGGGGATGAGGGGAGCGGCCACCAAATCCGCCTAATGTGACGCCTGTCAGCTCGTCTCCCACCAGCTGTCACCTCCCAAATGCACTGGGGTTCATTTTTTTAATTGACACCTCGCTTTCCTATTCCATTTCTATTTTTCGCCTTTCATTCTCCCTCCATCACTCTCTTCCCTCCTCGCCTGAACCATCCACATCTCCTTGTCGCTGCCTGTCCCTCCAGTATTTCTTTGGTGTTTTTCCTTGTCCTTGGTATCCACCCCCCATCCCCCCCAAACCGGTGTCAGATACAAAACCCCGGCTCTGCCCCCTTTCTGCACATGATACTCGAGATAGCTGATAAAACATAAAGCTGTTTTAGAGGTACTTTATGACTATGCCCTTGTGTACTGAGGCTGTACAGCTTCCCATTATCCGGTGATGGAGGGAACATTTTGGGCCTGAGAAAGTTTCCCATGAGTTCAGGGATAGATCACAAATCTAGCTTTCAGCTCACAAAACACAACATTTTAAAAACGATGTAAACAACACAATATTAAGAATATAACAGTAGCTTTCACGCCATAGACTTAAGCTATAGTTAGAAATTTCACAATGATTGTGTGTTTCTTTATTACGGCCCAGATTCAATTCAGCAGAAATGACCACATATACAGTAAATTGGATATAATGCAACATAATATTCATTTAGTGCTCTCAGTAATGATAATAGCATTGCTTAGCACTGTAGTTAACTTCTACTATGTGTGGCAATTTATGAAATATGGCACAATGATGCGTTTTATGGTGATTGCTTTATGAGTAGGGGACTGAGTTTTTAACCTCAACGCTTTTTTGGTACCAACTGAAATGTCTGTAGCACTCAGTACAAAAAGTGTCACTGGGTGCTGAGTTGGTTGAGAATAAATTGATTTGAATTATTGCAAATTTCTTGCAAAATTGCCAGACATTACACGATCTGTTGTTTGGACAAATCAAACAATTTGTTTACAATTTATATACTAAATGGCTGATGCATTAACTAGAAAATAATCAGCTGATTAATCAATAATGGAAATAAGTGTTAGTTGAAGCCCTTTTCTTAAAGTCGCAGTTTCTGGTTTAAATTGTAGTTGCAGCCTTTCAAAATAAAACACTTTGCTTTCATGGTCGCTGAAAATGTCTGGTTAATGAAGCGTGGCGTTCTGGTGAAGGGTTGTGAGATGTGTTTTAATTCTGATGGACCTGAAGGCCACACTGTTCTTCACCTCGGTGTGTCCGTGCGCGCTCAAAGTAAGAACTTGTTCACTCTTAATTTTACTTTATTTGGGTCCAGCTGCTTGTGTTTGGACAACATTATAAAGGCGGACACTGACTTTACACGTCGTCTGTTGCTTCCTGCTGCACATGTACATAAAGTTGTATAAAAAGCTTTTGTGGCTTTAAAGAAAGCATGCGAGAAGTGTAACGAATGAGTGGGGTTTGGAGTTGAGACTTGAGACTAGCGGCTTTGCTAGTAGCGGTTACATCAGCTGCTGCTAGCACAACGCACCCACATCTCCAACCAAACTGTGGGCAGTCGTGTTGCATTATGCATAACAGCAAATTAGATACCTTTTTAGTGTCGACCAGGTGATTTTCGTAGCATACTTTAACGTGCATTGTTACTCTTTTCATGTTTAAAGTCTGTAGTGCGACTCAGGCTAAAGTGAATTATGAGAGAATGTTTGACGACCTGCAGCCAGTATTGACTACCTTACAGAACAATTTAACGTATAGAGAGCCACCTCCCTCATATGTAATGTTTGATTAACTAGCTAGCAATAGGCAACCGTGCTGTTTCTCGACTACGTCACCAGTGGTGGACTAACAAAGTGCATTCTCACTGTGCGTAAATACAAATGTTGACGCTAATACTTGTGTACTTTTACTTAAGTAACATTCTCAAGACTAAAAACATGAAAAGAAAAAAAAGCATGATGTCTTCTCTCCCTTCCTCCCTCTGTCTCTACTTTTCCATTCCTCCTCGATCTCGTCCTCTTCATCTTCTGCTCCTGGGCCTCTGTGCTCACTACTCTGTGTGTGTGTGTGTGATCGGCAGTGTGCCAGTTTATCCTGAGCCCCATCTTGCCTGTAGTTATACATTGTGATTAAAAGAATCCAAATGCAATAAAACTTATTTGTTTATCGAAACAAGATGTTGTTTTGACGCAAAACGCTCCAAAAGGCTTCATTTGCGTCATAAGATCACAAAAATTTTCATCAGATAGAGAATGCCCCCGGGTCCTCCTATCTGAATTTTTTGTTTTGTATCTTGTCATCTTTTGTCACTACTGTAGAGTTTGAAGGTCTGTCTGGAGGTGCAGAGGAATAAAACAGACGATATCTCTGGTTCTGCTGCATCGATTTCGATCCTTTTTTTGTTCGGTGGAGTTTGCGGAGCACACTTTTAACACTTTTGTTGTGGAGAGCTCTTTGGGCCGGGGAACATGTCCCATGAGTCCAGCACAAATCCAGCCTTCAGCAGATTAGGTAAAGAACATTTTAAATAACACATTAAGATTACAGCAAATGTTTTCATGGCATTACGACTTTATTGTGAGGTGTGATTAGTAACTCCGTAATGATCTTTCCTTTCTTTATTACAGCTTTATTTACAGCTTTATTTCAGCTCAGCAGAAACGACCACATATACAGTAAATTGGATGTAATGTAACATAATATTCATTTAGCGCTCTCAGTTATGATAATAGCATTGCTTAGCACCGTAGTTTACCTCTACCGTGTGGGTCAGTATGAAATATGTAACAGCGCAGCGTCTTATGAAGGCCGCTTTATTGGGCTTGTATCAAATGCAGATGAGAGCAGGATGCTGAACTCCTTGAAGGAGCGGGGAGGGGAGGATTTGTATTAGTGATACTTGTCATGTCTGCTGTAAATCACGCTGCTTTTTTCAGGTTCCTGGGTTGTTGTTGTTTTGTCTCAGAATGCTGTGTGGCAGGGATGAATGGTGGTGATGTTACATTATCATGTGGCTGTCGCTTTCACTCCTGCTGACTGGTCTGTGACAGGCCCACACACACATGGATGTACACACACACACACACACACACACACACACACACGGTTGTGTCAGAAGCAGGCCTGATTTATTAACTGCTGAAACCCTAGATGACGTGTGCCCACACAATCAATAGAGAGCACAGCCACTGCCTGCCCTTCTCCGGGGTCACGTGATGCGGACAAGAGCTAGGCAAGGAAGGACACACACGTACACACACACACACACACACACATATATATACACTACAGTGCTGAGGAGTGTATTGCATTACTGTATTGATGGGAAATGGATCCAGTCCAGCATTGGCTGCTAGCTGCCAGTCAGAGGCAAGCAGGGCAAACTTTCATCATGGCTGTCAGGGACATCACTGCTGCCTTGTTTGACCGTAAATCTTCCTAATTGTGACAGAATACTTCAACATCATTAATTAAACATGTTTTCATTTAAAAGCACTCGCAGGGCGCCCGCCTGGGTGCTCAGGGTAGCCTGCCAATGTGCATAGCTGTGTATTTTTCCTGTGTGCCTGTTTGAGTGCTTACATTCATGCACAAAGTGTATGTTTGCGTCGTGTGTGTGTTTGTGTGTGTGTGTGTGTGTGTGTGCACCTTGATTCTCCCTGTATGAGTGGGTGGCTTAATCGTCATGTTTATTTACACTCCCGTTGTCTGCAAACAGCAGGCAGTGTGGCGATGGGTATGAGCCAGCTCTTAAGGAAGTAAAACAGCAGAAATTAATTTTGTCAATAAGCAAAACAAAGGCTTATTCTTAGAATTCCATTCATTATTCAGGAATTGTTTTATGACGCGTGTTCACTTTCAGCCTTTTTGGGTTTAGTGCCCCACATCTCGGGGAAGGAATTATACAAGAGCGTGCACAATGGGGGGAGGAGGGAAGAAGAGAGGAGGAAGGGAGGGAGGGTGGGAGGAAGCGACAGAGAGGGGAATTGCGTCCTCTCATTGTTCAATTAAGTCTGTCGGTAATGATCAAGATTAGATGATGGCCATCTTCCTTTTATAGATACTAATCTGTGACTGTCCATGGAATCAGGGAATCGCAGCAGAGCAGTATGGACTGATGCTTTTGTCGCTACAATAGACTAGAAAGTGCATTTAAAAGGTTTTTCCGTGTGATGTACCGTAATAGAGGTCACTTCCCTCCGTCAGGTGATTATGTTAATGTATAGGCCATGGTTGCAGAGTTCACAAAGAGCACACATCGAGGTCTAATCGATTTCATTGCTATTACCGAACAGAAATAAATAAAGCTGATGGCTGTGGTTAGGGTAATTATGCCACAGCACAGTGAATTGTTTGATTTTCCTTATTAATTGTATTTATTTAATCCATTTCATGCTTTTACTTGTGCACTCGGGGACTCGGAGGGAATGAATAAATCACTCTTAGGCTCATTAGATTCCCCCTCTGGTTGGGATGTGCCACTATTTTGTCAGAATTAAATTGGCGAGTGTTATAATTTCCCGCTGGTGTGATTCACATGAAAAATATCCACATATCCATCTACCGGCACATGGTGCATATGCGCCCACACACACACACATGTGCGTCTGCTCCCAATCTGAACTCCTGACCTTTTCCAGCCGTCTGATAGCCATTGACATTTGCCTCTTGAGCTGAGCTTGCTCACGTGTTGGAGCTGATGGGAATGGATGATGTTATTGCTGGAGGAGAAAAAGAGAGGGAAGGAAACAGGAGAGAGAGAGGTGGAGGGGGTTGAAAAAAAAGGAGGATCAGGGTAGACAAGCTCCCATTGCGGCCCCGGGAATCCATCTGGACCGTCCACCCCCCCCCCCTGCTCACCAGCAAAGGTCACAGGGCGACTCAGCCTTACATCCTCATTACAAAAGAGCCGCCGCTGTGACCGGAGACTGTGGGCTACAATATGGCTTCACTGCTCCGTCACACCGCCTGTCATTTACCCTCACTGTCTACAGTCATCATGGAAGAGACATTGCAGGATGTTGTATTAGATCGTCCTCCTGAAACATTTTGATAGATGCGTGGATTAAAGGTGTGTGTGAAAAATGTCGTGGCGGCAGCGTGAGCTTTGTCTTTGTCCTTGAAGACAGTGGATGGAGCTGAGGGCTGCACCTGGTCGGCTGTTTTCAGCACCTCTGAGAAAAAGGCAGGACGCTCTGCTGCCTTACCGAGGGAGCCTTCTGGTGGCAGAAAGAGGCAGGGCAGTACAGCTGATCTTTAAATAAAAACTCGTGGTGAAACATCTGTGTGTGTTTTTGTTCTCGAGAACACAGTCAGCAGCGTAGTTTTTGCGCCACCTCTCAGAATATCCAGACTGCTTTTGTTTATGTGCGCACGTCAGGCGGATTTTTGTTTGTCCATCCCAGCAGGCCTGTCTTTGTTGTGTTTACACTTCACTCTCCACACCATGGGAGCTGAGCGTCAGTCGAGTGCCGAGCGCCTGTAGGTGTGTGAGTGCGTGCAGGTTCAGACCCCCAAACAAGTGTGTAAACGACCTCGGTGTCAGCTGTAAGAGCATCCTCAGTCCTGCTAAAATAAGATTAAAACGCTGCGAATGCTGCACTGGTGTCGCAGGCGTGGTGTTAAAATGGTAATTTAGTGGTTGTTGTTTGATTCCTGCTCAGAGTGTGAAAATAATTAACTTCAACGATCACGAACGAAATGATTAACCTTTTATTTGTGTATCTTCATCTTGATTCAGCTCGAATCTCCACACATGATTTATTTGAGCCAGGTGTCGCTGCATTAATATGCTGTGTCTAACGCGTGTTATTAGTTTGTTTTTCTGTTTAGACAGCACCTGACAAGATAATAAAGCCATCAGCCAGAAACTAAACATAGTCTGAGCATAAGGAGAGCAATGAAAGATGAACTCTGGTGGAAGGCTGTGTTAATTTTTTTTACATGAAATGATAGCCTGAATCGATAAAATTATAGTTTTATGGTCCTGCCGAGCTGCCAGCCACTGTGAGGCTGCAGGTTTTTATGGCTCAGACTTGAACTATCTAAACGACGGCCATATTTCAGAGAGTTCACTCGGAGAAATAGTTAAGACTCTTTCTTAATCAAAGTAAAGTTCTCGCTTTTCGGTCATTTTGAACATCCGTGTAAATCTTCTTCTCCTGTCCTCCGCAGTGCTCAGTATCCGTGGCGCCCAGGAGGAGGAGCCTCCAGATCCTCAGCTGATGCGACTGGACAACATGCTGCTGGCGGAGGGCGTGGCCGGGCCGGAGAAAGGCGGCGGGTCGGCAGCCGCGGCGGCAGCAGCAGCAGCCACAGGCGGCATCGGCGCCGACAACTCAGCAGAGCACTCGGACTACCGGGCCAAGCTGACTCAGATCCGACAAATTTACCACACGGAGCTGGAGAAGTATGAGCAGGTGGGGAGGAGGAATATAGTTGTTTACTATCAGCTCTCATTTTCTCAGTTATTCAGCTGAGTTCCTCCTTTTGCAACAGATATTCATATTGTCATTTTATTGAAGTATTTTATCCGCAAACACAAAAGTGCATCTGTAGGATTCCCACATAATCACACCCACTAAACCTCAATTTAACCCCCCTAAAATAGGAATTTGATGTGTCCACGAGCCAAGCATTGTTTTAAAACCCTTTTTTTCCTGTATTTTATTTGCCAGGGTTTAACAAAATCCACGGTTTGGTTCAGATTGGTCAAATTTTTTAATGTAAGAAAATGAAAAGATTTCTACTGTCTTGAGGAAAATGTGCGACTTCATTTATCCTGTACTTTTGTCATATTTTAGCTTATTTACATATTTGACCCCTTTTATCTCCTTTTTGCTTTGTCAGTTGTTCTTCAGTCACTTATTGTAATGTGTTGACTTACGATGCATTTTGCTTCGTTTATAAAATGAAAAAAATATTTTTAAAAACTTGAATTACGTACACAAAATAAGTAAACAAAATAAACTAGTTAATAAATACAAAACACTTTTCTCCAGACCAGTCTACATATTAACTAAGCGCAAACACACAGCGTTTTGAATTTACAATCAGCCCCTGAATGCATCATGTAGAACGCAGTTAGTCGAGAGTAGCAGGCAGCTGTTCACAGTCCAACCTGAGCTTTAATTCTTATATTTTTTTTTCCCGGGAGACAGGCTGAACTAGTCGGCCTCGATTTAAGTCTCAGTCTTGGTCTCGGGCTTGGTTTCAGAATCCTTATTATTTACTTAACAAAAGGAGAATTTAAAATTTCTCTTCTAGGATAAAAGAAATAAAATGAATAAATGCAAGAAAATAAATATTGAAACTTGTTCTCATACTTCCCCCTAGTTCCTGAGTCCTCGTGCTGTGAAAAAACATCCCGCTGAGGTAAACTGGAGACTCTAAATTTCCCAAAGTTAGGAATGTCAGAGTGAATATTATGTTTCAGTCCAAGGTTTTTTTTTCTTGCCCTTTTTCCGACGCATCCTGGAACAGGCTCCATCTGTGAAGCTAAATAGGAATAAGTTGGAATAAATGATGCGTTTTTTTTTAACTAAGTATATCACTCACTGAAATCAGTTCTTACAGGCCAACTCATGACAAGCCAAGCTTTCAGAGATGTTATCTTCAGCAGGCAAGCAGCCATTATATCAGTCACACACCAGCTCTTTTCCAAAAGACTGTAACGTCTTGTCATTCCCTCGGAAAAAGTCAAAGCGTTCTGGGTTTGTCATCTTCTGCGAGGAAGGCTAGTCATCGCTAACTGTCACAGTCAACACACACCTGAGCATTTTTGTGTCACCGCGCCACATACGGCAGCTCACGCGCGTGTGAGTGAGTAGTGTCTGGCGTGTGTGTGCAAGCAGAACGGCTGCTCGGTGCCTCACTTTGACTGACGTAACCCTGGTGTTGACAAGCAACAGACACCTTGACTCTGAATGCAGTCATATCCAGTGACTGATTCAGACAGAGGGAGAACGAGGTAGACTGAAAGATGGAGTGAAAAGAGAGGGAGACAGTTTAAACCTCTTGAACGTTAACGGGACTGAAAGCCTGCTGTCATTTTAGATTTCTCTTCACTTGTCACATTTTCTCTTCCATTGAAGAGAAGTCTTTTTAATATTCAGAGAGCACCGCGTGTCTTGCTGCCTCCACTGTACGACTCCGCCGCCACATTTGTTTGGAGTCGCACCGTCTGCCGCTTTAATTTAGACTGTTCCCATTACCTCCAACGCTGCCGCTGCTACAGTGTCAGCCAGCACTGTTTCTAAGAGGCCAAGGCCTACCAGCGAAGGTGTGGCCTCTCCAGAATTCAATTTCATCCTTTTTGTTCTGTCTGAAGCCTTCATGCCTCCACGATAGTAATTCTTTTTATGAATCCTGTCTGTCTGTGCATCCAGGCGTGCAACGAGTTCACCACCCATGTGATGAACCTGCTGAGGGAGCAGTCTCGAACACGACCCATCTCGCCCAAAGAGATCGAGCGCATGGTCGGCATCATCCACCGCAAGTTCAGCTCCATCCAGATGCAGCTGAAACAGAGCACCTGCGAGGCCGTCATGATCCTGCGCTCACGCTTCCTCGACGCCAGGTCTGTGTGTCTCCAACTATTTTTAAGTTTTAAAACATCTTCATCTCCGGAGCGTTCTTTATTTTTAAGTGGTGTTTTGAATGTTTCAGCACTGAAGAATTATTGTTATTGTTCGCCAAGTATCTCTCAAATTCTGATCAGTCTGTTTCCTTTCTCCTCCCTCCAGACGAAAGAGGAGGAACTTCAACAAACAGGCGACAGAGATCCTAAACGAGTACTTCTACTCCCACCTCAGTAATCCCTATCCCAGCGAGGAGGCCAAAGAAGAGCTGGCCAAGAAATGCAGCATCACAGTGTCACAGGTAAGCAGAATAAACAGAGCTGCAGTCTACTTGGATTGTGTGGTTAATCATTTGGTGAGGAGTAATAAATGTCACTCTGAAGCCTCAGCCAAGGCCTTGCAGGATTTGAGATTTTACTCCACCTTTGGGGTTCGCAGTGCTGCTGTTATGGTCGCTGTCTGTCCAGCGTGACCTCCAGTAGCTTGAATTAAGTATTATTAACAAGGGACAGTTTTATATTAAATATCAACACTGGCTCAAGTAAATCTCAGCTTTTAATCACTGAATACCAAAACGCTGGTAAATGTGTCATGAGCCAACACTGGTTGAACACTAAATTTTGGTGCATTTATGTCGTTTCTTATGTGAATTTTTACTTTTTCAATTTATCATAAATCCCTAAATTTTAGAGACTGAGTTCAGTTTGTATATGTCTGTATATATCTGTGTATATATGTTTTATTTAATTTTATATCTGTGTGTAGACCAAACATATCTTTTCACAGTCATCTACATTATCGGCCTACATGTCTGTAATCATGGTAACAACTGCATGACAGGGTAGCACACTTACCTTAACTGCCTGTCGAATTTGGTTCAGGCTCGGTTACCACTGTCTCAGATGTCATGTTCAGACAGAAACATTTGCCCCGAGCTGAACTCTAATCTGGATAAAACAGGCCAAGACTTCTTCCTCCATGCGCCTGTCATTGTTTACAGTCCAATTAGCGACTTAAGGTGCAAGAAACAACATCTCCGCTAATATCTTTAGACAGACATCTGCGTATGAGTGCAGATAATATTTTAAAAAGCTAATAAAGACACATTTTAGTTAGTGCATTCAGCCTCTTTGGCTCTCCGTACAGACCTGCATGCAACCAAAGCCTAAACAAACAGAAACCACGATGCTTCCGATACCAAAAACTTTCATATGCAGATATCTGTTCATAGAGATTAGTGTTCTGCACACACATAATAAAACCATGTAGATCAATGACTATCAATGAACATTTAATCATTGTCATTTGAATTCGTTGGAATACAAGAAAATTCTACATAAGATTGGCGGAAAACAAAACTATAAGAATATTATTGAAGTGTGTATTGTCATATGTTTTGTTTGTTTTCACTTTGTCGTTAAGATTGTGGGTCTTTGTTTTGTTGATGTCAAAGATGTTTAAGTGGACATTGTATCTTGAGAAATCTGAATAAAATCTTATTTTAAAAAAAAGAAAATGATAGTAATATTATGGTCTGATCCATGACAATTAAAAATATATACGTTTTGCATTATAAAGGAGTCAGCCGTGTGTCACACATGACAAAAACTAATAATAATGAGGAAATCAATGATCTGATAGCCACAAAGACTGTCCAGAAATCATGATCCAGGCTTAGGTGTCAAGTATCAATGTTCATTTTTATCTTTCATTGTTTTGTTGGTTTGTATCTGTGTCATCTTAAATTTGCTCTAACTCAGCTCCTGTATCCTCTCGTTGCTATCTCGACAGGTATCAAACTGGTTCGGGAACAAGAGAATCCGATACAAGAAAAACATCGGCAAATTCCAAGAAGAGGCCAACATGTACGCGGCGAGGACCGCAGTCAACGCGACAAGCGTGTCGGCTCACGGCAGCCAGGCAAACTCCCCATCCACTCCCAACTCAGCAGGTGAGCTGATCCCAGACCAGCGGATTACATTGAAACAAGCTCTGTAGATGGAGTACTCTTTTTTTATACCGGAGCAGATAGCCAAGACGTTCTCCTACCTGAGCCCCAACTCAGGCATTCAGTCTCTGTTGCTGTTTCATTCAGACTAACAGGCTGAATCTCCTTAACTAACCCAGTTATATGGAGTGGCTTTCTTTCTCCTCTTGTTCCGTTTTTTCTCTTTCTTCTCTGCCTTTTTGCCGTCTGTCTCTTTCACTCATCTTCTTCCTCTCTCTCTCTCTGTCCCTGTTATTGACCTCTTGGTCTCGTGGACGTTAATTTTTTCCTGCCTCTTGTCCGGTTGACCTTGTGCATGCCATTAAGCTGCTCGGAGGGCAAGCGGAGTCTTTTGTCATATAGAGACTTTCGCAACTGTATTGGATTAGGACCGGGTGTTGAAATCAAGTTACGCCATGGTCTCTTTACATCTGGGGAGCTGGGGTCCATTAAAGGACGAAGACGATTCTTTGGGTCTTCCTGCAGATCAATTATTACTTCCTTAATGAAACACTAGCAGCACGGACGTTTAACTAGAATATAATCCATAACGGCTCGTTTAAACTGGACTTAAACAGTTTTATGATGATTATCTGTCTCATGGTTCTCGTTGGCTGATTCTTCCTTTTAAATGATGCTTCAGTGATACTTTAATGTGCATGTTCTGCATCTGTAGCATGCAGTTTGTAGAAAATGATGCTCGCTGCTCTCCCAAACTAACCCACTCAGTGCACTTTTGCTTATGCATGATCATTTTAACTCCTTTTTCTGTTCCTCTCTTCTTCCCTCTTTTCTCTCTCCTCTTATCTTTGTCCTCCTCTCCTCGCTCTCTTTCTTCTCCTCCTCCTCCTCCTCCTCCTCCTCTGTGTATTCTCAGGTTCTGCTGGCTCTTTTAACATGTCAAACTCCGGAGACTTGTTCATGAGTGTGCAGTCCCTCAATGGGGACTCGTACCAAGGGGGGCAGGTTGGGGCCAACATACAATCCCAGGTAGGCGCCTCTTCAAGTTTATGTGGTTTCAAACCATGTGGCACTTATTTGAGTTTCCATTACCACTTTAACCATGCAAGGAGTTGTGTCGAGCTGTGTGGGGTCAGAGCGTGCCCGACCCGCCTCCAAACGGGTTGCGGTGACTGCTCACAACAGCGGCCAACCTGTGACAACCCCCCCGTCTACATGTGTTGCGATACATGTCCGTGCAGGAGACCAGAGAAAAAGACGTTTTTTCTAAAAGTTATGAAGAATACACAAAAGTTATAGATATTGTGGTAAAATATTACCTTGGGTCACTCATACAAAAAATACTTGAGTAAAAATCTTTAAGTATCTGATATTAAAATGTACTGTATAATGTGTGTGAGTGCTAAACGAGATGTCACGTCACAGTCTTTACACTTTTACAGTTTTATGATAAACTGCAACTTTCTCAAGTTGAAAAATAATCTTTTAAATTGACAAACATCGTACAGTATATGTAATTCATGGCACATTTAAACGGGATCAAAACGTTATTTGTCTCTTGCTTCTCTACCATAGATATTTTTTGTGAGATAAGGTCCCACGAGGTCCACCAGAAGGTTCGTAACTTCACCTCTCTGTTAGCAGCTCTGTAAGCGTTGCTTCTTCAGTGGTTACTGCGGGGAAGAAGAGTATTTACAGCTGCTCCTTCGACCACAAGTCACAGCCGTGGATCAGCCCGCTGCTGCTTTTAACTCATGACGAGTGCGTCATCAGTTAAAGACAAACCTTCATGGGGTTAAACCTGACGCGCCAAATAAAACCGAGTCAAGCTGAGCTAGCACATGTGCATTTAATAGCCCCAGTAGCGTCCTGCTCGTAGAACTGTTCAACCAGTGTCCAGTCTTGGAGTGCAGGAGCCCACAACCACTTGACCTCCACCGTGAAGCAGAGGTTACACTTAGCCTGAAGCTTTACATTAATGTGGAAGCCATTGTCAACCCACAGTTGAGTAGACGACTGCAGACAGTTTTGGAAACGGTGCAACACTCATCAGCGCTCCTGACAAGAGTTCACATAGCCACTGGTGTACTGTAGCTCCCTGACCTTGCCCCAGTGGACAGTGATGACCAGCGCACTGTTTTTTGAGTGCTACATCTCTCACCATAGATTAAGGAATCACCACCCGAGGTGATAGTCTCATTTGGTTTCAGAGCTTTTGGCATCATTTCTCTCTCTCTCCCCGCATGCAGCCCTTTCTATTCAGATCAGCTCTCCGAATGCTTTAGGTCACTCATGAATATGTAAAAGGGACGACTCTTATAGGAGGTAAAGAGGTCTTCAGGGTCGGCCGTTAATTAGTGAAACTCATGTTCCTTTAAAATGTTTCTTTTTTCTTCTGTCAGAACGGCCTCGCTCTCAGGGCTGCGCAATTAAATGAAAGCGAAAAAGAGAAAGTACAACTCCCACTCAACTGTTCTCCTGAGTAGATTGGATTTATTTGTTGTGAAATCCATACAGCAGGTGTGTTTTCCTGCATAACCCTGGTGGGCTCCAGACTGACTTTTTCCACTGGTTGCACTCTGGCGCCTAACTTTTAATTCGGTGCACCAGCACATAATTTAGGTGCACCCAATAATACATTTAAATTTTTATTTTATTACACATTCTGTATATGATTATAAAAAGGAATAATCGGGCCATATTTTGAGGTAAAACTTTATTTGACAACCCATGAGCTACCTTTAGCGTTTAATCACTTCCTAGCTAACATTACAGTTTGATTACATCCAGTGTGTTTCACCTCCAAGTTTAAATAAATGTGTCCAAGATATGTGTCGATATTTTAGAACTTAATTTATGCCTTTCCTACTGTGTTGTGTAACGCTATCAAACAGTAATGCTAGCTAGGAAGTGGTTGGATGCTAACGTTAGCTGTTGTATACTAGAAGCTAATGGGTAATCAAATATGATGTTTTACCTCAAAAAATGGCCTGATGTCCCGCATGATTTTCACTATCCATTGTCTTTTCAGTTGCTGATCAATCTTTGTCAGATTCACTATGTTTATACGTCTTGCGATCTGGAATATTGCAGTACCACAGTTGATCTTCACACCCTGAGGAGGAAATGGCCGCTGTGTGAATATGGACGATAAAAAAAGTTTAGTCGCACTTTACAGTACTTTTAGTGCATGTGCGACCAAAACCGTTGCACGCTGGAGCCCTGAACCGGTCCAGTGAATCTGTGAAGGTTTTATAAGTAAATAATGCAAGATGTGACTTCACCATAGTTTTTATTGGCAGCCATGTTGTGTGAACATTCATCACATGCTTTAGTGTCATGTGTTGTAAAAAAAAAAAAAAAAGTCTGCATAGTTGTAAAGTTTTTTTTGTAATGTCTGATTTTGATGTTTTATTCAACCACGACTACAAATACATCCATAATTAGTTACTTCTTGTCATTTTTCTTGTATTTTCATCTTCTGAAAATATCTGTTATCAAGCTTGTAATAGCGGCCAAATCATTCAGATTCTCTGTTTGTAACCTTTTCCTGTTTACGGTACCCTTTTACTATCAGACTGACCTTTCCCTGTGCATGGCTGTCTTTGTTATCCAGAGCTTTTGTCTGACCAGGCCTTTTGTCTGTGTGTCCCCGCTGTTCCAGGTGGATACCCTTCGCCATGTTATCAGCCAGACCGGAGGATACAGTGACAGCCTCGCAGCCAGCCAGATGTACAGTCCACAGGGCATCAACGTAAGACCTGTAAACAATCTCCTTCTGTCCCTTTCTCAATGTTTTCTTTGCTGTCTGACTGTGCGATGATTCCCCAGTTGCAGGATGTGTATAATGTTGTGTAATCTGTGTGCACACTGGTATGCCACTTAGCAGAGTTTGCGGGTGTTGGGCTGTTGTCCAGCCAGTTGCCCCCCCCCTCCTGCTCCAGCCTTGCCCTGGGTGGCAGGCAATGAGGCAGCTACCAGGCTGGAGAAGCTGGACACGCTCCTAGCCTGTCAGAGGACATTAGCGTTAGTGAGACACCTGCAGACGACAGGAACAAGGACACAGGTGTCATCGTCCCTCCCAAAGCTGCTCTCGCGTTGGCACCATAGGACAAGTCGTACCCCTTCCAAAAGACAAAAAAAAAAAAGTTCCCAGTTGCTAATTCTTAAAATAACTCTTTAACTATGCTGTCAAAGGCTGGGCCAGTTTTCCAGGTCTTCTCGCTGGGCTGGGCAGGGCGGGACAGCCAACACTGGAGGCAGTGCGTTAGCATGTAGATCCATAGCGACAGGCGGCGCAGGGCTGAACAGAATCAATACGACAGTCACAGGGACAGAAAGAGCGGAGCTTTGGGCTAACAGTCGAAGCACATTGGTCAGATCATTTATCCACAGGAACAGCAGCACTGACAGCCAAGCCTGCAACACCCCTCGTGCTAAAATAAGAACATGGATGCATCGAGCCAGTTACAACATACAACAGGCTCGAGTGTTCAATGCATTGTGCTGGTGTGTTAGACGGATATCTTTTTGCAAAAAAGTGCAAATACTAACCTCCAGACTTTGTGTTTGTAGGAAGTTGGGATTAGATTTAATATGTTACTCACCATAATAAAAGCTTTTTATTATTTCCTTGCTCTGATACATTTAATGACATCTGGAGTCCCTGGATTGCTTCTAGTTTTTAAAGTAGCGCACCCAAGACAATTTTTATCTACATTGTGTTACAAAGAGCAACATGTTTTCTCTTTTATTTGATTACCATTTATTTGATTACTGACTTGAATCTCTTGCCTCAGTGCGTCCCTGTCATGTGTTCTCCTCACACTGGAGTCGCAGAGCTAAATACCCAATGATCTTTAAAAAAAAAAAGCCAGGAGGTTGCTCAACAAAAGGTACCACTGTTATGAAACTAATTCTTGAATCCTGAAAGACTCGTCTAACCTTTTGGGTGAAAAAATGTGGTTTGCCTCACAATAAAAAAAGAGATTTCTGACCCTTTTACCCAATTCAAACAAAATGTTAGCCAGAGATCACATCTATTCTTGCTCAAATAATGCAATGAACCAAAATTATATGTTTTATTATCAGTTGTATTTGTATATCTTAATGTTTCATGCAAAATAACACTTTAAAAAAATAATTTAATGTCCTGCTTGTGTTTAATAAAAGAAACGCCAGCTTGAGTGCATTCTGACATTAAAGCAAAAGGTGCACTAAGATATTCTGAAATTCATGGACATTATTTTAAAGATTCAACCTTTTACTCTTATTGTTAAGCTGATATTATCATTTGTAATGAGAAAAAAAACATAGCAACACTTTCGAAACAAATGACAAGTAGAAGTATTTTGACAAGTGGTCTCAGACTTTTGGACCTTACTGTACGCCGTTTCCAGCTACCTGGCTTAGGAAAGCTGCACAACTTGAAAAGCAGGTTAAGATTAAAAAAATAATCATTTTGTCTATCCAGGTAGTCAGAAGACTATTTGAGGATTGGAGAGACAATCTGAACAGCAGTATGTGTCTTCAAACGACCTTCTTGGTTCTCCAAAGATGGCCAGATATTTATATTTAGAGTACCAGATGTTTAGCTCTGTGACTTGAATGTAATGGTAAAACATGAGGCTAAAAACTGGGGCTAATGAATGATTTTTTTCTGCATGTACTAAATGTGTAATTCTTCAATAATAAATTGTCTGAATTTATAAAATAAACTGAGGAGAGCTACAACAACCAGTGACATATAACCAGAAGTTCAAACAATCAGTGAGCCCGCAGTTATACTGTAATAATCAGGAGAAACAAATCAGAAATGAGCCACAATGGAAAATGAAAATATCATTCAATAATGCATTACAAAAACACTTTACATTAATAGTTGTGACACTTACTGTGACATAGATTTTAGGCTACATTATCCAGCGCTTGTAGGAAAACGTTCTGTTTTTTGGAACATTCAGTTTCAGTCCGTTTCGGTGATAATAATCAGTCTCTTCTAGCTCTTATATGGTGAATACATTTTAAACAGAAATTGCAGTATTTTCAGTAAAGCTTGTGAATGAAGTGTTGCTGCTCGTGTTTATTTAGTCCAGATAAATAAAAAACTTTTTCTAAGATCCACTGACTGAACTCTCGCGGTTCACCTCTCCTTCTTTATCCTTGAACAGCAATTACACCCCTCAAATTGCTGGTGGGTGTTGCTGGAAAAGGCTGGAAATGCTATTTTTTTTCTCTCTCTTTCTTTTTTTCCTCTCTTGCCTCTGAATAAGATGACAGACAGTCTTTACGCGAAATAACAGGGTTTGGAAATGAGAGGCTGCCAAAGCACGTCCCCAGCTCTCACTAATAGCGTTGAAATTGCAATTAATGTCCTTAATGGTCTTTAGTCAACCTTTTATCATGATTTGAGAAGGGCCTCCATTTTAAAGAGATATTTTTTTTTATTGTGATAATTTATTCTTTTACCAGCCTGCTCAGGGGTATATTCTGAGATATATGAAAGGTCTGCGTGTTCTGTTTCATCTCTTCTGTTTATCTCACATTATGTCAGCCGCTCGGAGGGAGAATGAGGCACAATGATATTTTTAATGAAGAGTCTCTCGAAAACAGTGTTTGACAGTTTGTTGAATGTGCATATGTAGTATTTTATAAACCTACTACATATCTAAAAGTGAAGCTGTTTTCTACATTCTGAATATTTTTTAAAAAGCAGTATATCCTGTTACATTCATTTTAAGTCAAGGATAAAGCTGGTGAGATTCTACATTGTTGTTATTGTTGACAAAGGATGTGTTCCGGCTGAAGGTGTAAATACAAATATACTGTAGTTCAGCTGGGGTGTAGATTATTTCTTTTTTCACATACAAGCCAAAAACACAATGTAAGCATTTGTTCCCAGAAGTTCATTTTTATGAAGCGACCAGAGGCGCACCATCAGGGGAGGCAAGCCGGGCCAAAGAAATCTGTACAAAGAGGCCCCCGATGGCCACTCATGTTGGCACATTTTGCAATGACAACTATAAAACCCTTAAACCTCCCATAAAAGCACCATACTGCTGCCTCAAAATCAGTGCTTTGTGTGTTGATGATTGGTGGCCTTAAGATGTGGGTTATTTACAATGTGTCATCGTTGAAGTTGTTTAATTAGCCATTTAGGTTAAAATTGTTCCGGTTTTTAAAGTTATTTTTATTCAGTCTTTTCATGGGATTTGTCTCTAGTAAGAAAAATATGAAATAATTTCAGCTTTATCCTTAAAGACAAATCCAATACTGCGTCTTGCAGTGCAATGTGTAACCAATGACGCTAAACTATTTCCTGTCTTTTCGACACACAGACAAATGGTGGCTGGCAAGATGCTCCGACTCCTTCGTCAGTGACATCGCCCACAGAAGGACCCGGGAGTGTTCATTCGGATACTTCCAACTGAATATATCCATCTCTGCGCCTCATCTACAAAAAGAAAAAGAAAAAAAAAAAAAAACATGGACTGACCTTCCTATTCACAGTATTAAAACAAAGGAATTATCTGTCCCACAGTTTTGGAGAGGTACTGTGAAATCCTAACGAGAAAAAAAAAGAAACTTATAAACGTTGGACATTTGGGATACAAACAAAAAGTTTCACAATAAAAGTCCGCAGTCAATGGAGACGTTTGTACAGATTTCACATTATATTCCGAGGGCTGGGGTTACTTATTCACTCATAATGTTTTCACTCATAATGATGAAATGATATGATAAATTAAATAAATCCAATCATTGGTTTTAACTGAAAATACGTCATTCTACCTCTCAGCCACTAAAAAAAGTAGAAAAAATATGTCAGTGACCATTATTTGTTTTGTAAAAATGAAACTTTTTGTCTTTGCAAGCAAGAGGCACATCTTCTTACTTACATTTTGTTGTCTCTCACCTATTCTATGGTACGCCATTTAGACTTAAATATTGCTCAGTTGTTTACAATGTGTGCTTGATAAAAAAAAAAAGTATGTTCATCTTCCCCCTCTGTCTCCCGACGAGTCAGAAACAGAGTTCTGTCAGGAGATTTTTACCTCTAAGGTAACCCTGTGAAGTATGTTATCTGTAAAACAATAAATAAATACTTGTCATCAAATCGGACAAGCTTGACATCATTCATTAAGAAGGAGGACTTAAATTATTTTCCACTCTGTTGGTTTTGGTTCTGCAGCATGTTGGTAGAGTGATAGTCACAGGATTTTAGGATTGACGCAAGGAGGAAAAAAACAGGAAGTTTGTCTTTTTTTGTTGATCTATGGACAAGGAGAATTGTTTTTTGTAAAGGAGACATATGATGCTTATTTTCAGGTTCATAATTCTATATTTAGTTACTACTAGAATATGTTTACATGTTTCATTGCTCTAAAAACACATTTTTTTCCTCATACAGTCCAGTGCTGCAGCACTGTATTCCCCCTCTGTCTGAAACGCTCTGTTTTAGCTCCTGTCTCTTTAAGCCCCCCCCCCCCTCCTGAATACCTGAATATTATACCTGAATATGAATATTGGTCAGCTCACACATGCCTGAGCCAGCACCGCTTACAACAACAGAGCAGCTATGCCTAATCAATTCTTACGTGCCAAACTAGCTGCTAGGCATAAATTATGCGTGACTTTGTGATGTCACAAAGCTGTCACATGACTTTGTGATGTCACAAATTAAAGGTGGGGCTACTCACGAGGTGTTTCAGGAGCAGTGTTTTCTGTGGGAGAGAGGAGCTTCTGTTGGTGCGGACTTTGACCTTTTTTAACTTTGAAAACCTTTTACACGCAACAACCTATATACAGCAATGAAGGAAAGAAAAAAAATGAAAATGCATAATATGTCTCCTTTAATTTGTTTGAATCCGTCATGATATTTATGTTGTTTTCCACCACAGAAGAAACGTTTTTGACGATGCCAAAATGCTGATGTAACCAAAACGAACCCATCATTCTCTACCATCTAGCTCTGGTGCTACAATCGAGCGAACAATGCCGTCCGGTTGAGAGAAACATCACTTTGTGCAGAAAAGAAAGTTTGTCAAGAACGTCTGTAACTGAGTTTGTTTTTCAGTACATGAACCACAATCCACTTAAACAGGGAAGTCATTATGTTAATAGAGTTTTACACAGTGGATCCTTGCTCCTGAATCTACAGCACAGGTCACTGATGATCATCGCCATGAAAGAAGCATCTGGATGTACCTGAACTGCTGATACGTTCAACGTTTTGATGAATTGTGTCCTCCTCTGGGCGTTTATTTACATATAAGTCATTCAAGTCGATATATTATTCTGCTGATGCTTTAGAATTGACGCCAAAACAAATAGACATCTGGATTCATGCTTGTCTCAGTACTATCAAACTGCTTTTTTTCAGTATCAAACATTTATGACATTGTAAATGTTGATCATTAAGCACTAAAGAAGGGACATTATGTCAAATAATGTGTTTCCTGAGCAGTCTAACCCTGTTTATAGACACTTTTTATGTTGTGTGGCCTATTTGTTCTTTTGTATTTTGTTATTTTTTTATGGTATGCTTAATGTAGGCTATTACTTTCTTCTTTTTTTTTTTTTTTGCTTTCCAACTCTCGTGAAATTAGCTCATGAACTTTCATCATGTGTTTATGTGCACCATTGTGCTTGACTTGCTTTGTTGGAAAGGGTTTTCAACACATTAAAAAATGATATGTAATACAGCGAGATCACACATCAGCATCTTTTATTGTGGCGTTTTCACAAGAGAGCACAGACTCTTCAAGCGAAGGCTTCATGTGGCTCGACGGTGGTCGCAGTCGCTGTTGTGATAACTGAAAGTCGACCAAGGTTAGTGACTGCCGTTAGACATCAACCCTTTTATTGCTCTGCATGTCCCCCGCCTTCCATTATGGCTCCGGTCCAACATATAAGAGTACATGCACTCAGACAAACGCACAAAGAAATGCACAGCATGGCAAGATCAGGTTTAACAGCAACAGTGTCTCTGACAGAAAGAAGAAAAGATAAGTCAGTTAAAGACTCAGCTTTTAAGTGTAACTGGAGAGCTATAACGCTGCTTTTGGAGAAGTTGTCATATTTGCATTTAATTATAATAATATTAATAATAATAACTAGAAAAGCACTCAGCAGCGTGCATACCTCTGCCAAAGCCCAACAGTGTCCTTTTATTCAATGAAGCTTAATCCAGTATCAAACTCGATAGCGCTGTATCACTCTTAATTTTAAATAAAACAAAACAAAGTTACACTCAACATGAAATATAACATTTATTCAAAACATTAAAAACACACTTTATAGTTTTACGCACTCATAGATACCAGCCACCTAAATGTTTTCTTCTCATTAAGATCCATGCATTATTGAGAAGTTAAGGTTGCGCTACCTCGCAATGTTAAAGAAAGTGATCTGCACCAAAAGTTAATGGGGTCTTTTCTGGGCCGAGACCCATCCTCCATCCAAGTTTTGTGGAAATCCGTTCAGTAGTTTTTGTCTAATTCTGCTGACAAACCAACAAACAAACAAACGAATAATAACCAACTTTATCTATATAGCAACTTTCATTTAGGATGTGTTGCTCAAATTGCTTTACAAGTGAAGAATAAAGAGAAAAAAATACATGAAAACAGGCAAATTAAAGTAAGTGTAAGTACGACGTGATAAAAAAAAAAATGAGAAAAATATCTCATTACACTTCAGTGCGATAAAGACTGAAAGAAAACACTGACTGAAACACAAAGAGGCTGATTAACTAACCAAAACATAACACATGAGAATATAAGCTACAAAATAAAACAGGAAAAGACTATGAAAGTTGTCTTGCTTATTTTAAAGTGGCATTTTTTTCTATTGTAAGGCTGATGATCAACTGATCCCATGAACGAACGAATTAATGAATGACTGAACAATAAAAGAAAAACCTGTAGTTTTTAGCAAATATCACTCAAACAAGCCTATATATTGTTTTTGTCGGGGATTATTTTCAGCTGAGGATTAATACAGTGCTCTTCTTCTGTGGCTTTGATTTAAAATAACCTCCAGAGCTCATGTTTGTGATCATCGTGATCAAGCTTTTTGACAACAATGGATCACAGGAATTTCCAAATCGAATTTTAGTTAAACAAAGAAAGACAGAAAAACATCCAACATGTTGTATTTAGGTCAACTCATGGTCACTTTGTGTCATCATATGTGTAAAAATCTGATAGTAAATGAAAAGAATGGTCATGTCCTTGTGAGATTCTCCCTTCAAACACACCAAACAACACCGCTGACACTATCCGGCTGGACAGTTGCATGTCTGACAGAATTACTTTCACAGCGGCTGAATATTCATAATTGGCCAAACAACAGGGGCGAGGGTAAGTAAGGGAGCAGTTGGCTGTGGAGACTGCGGACGGTCACAGGCCTTGACTGCTGAGCGAGTGTGAAATGCCAAAGCCAGACTGCTCCCCTGCGCCTGGAGGGCAGCGAAGGAGCCGGTCGGCTCTCACCCACAGAGAGGGGCATCAAAAACAATCTGACAAGACTTCATCTGAAAAACATCTTCTGTCTTGTGCTGCCGGACGCTCGTGATTATCACAACATCAAAGTCTGCTTTGAAACACAAACATGTTGTGGAATAAGTTGTGCAGGGAATAATAACGGCTTTCTGACATTTTGGAGGGATTTCGTCATGCGGCGTAGCTTTTTACACCTCCTCATTCCTCAGCAGTGTCGACACTGTGCAGGCTGATTGAAATCTAATGTTGCCGTTGACATCTGCCTCCCCAGCTGTCATTGTACCACTGTTTATAATTACAGCTGCAGAGGAGGAGAATGGGTGGGTGGCCCAGACACCTTGTCTCCCCCCTCATGACGGAGCCCAGCACACTGCTTTAATGTGCAGTGACACAACAGCATAGACCCTGCTGCTGCTGCTGGACTCACCGACCACATGGGTGCTTCGTCCTGAACTCACTCATTCACACACTGTCACACACACACAGATGTTATTGTGCTCAGGAGATTGGGTGTGGCATCTGGATCTCTTAAATTGCAGACTGTTCTTTTCTTTTGGCGAACTGGGTGAAATAATGTTTGAGAGGGTGTGTGAATCAAAAATATGTGATTATTAAATTTGATTAAAAACAGAACAGACCAAAAAGCAGTGAAAACATGGTGTGAAGTGTCCGTCCCTCTCCACAAGATGGCGATGTGAACGCGTTTTATATCCTCCACATGATAAGCAGTGGTATTTAAATCAAAGAGGGCTGAGTTGCATTATTGCTCACTGGGAATGTTGTGATTTATTTTTTGGCACTGAATGGAAACTATTTTGCTTCTATTCTGTTTTTCACTTGTTTTGGGGGGTTTTTCACTCGTGTAACATTCATGTCCAGCCAGGGGCGATGACATTTCTTCTTCTTGTCTTTCCTGCTGATCTCTCCCTTTCTTTCCTCTCCCCTTCTGTGGCTGTTTTTTTGTGTTTGTGTGAGTTCCTGACGCAGATTGTTCTCATTCTCACATGTTTGTGTATGTTCCTGTATTTTAAAACAGTGATAATTCACTGATGTCTTTGCTTGAGGTACCTTGTTGAGTATTTCAATGTATCTACTACTCCACTTTGTACTCAACTACATTTATGTCACATCAGCTAAATCAATATAGATATTAATAGATTTGACTAAATATGTATTGTTATCCATTGAACTGTCTAATTGTATGTAGAGTTGTTAGTTTGTTGTTGCTCCAATAACACACAAAGTAATATAACTCTGAAACTCTTAATATTAATACTTACATCCATTTTGCTGATATCATGTTGTACTTTTACTTTCCTTTTACATTTCTAATGCAGGAGTACTTCCTCCTACTATTCTTATATTACTAAGTAGCCTCCATTTACTCAAGTACTTTACTTGAGATACTTGTACTTGATTTATTTCCATAATCTGCCTCTTAAACTTCTACTCTACTACATTTCTAAGGCAAATACAATACTTGTTACTCCATTACAAGGGCAATATGTAGTTTTGGAGAATAGAGACTCATTTTATTCACAATATTGAGGTAATAATACAAACTGAGAAGTATTTATTTGTTCCCACAACAGAATAAACAAGCTGTTCAGAGGAAAATAAGGTCCCCAGAACACTGTTTGAAGCTAGAAAGGTGGCAGGGTCCGCCACATATAAACAAAGTAAAACAGTATGAAACTGTGTTGTCCTTTAAGGTCAGTTTGTTTATTCAGTTTATTCAGACATGAAAACAAAGACAGTTTGTTCAGTAGTTAGCAATGAAGATCTTTCTCCTCAGACTAAGATTTCTTCCCCAAAACCACATAGTGCACCTTTAAGTTAAAATCTGAACGTAGGCCTTTTAACTAGGAACAAGAACTAAGTACTGAGTTATGTAAGTTATATACACAGCCTAACATAGGAGTTAAACCAGCCCTGGCTTGTTGGCCCTGGCTTGGCTTCAAACTGAGAACACGGGCCCTCCACCACCCAGCAGCTCTGTGCAGGGTCACACATCAGTGTTATGTTGCCTCTGGTGGCAGCAGGGCTGAACAACACATCACAGAGGGGGTCACGCTGACTGTTTGGTGTTGATGGTAACATTTCTTCTCTCCCATGCTCCTCCTCTCTCCCCTCGGTGCCAGATCCCTCTGAAAAACCTGCACTGCCACTTTTCCCCCAGAGACAAGAGCTCGTTTGTGTCGGCGGAAAAACAACATGGCAGACGTCGCCGTCCAACCTGACGGAAGAAGCGGCGGGATTGTGGTAATGAAACGAGAAAACACGACGGAGACAAGTCCTGCATGGCGCCTGAGCACAGCGCAGAGAAAAAGTTTCTGATCCGTGGATGCACACGCAGGCTCGGCTGCTGCGCATTCACGCAACTTTTACGCACCTTGTAGATGTGTTTGCTGCAGGGCCACATGTGTCTCAGGCTCGTTTGAGACAGATTTATTTGTTTTTCACTACTTGTTGATGCCTAAACTGCGACGTAATGTTTATCTTCCCCCTCCCAGATTGAGGATGACTGGCCAGGCTACAGTTTAGACCTCTTCAGCTATCCGGCTCACTACTCCGGAGATTTAGACTGTGTCTTCATCCCTCATGGCGTGATTATGGACAGGTACAACACCGAGCTGAAGATACATGTGGCTTGTTTTGACAGATCTGATAACGACAAGCACACAGAACAATTTGTGAATGTAAAATTATAACAATCCTTCTACAGTTCATGTAGTTTTGATTGCATTTTTATGTACATTTGAATCTTTATCTCCATCTAAATACAGAGACAATCATAGGATACATGGTTTTTCAGTCAGGGGCAATATAAGGGTGTGTGACAAGGTTGAAATTGATTGATGACTATTAATACTTTTGTTTTGCTTGTAATATATCAGAATATGGCACATTTTTCTGCAAAATCGCACAATAGAAAACAAAGACTATACAAAAAATAGCACACAGAATAAAAAAATTGATGTCCGGAGAGGGTAGATCGATCATCGGGCTGATATTCAACATTTTATCGAGTATTGGTATCAGTATCGGTGATTTTTCCGTTAGATGGCCGATAAAATAAACTAATTAAAAAATGTGCTCTGCGGGATCCTTTCACACAATGTGTAACACGTCTCAATTAATAGCCTGTAAACACAGAAATATCCAAATCTGCAAAGTAACCAAGTGTAACAAATAAAAGTAGTGGAGAGGAAGTATGAAGTAGCAGAAAATCGAAGTACTCAAGTAAAGTACCTGAAAATTGTACTTAGGTTCTTTTCATCACAGTTTGTACGAAATTTTGGCACAAAGAGTTTCAATTTTACTGCAAACAAATATCTGTTTTCGGTCGCCTTGATTTCTAGTAATCGGTATCGACCCTGAAAAAGCCATAACGGTCGACCCCTCGTCTGAAGGAATGAACTGTATTTCACTGTTCATGTAAAATCATGAGCAAGAAATATCTTAGTTATTAATGCTAAGAATCAGAGCTGCAACTAACGCTTATTTTCATGATCGATGAACTCATCTGTCATTTTCTCTGTTAATCGAATGTTTGTTTTTAACCTAGCAATGGTCCAAAACACAAATATATTAGTTTTACTATCATGTATGATGAAGAAAAGCAACAGTTTTTCACATTTAAGAAGCTGTAAGGCAGCAAAGGAATGACAAATGAATAGTTGGAAATTAATTTTATGTCCGTTGACTCGTGGTTTCAGGTCCACTCAGAATTATTGTGGACAAATAGTATGATAATATTATTCCAATGAAAGTGCATTGTTGCCCAGTTGTAGTGGAGTGAATCTTGACAAAATGTCATCTTGTATGGTGAAGAAATTGTTTTAAACTTTCTTGATCCGCCCCCAAAACTTTTTCTTTAGCCTATGGCCTAACCTTCCACCAAATCCCAGTGAAATTAATTTATGTTTTTGAGATAACATGCTAACTTACAAAGAGGAGTGAAAACATGGTGGATGTGAACCCAACTTCTCTGCTTGCGAGTGTTTAAGTTCACCTTTCACGCTGTCTACAGGACAGAACGTCTGGCACGAAACATCATGGACGACCTGGGGGACCATGACATCGTGGTGCTGTGTGTGCTGAAAGGAGGCTACCAGTTCTGTGCCGACCTGGTGGACAGGATCAAGGCTCTGAGCCGCAACTCCAACCGCACGATCCCCATGAGGGTCCACTTCATCCGCCTCAAGAGCTACCTGGTGAGCCGCTGCTCGCTGCTTCACACACAGTTTGACTGAAGTGATGTGCGTGAGAACGGAGAGGCAGTCTTTATGCTTGAGATTATCCGTCGTGATGGTTCGGAGTCCCATGACTTAGTCAGAAGATGTGTATGAGTTATGTTTCATACATTATGACAGTGGTATCTTTGTGTAAAGTTGACTTGAATGTGCTGTTTCATGTGGCCACCATGAAGCTCAGGCAAAGAATACCACAGACTCTCACATGAGTATACTGATATTATGTAATTGTGCTGTGATATAAAACACACTTTGACCTTAAAGCAAAATAATGTGCTTTACTTAACAAACTGACGTTCTGTTTCACATTGGAAATGGACCCAGATTTTTCAGGACAGCAGATTTTTTAAACATTCAGAAAAAAAACACATTTATTTTCACTTTTTTGTCTCCTTATTTCCTCAGAACGACCGGTCGACGGAGGATCTCCACATACTCGGAGCGGAGGATTTGTCTTTCTTAGCTGGAAAGGTAATATTCCTCTTATCTACGCTATTAAAAACAGCCTAACTTTTAATCAAGCGCAGCATTCGAGTCTGGTGGAACATTATTATAAGCTCTAGTGCGATAAAACCAACACTGACAAGTGACATGGAGATGGAGGGTACTGATAGATGTCAGCCTCAAGAGGGCAGCCTTCCCTCTAATCTGCCATCTCCCTCTCCATCCTGAGGAAATGGTTCAGTGCTTCCGTAAAGGAGATCAAAGATGGCAGTTTCTGACAAACCCAGCGGTGATCAGATACCGACAGTTGTAATGTAATTGTTTAAAGGCCCATTCAGCTTTTATCTCAGTGGAGAAATTCAGTGTAAATGGGAGAATATACCTGCTATCATAGTGGATCAGGAGGATGACGGTGGTGTAGTTGTTACTCTTCGTCTGCTTGTCTTGTTATCATGTAATCAAAGTCAGTACAGCCACTTGACTGGAGTATGTGCAGGTGTGCGTTTATGTGCTGACTTTTACCGGCTCTGATTTGTACTGTGGGTGAAATTTAAAACCTGATCACGAGCTGAACTGAAAGGGTTGTGAGATGATTTCTAGAGGGGAAAAAAAAAAATAATAATAATGTTGTTTATGCTGTTTTTGTTAGCTAAAAACTCTCTTTAAATGTATAGGATCCCTTAATATTATTTTTCATATCCGAGCATGGCTGGCTGTGCAGGAAATCAATCAGCCAAGAGAACCTGGGATTCCAGTCCCTTTTTTTTTTCATCTTAAAGGAGCTCTGTGGAATTTCTTTATTGTGCTGGAAGCCGGTCGATAAGTTTATGCTGGCGGACTTTGTTTCTAAAATAACGTTGGCTACTGTTGTTCTCTGTCAGCGAAGCAGGGAGAGGAACTGAGAAGAGTCACTCGAGAACGTGCATAAAGCCACGTCCTTGGGACTTTGCAGAGGCTTATTTAGGGAACCGGGAGAGACGTGGCCGCTCACATGTGGCCAATAAAGATGTGATAAACATGTGTTAATTGTTACTAGTTGTTAAGTAGAGCTCCTTTGACAATACAGTACATTAGGCGGTTGTTTTAGCCCTTTAAGGGAAAATTTCGGGCACCCCTGGGTTTGATGAGACCCCTATAGCGGCCGAAATTACTTAGTGGGCATTTAAACTATTAAATAGCATTAAGTTTTGTTTTTATTTGCATGTAGCTGATACGGCATTTAAAATAACCTCCCTCTCTCGATTTAATCAATGAACTGTTTCAGGTCTTCCGAGCACAACTGACACACACCTGGCGTTCACACTCTGACAGCAGATCTTCATTTTAGTTTCTGTCCAGGTGCTTCTCTTTAGCTGAGAGTGTGAATCTCCGCAGCTTGTTTGCCGAGTGTGCATGCCCACGCGCATGCTCATCTTTATCTCTCCACACATCTGTGCATGTGTATGTGGGTGTGTGTGTACACGTGGATGAATTACTCGTTTCTACAGGAGTCATAAGTCAGCAAGAGTATTTCTAGGTAATATAAATCAGCTGATCTGAACGCTCAGTCGCACACACACCTCTTTAGCTGAGCACACTCTCACACACACACACACACTAATATGCCCTGTAGCCAGGCGTGGCATAAATGCCTGAAACATGAATAGGATATGAGGTAGTAAGCTTGAGTCACTGCCGGCTGCTGTGCTCACAGTATTTTAAGTGTGCTTGTGAAATCCCTGAGCTCCCTGTGATGCACAACTAAATTTAGTCGTCTGTTTGTAACAGAGTGCTGCCATGTTTTGCTGGAAGAAGTGAAGTCATTGTGTGACAAGGAACATATTAATATAGTTCATGTTACACCTTCACCTCCCTGCAGTGTGTCTGACTGACAGTAGCTTCCTTTTTTAATATATAGCTCATTCCTTTTTACATTTCTCCAGGGTTTTACTGCAGCCTAAATAAATCTGTATGAATAATGAGGCCTAAACAAAGCATGACTTCATGCTCGGCTGAACCTTTTGTTTGAAGAGTAGAATAAACTGCATACGGTTACATGGCAGTACGGTTTTTTGTTTATCTTGACCTAGCTAAGTTGAACTGAAGCAGTTGTGACTCCAGTTGATTAGATAAACATTTGCAGAATCTCAGCTATTTCAGTGTGACTTTTCAAGAAGGACCATAGGAGCATAGATTTCCAATCTGACTTTTGTTTTTCATTTTGTTCGCTGCTGCTCTCAACAAAAAAAAACCTTGACTCTGTTGTTTTTCACTTCACGAGCTACTTCTCCATTTGACCGTGCGACTGTTATCTTGAATGTGTTTGTGGTTGATCAAAAGATACAGAAGTTTATTATCTGTTCCCAACTAAGAATAATTGTTTGCTTCCCTCCCTCTCTTCTCCCCCCAACATGCTCCCATAAGAACGTACTGATTGTGGAGGTGAGTCAGCCATGATTTTCTCTTCACCGAATAGGCCTATTGTATTTCTTGCCTTGTCGGCTATCCAGGTCAAGAGGAGCCATTTAAAGTTTTTTTTTTCTTTCCTCTGTTCTACAGGAGTTCGACGTAAGGAAACTTTTTAATGGGTTGACCCATATTTAGGAAATAAGAGAGCTGTTTTTTCCATCCTGATCATAAACTTTCCTTGGTAGCACAATAATTGAGTCCTGTATTGGGAGGTGCACTAGGGAAGAAATGACATTTACAGGAAATAGTTAGTTAGGTCATTCAGTGATTGTTACTTTCTGTACACCCTCAGACATCACATGATTAAACATTTTGAAACAACAGTCATTAGTCAGTGCTCAAACATCTGACAGTATGACCTTGAAGTCATTCCATGACTGACTGCTATTGCAGTTTGTAACTGCAATAGCTCATATTTATTATTATTATGCATATTTATTATTATTTTTCAATTAACAATGGCAGAAATGGCCATGTATAACGTGACAGGGAGATTCCCAATTCCCCTCAGCTCTAAGGAGAAATTTTGCATCTTTAAGCTTTTGGTTTTGGTTTTATGGCTCACAAATTTACTGTTTTAGTTCGGCCTCACTGCTCTCATCTGCCTTGTTTTTGGTTAAAAAGCTAACCACAGTGCGCCACCTGCTCAGTACCAAACAGTAGACGAGAGTTAGCATCTAGCTGGTGCGAGTGTTTACACTGCTGGCACAGGAGCTTTGGACCGGGATGGGCTGGGGCTAGCTGGTTAACATGCTAACTTCAGTAGATATCTCTGCAACACAATACACAGACGTCATAAGGTCAAAACTGCTATTTATTCACATTCTGTTGATTTATTTCTAATTTTTGTAGTTTTTTTGAAACCACACACCACAATTGGGATGAAATTTCTTTAAAGCCACAACCGTTTATCAAAAGGCTTTCTTATAATAAATGAATTGTCAGTCCTCATTGTGATTCAGAGGGACATAGGGCAGAGTGTATTTATACTGGAAATCGTTACAATCAGGGTGACTGACTGGCTGTTGAATGGTGACCATATGTGAGTCACGGCAAGTTTATTTGTTTAACAGCTCCCTAACACAGGCGGCTTAAAGTGCTTTACACATGGTGGTGGCAAAGAACACACTAGAACACTGAAAACAAACTGAAAGGCAAAATATAAAGTGAAATTTATTTTACTTCTTCTGCTTTTTCCCCACTTCTGCTTAAGTAATATTTAAGTTAAGCAACAGTATTATGATTAACAGAACCGTCTAGCGCTTTTTTCCACTTGCTTTTACCCTCTTTTTAAATCCTGTCACAAGTGAAAAATGTTAAGTGGAGTGTGTAAATACAATCCTTTCTATATGAAGGGCTTGTTGACCTACATCTATGTGACAAAGATGGCAAGGCACACTTGTGTGGCTTCGTCCCACCACAACTTTAACCTCTTCCCAATGTAAGAGGTCAGAGGCGGTAATGTGTAAAACATCACATGTGGGTTTTTAAATTCCCTTTTCCCATCAAGTATTTTTTAGAAAAGGGCTCATTAACAAGTACAGTGTGACCAACTTCTTCCTCTTTTCTCCAGTTCGAGAGAAATCTGCTTTAGGTCGGCATTTCCCTGTTTGCTTTCTCAATCCAGTTTCTCTATCTTTTTCCATTACAGGCTATTGTAGGCACCGGAAAGACAATGAAGACTCTCCTGAAGCATGTCGAAGCCTTCAGGCCCAAAATGATCAAAGTAGCAGGGTAAGTTATGGCTGTGAAGACCTCAAAAACAAAACCAGCCCAGTTGCCCTGCTTTGTGAATCACTCAATTTCCGCCTCCTAGTCTAGACTGAGAGAGAGAGAGAGACAGAGACAGAGACAAAGAAAGAATAATTGATTGTTTTAAAATGAATACTGCCCCTTGACGTCCTACGTGACATGTAGAAAGAGATATAGTATGTTACTGTCTGCTCTTATTCTCCCACAGACTGCTGGTGAAGAGAGTACCACATAACACTGCATGTCTTCCTGACTGTATGTACCTGACCAACCCTTTTATCTGCTTTATGACTCAGTGGCTCGTTCACAGTTAAAATAATTGTTGAAGCTTGTTAGTCAGTGAGTCAGTGGACCATGGAAATACTTGCAATTAAAGTTCCTCTTTATCTTTCTCTTTCAGATGTCGGCTTTGAGATACCCAATCGGTTTGTGGTTGGATATGCCTTAGACTACAATGAGTATTTTAGAGACCTAAATGTAAGTCGGTGCCTGTTTTTATGTGAGAGAACACAGTGAGTCAGTTTAAAGGAAGAGTTCATAATATCTGCCTCGAAACTAGAGATGTGCGGATTAAACGTTGATACCCTTGTTAGTCAGCCCCAGAAATACTCATCGTTTAAACAAATTATTTTATTATACAGAATTTTTTACTGAAAGGTAATGTTTTCCTTGACAAATGTTGCTTTTATATAAAATAAAAATCTGTTACTAACACTGTCCAGTACTGCAGCACTTTATTCCCCCCTGTGCTCCATTTTAGCTCCTGTCTCTTTAAGGCACCTCCTCCTGAATACCCCGTCTGCTCTGATTGGTCAGCTCACACATGCCTGAGCCAGCACTGCTAACAACAACAGAGCAGCTGTGCTAAATCAATTCTTACTTGCTACACTAGCTGCTAGGCATAAATTATGCAAATGTGTGACATGGTGACGTAGTGTGATGTCACAAAGTCACGGAATTAAAGGCGGGACTACTGATGAGGCGTTTCAGGAGCAGTGTTTGCTGTGGGAGAGAAGAGCTTGGGACAATGTTTAACCTTTTTGAGTGTTTTCTCTCTTTCAGACTAGTCGACTAGTCTAAATTTAAACTTCAGGGAAATAAGTCATTGAGAACAACCCTTCTCGTAACACTGACCATCAAACAGGCATCAGATGAAGACATTTTTGTATTGAAGGTCATGTTCTGCCTTTTGACTGTCATTTTTCCTGTCTCTCTCTTTTTTAGCATATCTGTGTGATCAGCGAAAGCGGGAAAATGAAATACAAGATTTAAAAAAAAATCCCCACAGGATTGCGAAAGAGGCGACTGTTACACAGATGTCATCTAACAGCAAGCCTGAATATTTTCCCCGAGATGCCGTTCGCTTACAGCTGCTATCGTGACATTTGATCCTGAGCATCCCTGTTTTGTTATGACATTCCTTCTACGAAACGTTCATCTGGTTTAACAATAGGAACTGACATTTAACTGTTAATTTTAGCCGGCGCCATCGTTTTAAAGTTGTAACCTTACTTTGTGTGTTTACAGATCTAATTCACATGGAACATGTTTAATGCTTCTGTTTGTCGTTTGACTCTAACACCGAATGCCGTCTCAGTTTTACTTCCTCTTTTATGCAATGTAAAGAACTTGATAATCATGACCTGTATGAATGTGATTTTTAAGTCAGTCTGTGATGAGGGAACAACAGAAAGGGAGCTGTTTTTTTTTTTATTATTATTAGTAAATTAGTGATAGAAGTTTACATTTTCTTAACCTGTTCATTGCCTTTTTGGTAGTTCTCCTGCTGCCACCTTTTAATGCTCAGGGGCAAACATAGTAGTTCTGTAAACACTAGCAAAGAGTGCTAACTACCTCTTGTTTTTAGTATTTGAGGTGTAGTGGAGATACTTCTGACATTTCTGTATTTCCTTTTATAATTCAACATATCAGTAAAGTATTTTTAACATGTCTGTGTTCTGTATTCTCACTCTCTCGGTTGACTTGTCTTGGTTTATCTTGTGAGATAGAAAAAAAACTTGTAACTCACATTTTTTTCAGGCTAATGATACACAAAGGAGGGCTGAGTCATTGAAACAGCATGTTGAATGTTCAAATGAAATGAAATCAGTTTTATTTATATAGCCCACAATCACATTGCCTCACTGAGCTTTACAAACTGTACAGTAAAACAACAACCTCTGTCCTTAGACCCTCGATTTGAGTGAGGAAAAACTTGCCATATTGAGAAAAAAACCTTTTAACGGGGGAAAAAAAGATGGAAGAAACAGAATGGTGTGTTTTAATCATTTATTTTTAAACAATCCTTGAATATATAAAAAGCTGCTGGGGACAAATTATTTTACAAATCTCCTCCTCAGTTTCCAACACTCCTAAACTTTGCGTTAACTGGTGTATGATTGTACCTTTCTGTTTTCAAGACTGGCCCAAAGCTGCATCCTGAAACATGGGGTTACCGTTGCTTTCTTTGGTTAAATAAAAATAGGTTAACTGCAAATGAACTAGAAAAGGGAACAAAAGAGAGTCCGTTGTGTTGAGCTGCTGTGCTCTTTGTACACAACTGACATATGACTCCCGGGGAACACAAAGTGCTATGAAGACAAAACCGTTTTTTTTTCTTGGGACTGAGGTCTGCTGGGGATTACAGTGGATTGACTTTCTGACCTTTTAACAGAATTTAGCTCCAAGAATTAAAGACTTGATGAAGTACTCCCATAGAGTTGCATTATTACCAGCCTAGGTTTTAGTCTGTAGTATTTGCCAGCAGTGGTATTCAGATCCTTTACTTAAGTTAAAGTAGCAATACCACACTATAAATGCACTATTAAAGGTTTCTAGAATAATGTATTATATATTATACTATTATTGTTGCCTTAATGTCTAAATACCTTTTTACTGTTGTAGGTGGTTAGGTAGAGCTAATTTTAACTGCTCTCAATAGTGCTAGGTGGTTTAATTTTTTTAACAAAGCTGGTATTTTCTCTTTAAATTAATTAAAGGGGCACTATGTAGTTTTGGAGAAGAAATTCAAACTCAGAATTTTTATATTTACAATATTAATGAGGTAATAATACAAACTCAGAAATATTTATTTTTTTCTATAACTGAATAAACGAGCTGTTCTCAGAGTAATT
The DNA here is from genome assembly GCF_040436345.1 of Pagrus major. Lineage (NCBI taxonomy): Eukaryota > Metazoa > Chordata > Actinopteri > Spariformes > Sparidae > Pagrus > Pagrus major. The sequence continues at coordinate 22,912,401 of NC_133235.1, read as the reverse complement.
AAGGTCCTCAGAACACTGTTTGGAGTTAGAAAGGTGGCAGGGTCCGCCACATATAAACAAAGTAAAATAGTAATGAAATAGTGTTGTCCTTTAAGCTTAAGTTTGTTTATTTAGAGATGAAAACTAAAGAGAGTTTGTTTAGGCATAATAAAAATCAGTCAATGAATGAAAATTTCTTCTCCAAAACTACATAATGCAGCTTTAAAGAGTAAGGTCCAGACCTGCTCCAACTGAAAAGTGTCATGAGATAACTTGTGAATTGGCGCTATACAAATACTGATTGATTGATTTGTATGTGAATCTGAACCTGCAAAGAGAAAGGGGCCTCTCACATAATTACAGCAGAGAACAAAATAACAATATTTTTACTCAAAAATGTAGTAAAGTAAAAAGTGGTAACTGGTTATTTAACCTAATTTTAGAAGTAGTTCACAGTATCGCTCTGTCTGTAACATTTACAAATTATTTTCCAAGGTTTCTATCCACAGTAAGAGCCACTGGAAGAAGAAGTGGCTGGGAAGGACAGCTTTGTGAAAGTCTCCTCCCTAGACTGACCTCTGCAACAAAAGCTGCCAATCCCAGGAACAGGTGGTCCCTTATGTTGGAGAGGAATAAAGGGGACATTTGTCAGGGCCCTGAGAATCTCAGCACTTATTTTAGTCCACAGCTACAATATGTTTACGATTGTGTGTGTGTGTGGTGTATTTAATTTAAATAATTTGCTTTGGGGAGGATACAATGGCAGCACGATGAGAGCTGAGATTATACGCAGTGTGGTATGTGTGAACTCGCATTCCTCATCCACTGCCATCCACATGCCAGCCCTGCTCGACCTCACTGTGAACCAAGACATGTGACTCCTCGTTCAGCCTTGTTTGTTGGCGTGAAACGAAGGCGAGTAAGATTGTAAAACCCCTGAAATGTGACATGTCGAGTGTGTTTTTCTACTCTGCCTTCCCGAAACTCTCTCCGTGCTCCCTTCGCGTCGCTGAGCTCCGTTGAGACGGTTTGGAAAACACACCACCTTTTCAGCAGTGCAGCGAGCGGCGACTCTTTTTTTTTTTTTGTAAACTCGCGCCTGATTGGCTCGCTCGAATACAACGCCGCTTGTGATTGGCCGAGAGTGTCCTGTTGACCGAAGGTGGACTCCCAGAGAGTCGGGGACGCTGGAAGCGAAAAAAAAAAAAAAAATTCCAGCTACAAAACTACACCATGCGCCTCCCCTGAGTGGGGTTGGAATAATCACCGGGAAGACGCTTGTACTCAAAGTATATTAAATTATGACAACGCCTGACCGTCCTGGTGCTCCCACGCTATGATTTTACTTCATCTACTCGCTTTTACGGACCACCGCCGCCGCCGCTGCCCGCCTGTAGGACTCCTCACAACTACACAGGTAACTTTGTTTTAACTCCGTTAGCTTAATGCTAACCGCAGCGTTAGCAAGCCTGTTGCCGCAGTTGGTTGTTGGCTTTTGCCTACTTTTACAAGCTTTTACTCGTTCACGTAGTGTGTAACGCAGAAAGTGACCGCGACAGCTCGTACCATCCTTTTAACCTTTTTTTTTTTTTTGTGGTGGTGGTATTTTATTTAAAAACAACAAAGCAAAAGCTCCTTTTGTTGGTCGCCTGAGAACAACAGCTCGACACGCTCTGCTCGAGTTGACCATCGATCTCAAACAAGAGAAATTCAAAATTCACCATCTTTAAATCACACGTTCAAGTGGGGTTGTCCTATCGAAACCATTGTAATGACTTTAAGCGACTCGTGCTTCAACTTATATTCTCGGTTGTGTAGGTGTGTTGTAACTTAATTTTAAATGTGACGGACCTTTATGTCGTCCGTAGTCCACTTGTTGCTGGCCATTCATTATGCAGTGTTGACTCTCCACGTTGTTGTGCTTCATGCCGATGACAACAAGCTGGTATTCTTGTTGTGTGAATAACGCCGTGACGATGTGTCTTAAGCATGTCCACGAAACTTAAGGTGATACTCGATAAAGTGTACTTTATTATTATTAAGAGTACTTTTGAACCAGTTACTACGAAGTTGTGCTCACATTTCATCAAGTTATAGATATAATCAATCCAAGCCAGGCTCGGTGTAAGGCTTTAAGTCAGACAAGAGACACACAAGCATCTGGTAGAAAATAGCTTTATGTTAGGACCTGTTGCATAATGTTGATTGTCCAGCATTAAGCACGGATGGTCTACTATTAGGTGCCTCAACAACAGAGGTATTGATTCATGTTGGTTTTTAACTGTTTTGAGATACCATATCTGAGCAGTTCATTTTAAGATATGTCTGTACTTTAACAAAACAAAATGCAGCAATAACACATCTATCTCTTCCCTTCTTTTCTTTTCTTTTTTTTTTTAATAACAGGTGGATTAATGAATCAAGCAAGAATGGAGGTGTAAATCGGACAAAGTGGAACATATTTTCTTGCATCCTGCTGGAGCTACCTTTTCGATGTGGCCGATCACGGATAACTGGATTTTAAGTTTATTTGAATGATGGCATCACGTTGGGTTCATTCTTGTGAAGATGATGAGAGACAACAAACGAGATCTTCTTTCTGTGAGGTAAACACAACAACTCCAACCCCAGACTTTGTGTATTATTTGTCAAATGATGAATGACATTTTTCAAATGGTGATCATGAAAGTGATTTTTGGGGGCAACTGACTCTCTGGTCTCTGCGTCTTCTCAGTTTGGTCTTGGTGTGGGGGTAGTAATGTGTTTGACACTTTGGCCCAGCTGTCTGTGCTTGTAACAACTCCTGTTGCATTGTTTTGCTCTTTATCTCACCAGTGCCTCATTATTTTGCTTCTTTTGGTAATCATAGCTCTCAGATATATGCCAGAAGTTTGTCTATGCCTCCCATTTTTTACTTGGGTGGATCATTGTCGATTACAGGTTTCAGTCGCAGATCTGTTCTTAATTATATTAGAAATTTTAATCAAACTCATCGCTGGAGGAAGTGGGAGGAGACAATGGCATTGAAGCAGATAATTCAAGACCCCGTCTTCCAGATTTTAAGCTGTGACCCCTGTAAAACCAGACAGGACACCATCTGCTCCTCTGAAAGCTTGTCTCCTGAATGAGGACCTTCAATGGTAAACTAGGTAGCCAGCCCGTACTCTTTGAAATGGAAGGGCGCCTATTTATAGAATCCATAGTTTTCTTTCATTTTCTCGATTGCCTTTAATCTAATATTCAGCTCTCCAATTAAGCCTCCCTGCTTTTCTGTGAATAGTCTGTTTATGAGGGATTGAAAGCTCCTTATGTTGTTACTTCTAGCAGACTCGATGTACTAAACTAAATTTGATTTTAGACCATTGAGGAGAGCAAAGCATATCTTGGTACTCAAGAAGATATTAAGTCACTTAGCGAGTAATAGACTCAGTTTTATTGGGTTTGTTTTTAATTTGTTTATATTTTTGAGTTTTTCTAGAGCCCTGAAAGTGGATTTTTGGTATTAAACACAGCTAGATGTCATTCAGAAGCCATGCTGAAGAGACAGCTTGTGTCTTGTGTGTCACAGCCAAACAAACAAAACAAACTGAGATGATGTGCTTACCTTTGCATTTACGTCAATCTGGATACAGCCTCACAATTTCTAAATAGGTTTAATGAATGAATGTAGTAGCACCTAACAATTCTGATGCAGAAACTGTGCTCATGTTCCCTGAAAGTACTCAAGGCAGTATGCCGTGTTAGTATTCATTATGAAAAATGTTCTATCTTAAAGTGTTTTCTTTTTTTAAATGATAGTACGGTGTGAGGGAAAAACCTCAGCGCAGTGCAGTCAGTGGAAATCCTTCTTTTAGCAGCCCCTCTAATAAGGCTACCACACAAACCAATTCATGTGCTAATTTTGAGCCGGAAACCCCCCTGGAGGTTTTGGTCCTGGGATTTTCTGGAAATGATGACACTGTGGAATTAATGACTTCAGAAGTTTGTTAACTGGATGATTTTTTAATTCACTTTTTGCAAAAAAAAAGCCCAAAAAACAGCGTAAGGTTGCCTCAGCTAACAGAGTTCAGTCATCAGAGATGTGGATGATAGATGGGTGTGCCTTTGTTTTTATTCAGAGAAAGCATGGCGTTGTTGCTATTGCAGGAGGAGGATTGGTTACTGTCTCAAATGTAGTGAAACACAAAGCTAACTTCAACAAAAAAGTAGTTTTAAATGAGCAGGAGTTGAGATCTTAAAATTGAATTCAAAGTGGATTTAAACACTTTAAAAATAACAATTTTACAGTGCTGTATCACAGAAAATAGTATTCAGTCATATTTATAAGATGCCTATTTTTCTATGATAATATGATGACCTGTCTGTTAGCTTGTATAGTAATAATAATATAATAATATGTAATTATATTTTTTTAAAATCTAAGATTTTGTCTGTGCCTTGTGGTTTGTTTTCTCCCTCTACACTGGAGTGTTTGTCTGCTTTATCAGCTGAATAGTGCATGGTATTCAAACATTGCAGCTGAATCCAAATGGCAGACAGGGTTTTCTGAAAGTCTCCTTCCTCTTCTTGTTTTCTCTGGTCAGTTATTGAGTTTTCAGTCCAGAGATGTGTTGTGTGATATATCTGTAGCAGGATTTTCTATTAGAGCCTTTTATTGTATCAAACTACATCATATGATTTATTTGTGTTTTCCATATAATGTGTCGACCTGAGCTTTTTTTCAGGAATGCATTCAGCTTGTTGTGAAATGAGAGTGAGATGAATTACTGTTTTGGATGATGAAGCATGATCCATACTAAGCCCTGTACGGGTCTATTGACAAACAGACCTCCCCGTCCCCCCATTATTGGCCTCATTAAAGCTCAGCGTTTATCTCATTTAGGCTGGCTGCCTTTCACAGAACCCCCTGTGCAGGCATCGTATGGCTTACTGATGGCAATCGGAAGGGAAAATTGACAGTCAATTGGATAGAAGAAGTCTGTTACTTCCTGTGGCCTTATGGTTTTGTCTGCAATGTCTCAAGGGAAAACATAGGAGATAGGCGATGTGACTCTATTTTTCCTCGGTGCACAGATTCTGTGCGGTAAAAACAGCTATGTCATCTTAAATCCATCCTTCCAATCCAAGTGCTCAATGCACAGCTTTGGTAGAGCTTTGTGAGGAAAATAAATAAACAGCTGTGTTTCTCAAATCGCTCTCCTCAGGAAACCAAAGGCATCAGTAATTTAATCCCACAGATGAGAGTGGGGATGTTTAAACAGTCCAGTGTTGTGGCTGAATAAATCAGACAGGTGTCTTGTCACTACAGCACTATTTCTCTCTGAGAAGGCATAGTTGCTGGCCTGTTTATGTTTATTTTTTAATTAATTTTTATTCTGCATTTAGACTTATACAAGGATGATGCATATCTCTAATTCATCCAGTGTTACCATTTCCTGCAGTTGTTAGATTATCTGTTTATATGCTGAAACACAGTTTTACTTTCAGTATTTGCCTATGACAGCCCCTTTTTGGATGGGCAGTTTCTTTGTCCAGAAAAATAAATGGTCATAGCGTTGAATCAGTGTTTGGCTGACATATTGTAAAGGATCACAAATAGGGCTAGGTGATTTGGCCTTAAAAAAATAACTCTATACTTGTAGGCTATGTTCTGATACACAATATTTATTTCTTGAAAATTTGAAATCTCCTCAAAAGCACGTCATTAATGCTAAGATGACAAAATCAATTTTCACAATATTTTGAACAAAATACCCCATTATCTGTATTCCAACAACATTGTAGGGATGCCTATTTGTACTTTCACAAAAGTCATCAGAAATGTGGTTAAAGGCAAGTATTAGAGCAAGTAGTAGTCTCTGAATCTCTGAACTATGAACATACATTTTAGTTTTTGAATGAAACTGGTTCTCGTCCAACTCTACAACTGGTAAAATACAAGTCATGTTCCCCCCCTCATGGAGCCACCAGGGAAGTTTAAGTCATCTTTCTGTTTTTGGACAATGATGCTCAAAGAATGTTAATGAAAAAGCATTTTGGAAAGACACCCTTCATGAACAGCCACCACATGACAATTCTCTGTCCCATTTGTATGTTACAACTAGAAGTGCGGCTTGCACAAAACACACCACGACCATACATAGGCCAAGTAATGATGCCCCTAACCTTGTCTTACACTAAAAGGCTGGAACGCCCAGGGCTCACCAGTGGCCCTCTGTATCATTATCTTAGGCTTTTCACAGTTAAGTGCTTGGTTTGGATGGGATGTGGTGTAGAATGTAGCAGCCCACAGAGAACTAGGTTTCTTCACATTTTAAGGCTATGTACCGATGTTTGAGAGCTGATGTCATGCAGTGCTTGTAATGTGTCATTTGGTGATGTCAGCAGAGGTTTTTTAAACATACAGTCCATGCAGTGTGGTTTTTATAATATTTGTTGAAAATGGTGGAAATTCCAGTTTCTTTTTCAGTGTGCACATGGCCTCTAGACATCAACATTTGTGGTGTGTAAACAGCTGTGCACGCACAGTGTTTCCCCTAAAATGTCTGATGTTGGTAGGAGGTATTGGTTTTGTCTGCCCTCTAATCTCTGCGGTGAGGGAACCACAGATGTAGTCACCTTATAATCTCTCTGAAAATGACCACATGTACTACCATGTCACTTAATATGATACAAACAGTGCACGATTTGTTGGACAAGAATAGAATTCGAAGAGCTTCAATCTCAGTGGGTCTGGATTTGTATTCATTGCTCATGGCAAAATGCATCTAATAAGATTTTTCAAAAAATTGTCCATGACAGGCATCTCCATGCATTTGTATGGTAGCCATCCATGTAGAAGAGCAGAAATCTAATAAAAACACTGACATTGTAGTTGTACTCATGCCATTATGTGTTTTGTTATTTAGAGATGTGTATACAGAATAAAGCTAGAAAGATCCCCATAAGCCCAAATCAACAGTCTTAGGGCCTTGACACCAGGCCCACCGTTAAGCAATCTCTGGGCCGCCGCTGAGTGTCTGTGGCCCTAGTTTTTGCTGTGTGTCCCGCAACATTTGCACTAGTCAGCCTTTGTTGGCAGCTTCTCCAACTGGTGGCTTGGAGAATTATTTCCACTCATGCAGGTGCAGAACGTACAAGGTAGTTGGCTGTCAGCTGAAAATTTTGCGGTTTGTTCAAGTGCAGCTTTTTGGCTGAGACACAGGTGACGTGAGGTGACGCAACTCTGGGCCTTCACCTCAACTAGTTGTCTGGGCCTTAAGTCTTTTCAACTTTCCTGCTTGTCTAATGCAAATGTACTTTCAATTTTAAAAAAAGGGCTCAGCAATGTCCTAAAACATCTGGGCACTGTAGTTTTGTAGCATGTCATTCGAATAGTGCATTTGATGGGAACTATTTTCAGCTGCAGATTAATTCACATTTGGTGTACTAGTAAATATATTTATGGCAGCAGGATGATGTAAGTGGATTGACTCAATAAAGAATGATGAAGAAACATATCAACCAGAGCACATCCTTGCACTGGTTTATTAATGTGTTTTTAATGGTTTTTGGACATCAACAGACGTTTATGGAATAGAGGAATGATCTACACTATATCAGGCTTTTGCTACACAGGCAGTTTCCTGTGTGATTTGTTGACCAAAAAAACCTAGAATATCACCAGAATAACTGGGATCTGGTGGTTGAAATTACTGTTCCCACTCTGAGACACAGGACTGGTCACTGCTTGAATCTAGGCGCTTTCCAGCAGAAGATTAAATGCTTTCTGAAAACTCTCTCCCAGCTGCCTCACCCAGTGTAAATATCAGTCTAGCATTCTGGTGATTCATAAATGGCTGAGAGCCATTCATTTGTGGGCAGGAGAGGACAGGTGCGTATTTTGATGTGGGTGTTCCTTTCATGTGCTTTTAGACCATTTTCTGTAAGTAATCTCATAATTTTCTCTGTGTTGATTCCCTTTTTGACCTTCTGTCACAGTTATTTGAAAGCATTATTAATCTACACCAGGGCCTTGCTGTGTTCTCCATCCTTTAATGGCACGATTTTAAAAGATTTTTATTACATAAGTGGAAAGGAAGACAGTGAGGGAAATGTTGGTCTGGAATTTATTGACCTGGAATGTCGCAGCAGTATTAACTATGCAATGATAACACTGCTTGGCATGCGTCTGTCAGGAGGCCCACACCCCCCTGCTGTCGTCCAGATCTAAAGATCAGAGGGTTGGAAATTGCCCCGTTGCACTGGCTGCTAAATCAGTTCCAGTAGACTGGGATTGGCTTGACCCGGAGACATGAGGGAAGCTATGCAGGCATTTCAAACATCCAGTGGATCTATTGTCATATCACCAAAAGCACGTCTCCAGGTCTGGATTTGAGTGTTTTCTAGCTGCATTAAAGCACCCAGAACTCGTACAGACACAGGCTGCAGCATGAGAGTGCCAGTATCACAGAAAAGCCAAAGCTTAGTTATGCACAGTAAAACCTGTTTTGCTAGTTTCATCAAACTTAAATGGGTGTCAGCTGCACCTGCAGCTCTATTTCCCAGCCAGTCACAGCAGTGCAGTGGGTCCATGCGCTCTACAGTATGTACGTTTTTACTCTATATATCTATTCGAAAGCTGTGCTTGTTACTTCAAATACATTTTCATCCAAGTAGTTTGTTTTATTGCCTCTTTCTGGAATATATGATTAAAAATCATGTTGCCGTTTGCTGAGAAGCATTGAAACTTTCTGCAGAGAGTAACATGCTTTAACTTGGTACAGACCTCCAGGCACACAATGTATTTCTCATGAACCTGTGAGTGTCAGGTTGAGTGTTCATCCTGTGACATATTCCAGGCAGTTGAATGAGATGGTGGTTTTAAGTTGGTGTGAGCAAACTGTTCATGTTTGTTTGTTTTTTTAAATGTGGTTTTGGCTCATTTGCTACTCCCTGCAACAGCTGGATCGAGTGGGAGAGCTGTTCAGATTTATTTATTCCTCTTTTCTCAGTTTTTCAGGATTTTTTGTTGTGTAACTGCATTTATTACAAGTAGACAAACCTCCTGCAAAATTCTTTGTTAGTGGTGGTTTATCTCTGTTTATGTTAACAGGCAGGTAATTCACGCTGATTTACTGACATTTAACTCAACATATCTGCCCAGGCAGAGATAGCGCGAATGCAAGCTCATCAAATTCCTCACATTGTGGGGAACAGTCTATGCTTCAGGGGGGAGGGGGAGGGTTTGTTTGAGACAGGGTGAGGAAAAATACTTTTTCACTGTGGAAATACAAGATTGTTTGAACAGAGGTGTTCCTGAAAGTTGTACTGGAGCAGGGAATATGATACAGGGAGTTCAGAGTAAAGGGGGGTGTTGCCGCACACACGATACCACAAAGGTGTGAGGCTATAAATAGCCAGTAAACACAAGGGTGGGTGTCTAAAGCCCTGAAGCTTGACATGCTCTACTCTCCAGCTGTGAAAATAGAGTATCATGACCTGACTGTAAACACTGTTCAGCTAGGGACATTTCTCCCATTCTCCTCTAAACCATGTTCACCTGTTATGAATGATATGGGGCTTTATTTGTGCTATAGTTTTAGATACATTGTTTTTTGGATTTTCGAACTGGTGTTTTCCAGTGTTTACACTTTCAATTTCAAGATTTCACAAAATTCTTCATTAAATTTTTTTCAGATCTACTGTCAGTGTAAAAGTGAAAGTAGAACTTCTTAATTTCAGTTCTTTTCTCCTCTTTTGTCTTTGTGTAGAATGAATCTCCAGAGTGGAGAAGCTTGCCGGATTCTCCTGCAGCGCAATACCAAACAGAAGAGGAGTTCTCATGGCCGAGACCTAAAACTGTGCTTTTGCGTCGAACTTCCCAAGGCTTCGGCTTCACCCTGCGCCACTTCATCGTGTATCCACCGGAGTCGACCATGCACTGCTTCCTGGTAAATTTCAGACTTTTGATATTAAACTTGTCAGACGCTTTCATGAGATTCATACTCTTGAGTATTATTTACGCATCACGTAAGATTACACTGAGTCAACAAAAAGCCTGATAACCTAAATTCTATTACCATGTGCACCAAAGTCACTTGAGTATTTCTGTGTTTTTACAGGAGGAAGATCATGGCCGCAGAGGTAAGCAGAAACACTCAACTGTTCCTCGTCATGCATGCCCTTCAGCACTGCTGAGTCAGAGCAGTGCCTCTGACTTCTAATGACTCTTAATCCATCCACTCTTTGACTCTCTTTGCTTCCTTATGCGATGAGAACAATGTAGCTCCTGTGTGTCACTGACCTTTGTGGAGGCATGAAAGGTTTGGTCAGCACCACCTGTTTCTGTCCTGCACCGACCCACCTCTTCATATTGTTTCACTTTGTTGTTCTTGCTGCTTTTCTCCCCTACCATAGAAAGGCTGTCAGAAAGAGATGGCCTCAATTTTACTGGGTTGCATGTGTTTGACCCTCTTTCCCCATGTTATTCTCATACAGTTCTGTTTTTCCCTTTTCATAAGGGACAAACCTCTGGCAGAAGTTAATGTTGATTCGGTCACCATTTTGGCATGCCCAGTATTTTAAAAAAAATGTTTTGGTTCTTACTCCTTTTGTCATTTTTCACAAGAACGCAAAAAAGTTATTAAAAGGTGATAAAATCTGGTCATTTTTAAAAGTTTTCCAGTCCGGTATGCCTTCCTTTTACAGCCAGTTAATGTGAAAGTATGTACCCTGTAAATATGGTAAATAATATCATATTATACAGTAATGACCACTAGTAATAAGTAGGTAATAACTGAGAGACTAAAGACTGAAACACTAAGAAAAACATCCAGTAGTACCCATCAATTCAACTAAGAACCATTAGTTTGTGACTTGTTAGGTTGGGTAATGACTCAGATATTATTGCGTACTTCATAGGAAAGTAGACAATACTTTCTAATTCTTTGGAAGCACCTCCTCTATTATCCATCAATTCAAGTTACAATTGTAGTTATCCAAGGTTTATGTTGGTGATAGCCTAAGTTTAATAATGTGTATACATACCATTGAACTTTGATGTTTTTATAGAAATGACAACTGCATTTATCATGACTCTGCTTTTGCTGAACACAGAGCTCATCATTTTTGACTTAAGTTATATACATCCAGAGAACATATGATGGTCATATGTTTCCCTTAGTATGTCTATGATGTTCAGTTTTGACCAGTGTCAGGCTTTATGCCAGGGTTGGTCCTGCAGGCCTCGTGTCCTGCTTGTTTTAGATGCTTCCCTGCCCCAACACAACTGATCCAAACATATAGGTCATTATCAGACTTCAGCAGAGCTTGATTACCAGCTGATCATTTAAATCAGGTGTGTGTGTGTGTGCGCACTGCGTTATTATAATGCATCACAATTTGAATTTTGTCCAGCAATTTGTAAGTCTGAAAGTATTTCTGTGTGGTTGCCAAGAAGGGAAGCTTTAAACTGTGAAATCTTACGTGAAATTCCTCATGAAAGATGGAAAAAGATTCACTTTACTTAATTAGGCTTTCCTAAGTAGAGTATATTTTATTTAGATTTTGTGATAGGGTTTCTTTCCTTCTCTTTTAACTTTGAGTTGATATCCCTGTTGCTTGTTTGTGGGCTTAACACATTGTTTAGTCTGTTGCCATTTGTTCACCACGCAGAGGTTGCTGTAACTGGAATTCGTCCAGGTGGACGTCGGTAATTCTATCAGACATTTATTTTTCTTGGGGAGGAAAATTGTACAGGAAAGCAACACTGTAATTCCTTTTGCACATGTTGAGGAAGTGAATTATTATTTGCACAAGTAATACCTTTGTTTTCATTACACATTGGAAAACCCCATGAATCTGTTCCAGCTTTCCTCAGTGCTCGCCATGTGCAGTTGTGAAATGGCAAAGAAGTGATACTGTCAAGATCACAGTATGTTTTACCGAATTGCACAATATGCATTGACATGTAACACAATACAGGATTATTGGTGCTTCTGAGAAGATACTTTCCCATGAAAATTGATAAATGAAAATCATCAGTAATGAAATATGGCAACTCTAACAGGTAAAGGCATGTATAACTAATGACACACAAGATAATCAAGCTCAGATATTAATGTCATATGACTGTAAAGCAGTATTTTTAAAGTCAGATACACTAAGCAGTAAAATAATAACCAAAATCCATCAAGATTTCTTGATGTTAAAATGCTTTGTCACCAAGCGACCCAGTTGATTAACTGTATGGTTCAATGGATCATGTTGGCTTGTTGTGTAGTACGACATGAAATATACCCCTTGTTAGAAAGCAGACATCAGTCACATGGCCATCTGCACACACTCGCCGACACATGCTTGAATTTGTTCGCTGTCCAGTGCTAATGATAATTGTAGCTCTCATCCAATTAAAATCCTGAATGGGCTGTGTATGATGTATGTGCGCAGCGTGTCGAGTAGATAGCCACACACGCATGCACACTTATCCAGCAAGACACAGGCAGGCTGTTGGACATCACAACATAGAGACTGCTGTAAAAATGATTTGTTTCTGCAACATCTCTCCATAACCACATGATGAAATGGTGTTATGTGGTGTCCCAGTTCCAAATTTGAGTTTTTGTTTATGTGACCTCCTTTGTGATTTCTGTAACAACAGGGAAGTGCTGGAGCTTGAACACAGAGCTTGCTTATCATCCAGACTAAAACTTTATGATAGACTACAGGAGAGCCAGCTCCAGTTAAAGCAGTAATGGTTTATATTCCGACCCAAAACTAAAACACTGTAGAAGACCTAGACTTTTTAGGTTGGAGCTTTGCTGTTTCGGTCTGAGTAAGCCCGAGAATATTAAAGAATCCTGGCAGTTGCGTAATGCTGGACACAGGGCTGGTAGGCAGGAAGCCAGAATTGAGGAAGGAAAAAAAAAAAGACGACCTGAGATGAATTTAAGTCCAGACTGGGCTAGTCTGTTCACAGTATCACACCAAAGAAATAGAGATGCTGGCTAGCAATAAGCAGCAATCAAAAGGAATGAGGAGAGAGCCCGCTGACATATTGCTAATTCATCTAATGCAATGTCTTCTTTATACTAATTCTTCTAATACTAATATGAATATACTAATACTAATTACTAGTATATCAAGGGTAACTAATAAGTCCTTTTTCTGAGAGTGGGTCTAATAATTTTACAAAGGCTGTATCATCAGCTCAGAAAGTTAATAACAATATACATACTACACATGCTACACATGTCCATGTGACATTTAAGAATTGTAAGAACATTTATAGCAGGTGTGGAAAGTTGAAATGGGTTGTTCATGGGCAAAACATTCTTATTATGTTCAGTATTGGACATTTGTGTGTAGAAAAAAATCTTGTATCTACCAAACAACAACTTGGAACTGCTCTGTATTTTACAACAGTCTCTAAGCCATGGGATCATCTCCTCCTTTGACTGTTGCTTCCTGAATAGATTAATGACGTCATTGTGATGATAGCCCTTGGACACAACTGATCATTCAGATGAATTGTGGTTTTATACTGAAGAGGGCAATATGTGTCAAAACATGGATTTATGAATACAAGTATTGCATCAGAGTTACGAGTTTTACACTCTCATTCCTCCACAGTGCAGCAGCACCATCAATTCTCTTATTGTATTAGAGTCTGCTGCTTCCCAATACAAAGCTCCTCTGTCACAACGCTGGGGTCAAGTTTGGGTGCACTTGTGATCTAATGATTTCTTGTCAACTCTTCACTCCTTCACATGGAGAAAGGCTGTCTTTTACCTCAATTACAGCTGACTCGTAGCCTGACGTTGCTCTAAGTGCTCAGGCGTCGATGTTGGTGTTGAATTTTAAACGAGGTAATTTAATGAAGGCTTTAAGATGATTTTTTTTTTCAAAAATCAGTCTGCAGTACTTTTTTTTAAAATGGTCTTTATAGGCTTTACAGTGACAAACATGAGCCAACTGTAGTCACTTCAGGCATATCATGTTCTTTACCAAGCCTAATCTCCCTGTGTTTGCCAAGTGATTAAAACAGTGCAAATGAAACCTGGCAATGTTTTAATTTGCCTGCACAGGGTTTTCTCTGGTTTTCAAGAAACATTTTTTGTGTCTCTGTCCTGAACACAGACAGATGAAAACAATGTTGATCTTTGAACTTTGGGTAATTTTAGCAAACAAAAAGCATTCCCAAAAATGTTAAGTGTTTTTTTAAAAAAATGGTAAGGTGTCAACAACGCTAGTTAGGTGATAAGTTTATGTATGATATTTAATGTTGGGTGGTGCTGCAGACTATAAAGAAGACATTTTTATTGCCTAGGGCAGTCTTGTAGAGCAAAGATAAATCTAGTCTGACTGCTTTAGAGTACTGTAAGAAGAAAGCACCATTGTACACATTGTACAGTTGTATTATCTCAAGTTATGTAAGCTAGCAAAGGCAAAAACTGAGTTGCTGCCTGCCACTATACATTTAAATGCTCGAGCTGGCTCATATATGAAAAGCTCCATTGTGGAGATGGTGATGGTGATGCAGCTCTACTGTATGCCACCAGAGGGAGCATGTCTTTTTGCTGTAGTTATATGGGACTCCTGTTGCAGTATTACATAATGTGAGTCCCCAGGATGTGATTCTGCATGAGTAATCTTGTGTGTAGAAGAGAGAAAAATGGAGTCCGTCTGTCTTTGTGAGGATTTCAAAGGTTGACACATAATTTTTTCATTATTATTGCTTAATTAACCACAGAGTAATATTAAGCCACCTGTTTGCTTGTTTCCCCCTCCAGTGCCTAAAACACAACATTCAAAAACAGCTGGTGATATTGTGTGTTTCACAGCGCCAAAAGTCTGGCTTCCTATTCATTTGTGTTTCATTTGACACTAATAATGCTTAAACTCTTGAAGTGATCATGTAAGCAATTTTAAACAACTTTTGTTACTACATTTGTTTTTAAAACTCTCACGCCTGTTGTCATGCTGGCCTTCCCAACCGCTGTAGTTTGTGAGCCATCGTGCACTGACTCACTACCAGAATGTTAACTACTGGGGAAGGATTTTAGCCACTCTTTGGCTGTGCCCAGAGCTATTTCTCAGTTTATAAGGAAAGAGTGGGAGTTGTGCAGCTGAGCACACTGTCACTCTACCTTTTCTCAGTCTCTTTCTCTCACCCCCTCCCTCTTTCTTTTCTTTCCTTCTTTTTTTCTGCAGCCATGCAGCTGCTAGGAGACAGGAGCAGCATGAGCAAACAGGTTTCCTCTCTTTAGCCGCTTTTATCCACCTCCCTAAAACCACATCATTTCCCCCTATTGAGATCTTTCTTTTCTCTGAACCTATTAATGATCACATCTATTCAAAGCCGGTATAATGTGGGCACGCACTGGCCAAACCACAGTCTGTTCTGCTGTCATAATGTTGATTCACATGCCTCCAAACCTTGTGACAAACCTCCCAGTTTCTATCTCATTCTGAAGCACAGCCTCTCTTCTCACCTAAATGTCATGGAACAATTTACTGCTCAGTCTGGTGCTCATTGGTAGGGTTTGAAGGTGTTGTTTTTCACATTTCAGGTTCAGCTTTGGTGCAAGTGAGCGGTTGTAAATGAACCTTCAGTTTAGCGCTTCTTGTATTAGATATGAAGTTGTTATTTGTGTTTTTTTA
Source organism: Pagrus major (assembly GCF_040436345.1). Classification (NCBI taxonomy): domain Eukaryota; kingdom Metazoa; phylum Chordata; class Actinopteri; order Spariformes; family Sparidae; genus Pagrus; species Pagrus major. The sequence goes on along the minus strand of NC_133235.1, from coordinate 22,896,780 downwards.
TATCCTTGCTTTATTTGTAGGAAAAAAAACTTCAGGTAAAACGAGCTGATTTTATATGCTTCTTTGTATACTTGTTGTATAATGTATACTGACCTGTTTCTTTCAGGGAGACAAAGGAATAGGCTAGAACCAATGGACACCATTTTCGTGAAGCAAGTGAAGGAAGGTGGCCCCGCTCACGGAGCTGGTCTTTGTACAGGTAATATACATTTTCAAACTCTGCGGTCCTTCTTTAACCAAAATCTATAAGAGATTTTCTGGGATGTTGTAAGTACTCAGTAGTCATGATGTTACACCATCCCAGGCATGATCCTGTAAATGATGTCACACAGAGCAGAAAACTTCCTCTAAGCTAGTGCACTGATGTTTCAGAGTTTTGCAAGCAGAAGAGAAAAAAGTGCAAGGAGTGCACTTTTCAGCAGTGGCCTGACAGTACTCCTGCTGTGAAGCAAAACATTAGGGGCCATGTAGTTGCAGGAAAGTGCTCTTTTTTAGTTCCCCTTTTATTGAGTAGAATCCCCAGTGATTTTATGTCTTAGTGGATACAGAGAACCATCAGCACAGTAACTGTAAACATCAACATCAGGTGAGGTGAATGAACCTGTCTTCAGAAAAACACCCTGCAGTCTTTTACTGCCTCTCTCTGTTACTGATGTCATTACTGCTGTTTTAACGTCTTTCAGGTGATCGACTAGTGAAGGTGAATGGAGCGAGCATCATCGGGAAAGCCTATTGTGAGGTCATAGCCCTGATCCAAGAAAGGTAAGTTTAAATATATATCTGTATGGATGATACTGGCCAGTTGGTGTATTTTCCCTGCTTTAAATCTCTTTTCATTCCCCAACAGTGGTGAATTTCTTGAACTTTGTGTGATGCCAAAAGATGAGGATATTCTGCAACTGGTAAGTTTCTCGTTACCACCCTTTTGAAACAGAAAAGCTCTGTCTTAAATGTGTTTATAAAACTGCACCCTGTTTGCTCCAGTCCCACAATAATCTTCACTAAATCTGATCTCACAGAGCTGCTCTAGTTTAAGGTGTTCATGTTGAGGCAGTAGTCATGAGATGCAGGCAGCCTGCCTATTCCATCAGAGCTCTCTATCTAGGCCTCCTAATCAGGACAGAGCAGCATTTCTGTCCTCAACTCGCTCCTGGCACTACTGCGGAAATGGCCTAATTGGATTGGCAGAGCGGGCATCATCTAAAATACCTACACCGACATAATATCATGGACACATCTATTCGTATAGATTATATATTATGACTTGCAACTGGCACAGAAGTTTTTTTTTTGCTAAAGAGTTGTCCTCAAACTCAGGTCTATATGGAGTAGACCTACATTAAACAGCTGAGTTGTAGAAAAAGTTGTTGTGTTCATTACTCTGACTGCATCTTAAGTCCTAAATATTTTAGGCAATAAACATCACTGCCTCACATGTTGGGTTACATATGACTGCCCCAGTGTTTCGTTATCAGAGGCAGATTAACTTCTGCTAACTATCAAAAGAACCAACAAAATTAGAAGGGAGATTAATTTTGGAAAATGGAAACCCAACAAGGATATTAAGGGAGAAAAAGATCTTTTCTTGTAACTAATGTTTATGTCATCATCAGGTGACTGTGTAGTGACATGCACTTTCCATTATGACTGTGGTAACTATGACGGCTTTCAAGGAAACAGTTGGCTAATACAGTTGCTGTTCCACTTCCACCGTGAAAGCTTCAAAACTATCTTGGAATGTCTTCATAAAATACAGAATGTTAAATAAGCAAACTTCAGGCTATAGATTGATAATCAGAAAAAAATATGTTTTGTAAAAAAAAAAGAAATACCATTTAAAAAATATTATAAATTGAAAAAATACCTTGTACATCTATTTCATAAGACATGTGCGTAGGAGAGGGCCAAGTAGATCTGTAGTTGAAAGCTAAATCCTGAACATTGTCTAACTTGCAAAGATACATTTACTAGGCCTTCATCAGGCAGGTTTTGACTGATTTAAGGTCTGGTGTTGAGTCTTGTTAATTTAAATAACTATAGTATAATAATTTATAAATGTAAAGCTGAGTTGCATTGTTGTAGTGTTGGCACATCCTACATATAAGCTGCATATTTTCAGCAGCTAGTGCAAACAAAATAAAAGGGGAGAGATTCTAATGTGGTCCTCACACAATTGTTATTTTTCTAGTTTGACTATCATTTTTTAGTCATTAAATATATAAGTTGTAATTGTCTTATTAAAAACACAATGTTCATCTCTGAAAATAAATATTAAATTGTTTGACATTTCTAACTCACCCCTAATCCAATCAGGCTTCATATGATGTCTTCATCTTTCTTCATCCTCACCTCGCTCTGCCAAAATTTTTTAGAAAATAAAAAAAATGTAATGCGGTTTTTCTGTCCCTAAATACCTCCTCCATTGCAGAGATAAACCCCCATACCTGTGAGCACTTTAGATCTCTTCATTAACCTTTAATGCATGCTGCAGGCAGCTGTTTGCAGCTACTGTGCATCCTGCACATTCAGTACAAAGCGAATGTGCACTCATCTGTTCCATATCTATAGCACGTTGTATTAAGTGCTTTGTCAGGATGCTCATCCATCTTCTCCCAAGAGCTTATTGTTATCTGATAGCCTGTTTATGAATTATATAATAATAGAGTCTGGCTGTTGCTTTACGTGAAATATTCCCTTGTGGATCCTTTATGTCCAGATTGAAACCTCATAATTAACTTTATAGATAAATCAATGAATTATTTAGGAGTATTGCATCTGGAATTGTATAATCAATATCTATTGTTGTAACAACCACTAATCTCTCTCTTTAAGCACCACACCCTCCTAAATATATGCATGCAGATATTCATCTGAAACACTAAAAAGGGTGTCAGTGATCTTAATTATTTAAGAATGATATTCAATCATAAGTCAATTAAAATTAAACTTGTAATGTCACAGAAAATCAAACATTATTCACATCCTCATGACCCTCCTCTCACATTACTATCAGTTAATTTTCTTCATTCTTATGACCAATGGACTGTTACTCCACCCTTCTTCTCTGTTAGGTCCTCCCCCTCTCTTGCCATTTTTCCTCTCCACCCATTTACACAGTCCTCTGTATCTTACACGTGTGTTGTGATAACACTGGCCTCAGTATTGCACAGTAAACAGCCAACAGCCACACAAAAAAAATCTATTAATGTTGGCAGGCAAACTGACGACGGCTGTCCTTAAGAACAAGAGGATTAGTAGAGATGCAAGCAGGATGACAGTACACTGTAGGAGGCAGCACACACTGACTGCTAGGAGACAGGCAGCAGTTGCTTAGCAAAGAGAGGGAGAGAGTGTACATCCAGTGAGTGAAAAGAAAAAAAGGGAGGGAACTGTACGCTAGGAAAGCAGAGGAAATACAGAGCAGGGAAAAAAAGAGGGAACAGCATGAATGATGAGCTGAAACCGAGCAGATAAAATCAGCTGACTGCCCTGTGTTTTGAACAGGTTGATGCTAAGGGAAAAGGAGGGAGGAGAAAGCAGTGGGAGGGGGGAGCTGTACCATCAGAGCTGAATGTATAATCAGCAGCTGCTGCTTCTGTCATGTGAGCAATAGCAGAGGGAGGGAGAGAGAGTCATAGACTGGAGGCACCTTGTTCAGTTAGCGTAATATTCTGGCTGAAGATGGATAGAACCATGGAGACTTAACAGCAGCATGAGAGGCGAGCTTCTGCTCCTGCCACCTCACCCAGGAAAGACTGGCACAGGCAGGTTGTAACGTGGCAACCCCTGCTTCATCTCTGCTTCTTCGTCCCTCTGTAATGCTGTTGCAGCTCTAGTATATTTTTAGCATGTCAAGCCCAGGCATTGCTGTGGCCGTTTATTTATTTTTTTACAATGTGAGCATTTTGCACTGCTGGCATCTCTACCACCCTTCTCCCTTGATTTGTCGTTTTCACATGCTGTAACGGCAGCCTTTTTCTCTGGAAACTACTAATCTGGTAAGCAAACAGCAGACTGGGTATCCACTTGACAGTGACATGTTGTGCTTGCTGTCTCGTTTTGCATGTGTCATGCATGTCAGCATCATCATTTCAGGATGTGGTGTTCATGTTGTACATCATTGCTATTTAGTTGCCGTGGTTAACCGTTTAACGGTCAGCTCTGTGTTGGTGATTCAAATGTGTAGACTGTAGAAATGGCCGATGGACTGTGTCTGCAGTACCTGTTAGATTGAGCACTCGAATTGGCATCCAGCTGGCATCTCAGCGAAGCCTCGCCCCTTCTTCATCCTCGCTGCCAGATGTCATTAGTGTGATAAAGGCCAGTGACCTCTGAACTCTCTTGCAATAATGTTTGCACAAAGGGAGGAACAACTGGCATTGATTTCATTCACAGCTTTATGTAAGATTGTAATTTGACACCAGGTAGAAGGATCAAAGTCCTCATACCTTCACACGTCTCTCGATTGCTGTATGTGCAGTATGATATGAGTAAAACAGATAAATGTAGCAAGGCTTACAAGTCTATAGAAATATCCAGCATTAATTTTGGATTCATTGAAAAGGGTTTAATTAGTATCTGCAGTGAAATAGTATAGGCTTCCAAACCTTGGCCGATAATCAGGCAGGCTAAATATAGCACTTTCTCTATGAGGGATGGGCAACCTCCTGTCTGTCCGAGGTTATAGTCTGTCAGTCTGACGTGGGAAAATGAAGTTACCAGCTACCTGTCAAAATCTTTGTCAATTTTTACAGCACATTTTTAATGTTAACATGTTTGTTCAAATATGTTGAATGCCTCATCGGAACATTATTGATTTATTACACAATCTTTGCTGAAAATGTCACAGTACAGGCTAAATATTGGGTGTAGTAAAAATGAACACCATTCCACATTTATCTCATGGAGTTTGCAGTTATAGTAGTTGTTCATTTCTCCCATAGATTAAATTGTTTTTTCTGACATTGGAAATCACAGTAGCAACAAACCATTGTTGCGGAGAATACAGGTGGGAATGGTGGAGAAAGACTGCTGTACCATAAACATATTGTTGCAACACCATCCTAAGTCTCAGTTAGTGAAAAATATTTTCTATGTTAGCGTATATAGTGCACCATCCAGTCATGGAACAGTGAACATAACCATGAGAACTCTAAATAAGGAGCAGATGAAGACCACTGACACCCCTGAACTGCTAACGCCTCCGCTCACTCATACTGCAACATGCACTGCCCACACACATGCATCCGGTAGCATTTGTAATATCACGCTTGACTTCTCTGCAAGCACCGAGTAGTACACTGTTGAATATTACACACACTTGGAAATGCAGCTTCTACTGATCTGTTGTAACACTACTGTTCCTCTGTCTCTAGGCCTACTCCCAGGATGCCTACCTCCGTGGCCACAGCAACTACAGTGGAAATGCTCGTCACATTCCTGAACCACCCCCAGTATGCTACCCCAGAGTAGACTGTAAGCCTACGGGCATGGCCCAGGCGACAGACTCCGCAGAGCAGGTCTGCCGAGGGCCAACCGCACCCCCTGACCATGGATACCGCAAGGAGATCACCGTGCCCCCATCTCCTCCTCCTCCTCCTCCTCAACCATATCCAAAAAGCCAGATGAAAGTGTGCATGCGCAACGACAGCGTGAGGACAGTGGTGGTTCCTCCTGATACAGCCCACATGGGGCGAATGGGTCCAGCACATAGGATAGATTACATGGACCCTGTCTTTGTGAGGGGGAGGCCTGGGTCACTGGCCCAGTATCATCACCCGCGAAAGGCTGACGTCTATCCCAGTGGTCCAGGAATGCATCCATATGGAGGTCAGGCACCTCACTACCCAGCCAACCATCAAAACATTGATTGGCGCACTTACCAAACGTACCGGGAGTACATTGACAACAAAGGAATCCATTCCCATGGTAGTCGGACTATCCAGGAGAGGCTGGATAATTTGCGGGCTACTAGTCAGACCGCCTTTGGCGCTGCTCATCACATTCCCCGAGGAGACTGGGGACCTAAGGGGATACGACGGAGGAGTACCTCACATGAACGATCATACCAAGGACCTCCACCCCACTTTCAGATAGCCCCACGCAGTGCATCACAGGACCGCATGCTCGGTGCGGAGAGAATGAACCAAACCAGGAACTGGCCTCCTCGAAGTGTGTCCCAAGATGGCCTAATGCACAAAGCCCGGGCACGCTCCACGGACTATGTTGACCCTGCAGAGTTGGCTCGGCCCAGTGAGAGGAGAGGAGGGTATGGTAGGGCAGACCAAGGTACGAGGCCCAGCAGACAGTCTGCCCCCAGACACGCCATGCTCCACAGGCCTTCTGTTGGATACAGTGGTGGCATGAGGGGGCCACCCAACCCCTCTCTGTACTCTAAAGGACCAGATTCTCTTCAGACCCGCTCCTCACCCATGCTCTCAGACAGATCCTCACATTTTGGAAAGAGCACAAGTGCAGAACACTCTCTTACTGACCAAAGAGTTGCAGTCAAAGGAAACCACGCAGCCCACACTTCCCAACAAGGCCTAAGCAGGGTGCGGGCTGAAACCATGCTGCCTTTTGAGGCAGGCAGAGAGGCAGCATTGGTAGGACACAGGTCTTCTTCGTGCTCTACCCCGAAACAGATGCCTCAGAGGCCAAGCATCCTCAAACCACCTCCCCTAGACCCACAGAGTCAGGTCAACGGGCGAAGCCCCACGGAAACCGGCGTCGTTCTTAGAGAAAAGCCCCCCTCTGGAAAGAACCCCAGCCCTCTGCGACACCCCTCCTACATTCTGGCAGTAACTGACGATGGAGCAGACTCTACAGCAGATGTGGCGGCGTGCTGGCTTCCCAACGATGCTCGCCGAGAGATACGCATACGTCGCCTTGGGGAACAATGTCACACCTCGTGCTCCAGCAACCTGGACGAGTCTCTGGACTCAATTCCATTTATTGGTAAGAGAATAATCAGTTGTAAACCTTCACGCCCCACGTTGTCATGGCAACGGCAGCAGGCAGTAGTAACGTGAGGGAGACAGGCCGTGCTGATACTGTAGCTAGTTGAAAGGCTTCTACCATAGATGCTGATAGAAATCAATTCAAAATAGATGCATAGGACTGTGGAGCATGTGTAACTCTATAGTTTAATTGTTAATCTGATTCAGTGTATTACTGTTACTGTTACCGTGATAAATGCTAAATGGACTTGCATTTCAATAGCACTTTTCCAGTCTACAGACCGCTCAGAAGCGCTTTACAACACTTGTGACATTCACCCATTCACACACACATTCATACACTGATGGCAGAGGCAAATGGCAAATAAATTAATCTTCCTGGGAAGATGTTATTTATCAGGTTTTGTGGCATTCAGAGATGTTTTGTGGGATATTCGGCTTAACTGGTGCAGAGTGAAGGATGGCTTAAGCCTTTTGAAATATATTGAATTTCTCCTCTTACTTAATACATTGTTTTCTTAGATGGTCTCGCTTCGGGATGGATTGCATTGTGGTTCAGTACTAGTCCCATAATGCATTTGTGGTGATTAAATGGAAGTCATCTCCGAAACAACTCTCCTACCATTCACATAAGAAGTGTTTGGCGGTGCTTTAAACGGCTGTTTTCATAAAATGTTTGAACTCATACTCTTAGAGAGATGATCAGAATGCTGTGTTTTGCCCTTTTGAAAAACACATTTCTAAACCTAGTCTGAATTTCATTGCAAATATGTTCGGTGTATTCAGGCTTTTAAAGAGAATCTGTTGTAATCAGTTCAGCAGTGAGACAATATTCATAATTGATAGGAGCTCTCAGCATATTTTCTTGTGTGGTGTGATGAGAGCATCGCTATAGCTACATTGCTGGAGGCAAGACAGTATGGAGATAGAGGAGCTTTTATATTTCTTAAATGTCATCTTGAAATCTACTGTCAGATTGAACATACATCATATATTTGGATTTATATTGTCTGTCTTTATGTTTGTCTTTCCCCATCTGTCTCTTATATTTATTATGAATGTTTGGGTGTCTGTCTATCCATCTGCCTCTCTACCAGTAATGTAAAATGGAAATTACAGGTTCTGGGAGAGTGGATATTCTGTTATTTAATCTTCTCTGTATTTGTCTTAGGTCTTAGTGTTACTTTTGTATGATTAGGCTGGTTCATCAGAAAAATGGTCAGTCCCCGAGCAAAAGACACGAATCAGCGTAATGTAACTTCCGATCTACTTATGCTTTGGAAGGTCGCACAGTACAGGAAACGTTTTGTTCTCTGCAGGTAGCCTGTATGGAGGAACTAGGTCACAGGCAGAGACAGTACTGGAAGGTTTTAGTTTGACCCATGGGAGAAGAGTTAGTTTCTGAGTTTAATTTGGGTCTTTTGAAGCAGTTTGGTGTAGGATAAATCGAACGTATGGTACAAATTAATTTAAAAGATGTTTCTTATTCACTAATCTCAAAGATTAACCTTCAAAGGCCTGCTCACTTCTGTTAAGTTTACATCTTTAATAATATACATGCAGCTGTCAGTTTATTATGTACACCACTTAAAAGCAATGCACTCTAAAGCCCTATTTGCATGGGCCTAGTATTACCAGGTCACCTCATAGAGACAGCCACCTCACGTCTGTGTTTGTGTAGCACATTTACGCTGGATAAGCGAAGTCTGTATTTTACACGTATTTACTAACATTATTATGAGTCGCGATCAAATTTCTTACTTGTTCAGCTTTCTGACAACAGAAAACAGATTTTTACAAAGCAAATCACCAACATCTAATTCGCCCCACATGACCACTGTGTCTGGCAAAATATGGTTGATAATATGCAGTGGAATTTTTACTTTACCAATGACGGACATGGCAGATTCACACAGGATTAAAATCATAGACGACTTCTGCAATTATTACAAATTACTAGAGATCTCCAGGTAATACTAGTCCTGTGCAAACAGGGCTTAATTTTGTCCACCCCATTTATATAGATAGGGATGGGCAGGAGGAATGGCTTTTTTATGTAAACTTGTTTAGAAGTGTAAGTTTATTAGAGTTCATTTCTTCTTACTCTAAGTCATGCGGACCCACTTCCCTCTGCAGTGCTAAATAAAAGTTATTGCTCTTGAATTAAGGGAACATGTGACAGTTTTCAGTTGCATGTGCAGAGTATCTGAGGTCACTACACTTTTGGTTTACAGTGTTTCTACCGTTCAAGTAAAGGCGGCCTGACAGGCCAGGTGCAGACAAAGCAGGCAGTGACAGTGGTGATGCCGCAACACCACCATTCTGGGACTGGTGCCCCGGCCCAGGAGAACAGTGCCTTGATTGTGTAAGCCTCTCGGCCTCCATCAATAGCCTGTTTGAAAGCCCACTGGTCCAGGACTTAGTCCAATCCATCGCTTTTTTTAGCTAATCTACAGGCAGGTCATATCTTTTATCTTATATCTTCCTTAGATGGTGACGCTGTGGTTTTATTTTTTATTTTCACAGTAAATATTGAGTCTGGCCATGGATATTTGTAGCTATGCAGTCTAATTTTGGATACACTTGCAGTAGCAGTGTGTCCAAGTCTTTTGGAGTAATGTTGTACTGGAGTCCTTCATGATGATGCTGGTGAACAGTTTGAGCCTGGGGCAGAAATTTTTCAGTGTTGCTGTAGCAAGCTGCCTGGTGTAGGACCTGTCAGGACTGTGAGCGTTTTACCAGCAGCTGAAGAAAGAGTTGTTCTGATCATTGTGCTGTATTTGTGCATCATATGCAAAAGATCACTGTGTGCATTTAAGTTTAGGTTTGTCATGGACTTTTTATGTATGCAGAGTTTAGTGAAAGAGACTGTTGATCTCTAAGAGACAGTTGACAAAAATTGAAGTTGTTTCTACCTAAATAAGGTTTATCAGTGATGGGCAGGACCTCAGTAAGGTAGCCTGATGGACCTTTTTGTGGAGATTGTGACATCCTTTTCCTTTGCCCCGTTTCAAAGTTGGGTGCAGGCTAGAACTAGGACAGTTCCTTTTAAATTTAGCACCAAAAGCCCCTCGGCTGCAGAGAGCAGCTTTGTACTCAGAGCTGTTTCAGGCTTGAAGTGCCAGGAGTGGGCCGTACAGTACTCATGAGTTAAGAACTTCCTTCTCTCTCTCAGAAAGCATGTCAGAAGATGATCTGTTATGAATCTCAGCTGTGGTGAGGCATGTTAGCCATGTGAGTCACAGGAAGACTGTTTTAAATTTTTCCTAAATCCCACAGATGATTATAGTTAATGAAGTTGTCTTTGATATACAGATGGTAAAGATAAATGTTGAGCAGGCTTGCATTCTTCCAGTCGGAGACATAATGTGCAAATAGAACAAAAGATGTATTTCATCTCTGTGCTGACACTGAACGTTGTATTGTCATCATAGATGAGCCAATCAGTCCCAGTGTCGACCGCAACGCTGCTCCTATTCCACCCTCCGCTGTGATATCTGTTGCACCATCCATAATGACAGGTCCCTCCAGCCCTGACTCACCGTGCCCTCCCATTCGTCGTCAGCTGTCACATGACCAAGGTAAACGACATTTGGTTGGTTGAATGATGTATATGTCAGTCAGAGCTTGTCTCTAAAGAATTATTTTATTTTTCCATGGTATAACCTTATTGATTACACACTTAGTTAAGTTATCATGGATTGATTTTCTTTCAGTTGACTATTCAACTAATCATTTTAACACTAACTTTTGAAATTTTCGGTGTAGTGTTCAGTTAATCCTAAAGTCCATCTATTTACATGCTCAGTAAATACAAGTGAATCACCTTAACCCAGCACAGTGTTGTTGAAATGTTATAGTTTCACTGATTTTCCTTAACATTTGTTTAAACGACAGCTGAAGCTCCAAACCTGCATCCTCCAAATTCATTTTTTTCATCCTTGTATAGAGTCACTGAGAAGTGCATTGTTGGAGTCTGATACAGCCAGTAAAACAGAGCGGTCCAAGTCCTATGATGAGGGTCTGGATAACTATCAGGAGGAGGGCAGAGGGTGAGCGCATATTAGGATTAGATTCTTTTATTCTTTAACATTTGGATTGAGTTGTAAATTAGTCCAACCTGGTCTCTGACTTGAAATATGTCCGTCTCTGTTGTTCTTCAATTTCTTCAGAAGATCTTCAAGTAAGCATATGCCGAGTTTCAGGGGCCTGAGAAAGGTGAGGAACGATGGAATTACACGCACAATGCCAGATTGATGTTATCTTTTTTTCTTTTTCTTTTTTCTTTCCAGCTTTTACCCTGTTACCCTGTTCTGTTTTCTGACACTGGCTCCATTTTACCTAGCATTAAAATACACTTGGAATGACCAGATAGTAATTTATTTACACGTGTGCAAATAGAAATCCATGTTTAACTGCTTTGGATTTAAGTAAAATTTGATGAGACAACAATCTGAGTAGATGGTCTGTACTTTACCCCAAATTTTACAGAAACCTTAAGGCTAACGGAGAAATGGGATCCAGTTTTTGAGAAAAACTGAGGAAGTAACCATTACTATACCAACGAAAACTAGAGCTAAAAACCTCCTGATCCCTATTTTTACAAATCTAAATTTAATGAATCTTTGTCTCAGGTTGTTTGGTCAAAATGGGTCGAAGTAGGAAACTTGTTGCTCTTTATATAACACAACCTACAGGTCCAATGAATTTAAAGTAGTCATTTTAATCTATTTGACATGGTATGTGACATGTTTCCTGAAACAGTTTTGATTTATGGATGTTGTCAGGCAGGGTTTGATGCTCTCTCAATTTACCTCACTGGCTTCCTTGTGAAGTGTTTTGAGACATAGATGTTTTAGATATTGGGATGTCTTGGTGACCATGTAACTGTAAGATCCCCAGTTAGAATCTACTCAAAGATCCTTGTTGCATGTCATCTTCTTCTCTCACTTTCCTCATGCTTCATGTCACACTCCACTGTCAGCTAATAATGACAAACAATGTGTCATGAATTCACACTTGCAGGCTCTGGATGGGCATAAATCTTCTGGGGATTCTGGATCTCGAAGGGATTCTTCTTCGGGTATCTTTGCAGATTCTTCCAAAGAAGGTTATCTCAATTTTAGGCAACTTACTACAGATAAAAACAAGGTATGCCTGCACACTCATGTATTTGTTTAACAGCCATATACGTCACTAACGTTATGATGTTTAAGTATTTCTCTTTCTCTCTTGTCTCTGCCTCTGTAGCGTGTCGGTGGAGGAATGAAATCGTGGAAGCAGATGTACGCTGTTCTACAAGGTCACACCCTCACTCTCTTCAAAGACAGGAAAGATGCACAGTCTCATGCTTCCACGCAATCTGACGAGGAGCCGCCGCAAATCAGCATCAAGGCCTGTCTGATTGACATCTCCTATAGCGACACGAGGCGCAAGAACGTGCTGCGACTCACCACCTCAGACTGCGAGTATTTATTCCAGGCAGAAGGGAGGGACGACATGCTGACCTGGATCCGAGTCATTCAGGAAAACAGTAACCCAGATGAAGAGGTGTGTTCTTGCAAGACTCATGTAGCATTGCCAAGTTGTTAGGATCTCTTGTAGCCTCACGTCTAGCTAAAATAATGCGGTCTGGAAAATTTTAACAAAGCGTAGCACTGTTGGTTGTTTAGGGTTACAGGAAAAACCAACAAGTTTAGACCAGACTTCACCAGAGGTTTGAAAGAAATTAGGAGCACACCCGTCGGGTTCACAACAAAGCAAAACAAAGTTAGTCTTTGAGTAAAACACAATAAAGGCGTCGGGAAGATGAAGAGGATTACAGGCTTTATTTATGAAATGCCTAAGAGGTCTGGCAGCACATAATTAGGTAAGATTAGAAATGTTTTGTAAAAAAAGTAGCACCTATTTTGAGACACTTGGAGTTATAGTAGTGAAACTGCCCATTGAGACTGCCCTTATTACCAACATAAACCAGTTTGACCACAGATCAAAACATTAAATCAAATCTGTAACGCAGAAATATTTGTGTTCTGTAATCCGGGCCTTTTTCAATTTTATTTTGTCACTTTGTCATGCTTTGAGTTATTAGACTGTATAGGCAGAGTTATCTTCCTTGGATAAATTGAATAAAGTTGAAGCTCTTGTATTCTTTCTTGGGTTCAGAGGATGAGGGACTCCGACCGCAAACTACTTCACTTGTGACATTTGTACAGTTCTTGGCCTGTCTGCAGTTTACCTTCAGTATGTTATCCAGTCTGTCAAGTGAATGTTTGTATTATATTATATCACAGGTTTAGATGTGCAGTATGTATAGCATATATCATGTATTATGCATAAATTATTATGTATAATGACTGGGAAGGCCCTTTTAGTGATTTGATATTGCCTGTAAACCAAACAAAGTAGTTCTCCAAACAATTATGTTCAATCATATTAAATATAAAAATCTAAATCAACTTGCTTGTAATGAAGAAGAAACTTAGTTATAACTGTATTTAATGACCATCCTTAATGTGTTTCTGCCGTCATCACAGAATGCTGCTGTAACAAGTCAGGACTTGATCAGTCGAAAGATCAAAGAGTACAACATGATCAGGTATGCAGGACTCCACATCGCCCCCTGGGGATCCGTCAAAGTACCTGACCACTCATCTACCCATTTTATAGTATGCAAACTTACTGTTAATATTGCTGTATATGTGGGTTTTTTTGCTCTTTGTCTGGATCAGCGCTCCCAGCAGCAGGTCTGAACCGTCCCCCAAAACTTCCCGCCAGTCCCTCAGCATCAAACAAGCCTTCCTGGGAGGTAAAGCAGACGGCAGGGGCCACAGTCCTCATTCACCCAAAACAGGAGAGGACCGGAGGGCGCTGAAAGGTAATGACAATAATTCCATTTAGTGTAATCAGAGGGCATTTCTGACATTACATGGTTATTTTATGTCCTCTTGTGTGTGTTTACTCTGTCAGATGACTCCAGTCCACCACGGGACAGAGGTGCTTGGAAAATTGGCATCGCAGGGATCATGAGGAAGCCCTTTGAAAAAAAGACTCCAGCTGGGGTCACGTTTGGGGTGCGGCTTGATGACTGTCCAGCTGCACAGACAAACAGGGTGAGTCTGAGGAAATGAGAAACAAATCTCACGATGCAGGCCGTGTATTAAAAATATGACATCAGTCATATGTCACATGTAACATCTTCCTGCTGATTGTGTGTTGTGCAGTTTGTTCCTCTGATCGTGGAAGTGTGCTGTAACGTGGTGGAGGAGAGAGGTCTGGAGTACACGGGAATCTACAGAGTCCCTGGGAACAACGCTGCCATCTCCAGCATGCAGGAGGAGCTCAACAGTAAAGGCATGAATGACATCGACATCCAGGAAGACGTGAGTGACTGACAGTTTGGTTGCAGAGTACGGTGTGCCGCTTTGCTGACAACATCGTTTAGCAGTGACAGATTTACAATGTGAGGAGTGCTTTAACGTAATGCTCCAACAATCTCTCACTTCTCTGCAGAAATGGCGGGACCTCAATGTCATCAGTAGTTTACTGAAGTCCTTTTTTCCGAAAACTTCCTGACCCTCTGTTTACAAATGGTGAGAACTTGTAACATCATTGAAAGTCAACAAGAAAAAAACTGGAACAGTGTTGGATTTTCTGTCAGATTGCTCCTTTTTGCAGCTCACAGTGAGGGTTTTCCTGCTCTCTTCACAGAAAAGTATGCTGATTTTATTGAAGCCAACAGAACAGAAGACTCAGTGGAGAGATTAAAAGAGCTCAAGAGGCTGGTGAGTGAAAAATCTAATATGAGCAGCATTTAATTGAATGGCATTACATTAAGCAAACCATTAATCCTGAGACTCTCTCCCCTTTTTGTCAATTCTTGCAGATCCATGAATTACCTGATCATCACTTTGAAACTCTGAAATACCTTTGTGCTCACCTTAAGAAGGTTTCTGACAACTGTGAAAAGAACAAGGTACGACCGTTAACAGGATCTGTCAGTGTTAATGTCATTAGTTTAACACCCTCCAATCCTTCGGGGATTATGTCATTAAAGCTGATTCGTCCTAACCTCATCTATTTAGATGGAGCCTCGTAATCTGGCGATCGTGTTTGGTCCTACGCTCGTCAGAAACTCTGAGGACAACATGGCCAACATGGTCAATCACATGCCGGACCAGTGCAAGATAGTTGAGAACCTTATCCAGCAGTACGACTGGTTCTTCACTGATGACTGTGATGACGACCCTGTTGTATGTGGCAATTCATTTGTTTTCTTTTTTCTTTTGTTAGGATCACGAAAGATAACAACTCTCATCATAGATAACCTAATTTCATTCTGTTCTCTTTATACACATGGGTATTTAAAACTGCATTAATCAATATTTTGTACACGTCATGGCTCAAATGACTCAGTGTGATGTAATGTAAGTAATGTGTCACTCATATTCATGAACTCACAGAAAATTATCACAACATAAATGAGGTGTCCAGAGCTAGTTACTAATTATTAAATTGAAAGGCAATTATTTTAATAATCAACTAATTATTTTGAGTCTTTAAAAAAAAGAAAATGTGAATCTTAAATGTGAATATGAATATAAAACATTTGAGGATGTCATCTCAGGCTTTGGGAAACACTGATTTTCACCATTTATTTGACAGTTTATAAACTAAACAACTCGTCGACTGAGAAAATAATTAGCAATGAAAATAAACGCTAGTTACAACAACTTTATTATTTGGTTCAATTTCACCGCTTTAAGCTGCAGCAGGCAGCAATTGTTACCTAAAAAAGCTCTGATTAAGCCAGTGTACACTACCTGCCCTGCACCAAACTGCAGACAGAGTTGGCGACCAGCTGATGGACAGAGTGGAGCATTTTGCAGCTTAAGAACCAGATATTTCTCTCATGAATTGGAGATAATCGCTTCAGGAATTCAATTAATGCAGTTTTAAATAAAATGCATCTCCTTCATTTATGGTGGTTGTTTATCTATTTTTCCATTTATGTTTTGTGTTCAGTCTTTTATCTCCTCTTTGTCTCTCTTTTTTTGTCCTTGTGTGTACTGTCCTCCAGACCACAGCTGAGCAGGAGAGCACAGTGCAGTCTCAGCCTGTGCCCAATATCGACCACCTGCTCTCAAACATCGGACGGTGCGCACCGTCACCGGGCGAAGTCTCAGGTAAATCTGAGAAAGTTTTCTCTTAGGAGCAGCATCCAGCATTACCACAGCAAATACATTATCATGGCAGCAATAATAGATTTCATAAATAGTTGATAAAACTGTTAAATATTTGTGCTAAAGGCTTATTGTAAGATTGAATGTTAGCAGTGTGTCAATTTTAATTGCTAAGACAATGAACATCATGCCTATTTGCCATAATTTTAAATGCTTTGAGCAAAAAGAAGCCTAATAAGTTTTATTTGTGTTTATGTTAATGGAGGCTTTTTCAACAATTATTCAATTAATATATTTTGTGGTTAAACCATTGGAAATTTGTTGAAAAATACCTTGCAGTATGTAGAGCTTTGTTTTTATTAATTTATTCATTTTGGATAAAAGTCTTGTTTTGTTTCAATGTTTCGTTTTTTTTGCCCAAAGAGATAAAATTGTCCTCAAGTTTTATTTCCGTTCATTTGTTTGCTTTACTCTTTATTTCCTCTGGCTCAAGTCATTTTTTCTCCCTGTGCTTTTACCTGTGTTGAGACGACGACTCCTTTTCTTTCAGTTCTTTTCTTCCCCTCCTCCTCGTCTCTCACACAATCCCGGCATGTTCTTTCCCAAAGAAAATCTTAACAGACAAAAAAGAAACGATGGAAGTTTTAACCCTTCTGACCTCTGCCCTTCTGTGTGTAGTGTGTTGTTTTTCTCCCTTATCCCTGTCCAGCACTCACACATTACCCAATCTTGACACAGGCCAAGTGGGCGGCGTCTATCACTCGATGATGTCACTGATGGACTCTGTTTTGTCAGTGATGGACAGCTGGGACTGTAGGAAGAAGGACGAGTGTTGTGCCCAGTGTAGCTGCCTAGTCTGCAGAAACCCGCAGCTCTTTTAAATTTGGGCGAAAGGAGGAAAAAAGATAAAAAAGAAAGAAAGAGAAGTCGATGTTTGTCATTTTTCCTGTGGTGTGCACGTCTCATATATAAACCAATACCCTAAATTGAGGGGATACAGAGCGATGCTGCTGTACTTTCTCTGAAAGCCCTTCTGCTGTCTCTTGTTGTCTCTAAAGCTGATCGCAAGGACAAGTAGCATGGTACGGTTAACCTCTCCGGTCATGTGGCATAATCTGTCATGATGTCTGAGGGGTGGGGTCGTAGTGGTGGGACTGAGCTGGATGTTCCCCCAGCACACATGCGTTTACACTCAAATACAACCCACACATACAACTACGTGTTAATACGACGTATTGCTTCAAGACTTAATGGCTTGTTGACAAGCAGTCACAGAGCAGTGGATGGAACATGTAGATGTAGTGGTATTTGCCGGGACAGGAAGGTTTTTTTTTTTTTGTTTCAGGTGCTTCCTCCTGTGTCTTTTTGTTTGATTTGTTGTCTGTGATGTCTTTATTACAAGATCTTTGTCCTCATTCAACATTAGAAACATCACATACTTCCACATCTCCCGCTATTACATGATGTAGAACACCTACATCCATCACTAACATGTTCCTCACACTGTCTCCCTATCCAGCCCTGCGCTACACACTGACACACACACGTTTTGAACCTACGTTAGATCATTAATAGCCCGTTTCCACCGCAGGAACTCTTTCAGGGGTCCTTCAGGAACTCAGGAATGTTGCATTCATTTTGAAAGAGCATCTAATACTCCAGGGCAAGGGCAGTGCAGAATGTCGCTGATTGCTGAACTGAGCGTCACTGATTGCTGAACTGAACCTTGCTGCTCATAAGATTACTTACACCTTTATTCAAACAGTAAGCAAGCACTTGATCCCACTGGAAGAATATTAGGATGAGTCGGACTAACTGTTAGAGTGAATGATGTTGATCATCTTGTTAAAATGCAATGTTCTGTAGAGAAAACCTTGGCCCTGACATTCATGTAGATGCCACTTGACATGCACCAGCCATCCCCCACTATTGTGGACCAAGAACTACCTCTCATGGCAGTGGCACTCCTGGGACAGTGGACAATGTGCACCTCCATGCCACAAAAACAAAAAACTGCTCAGGAGGAATGTCCAAGGGAGCGTGACAAAGAGCTTGAGCCGTCGACATGGCCTCCAACTTTCCCAGATCCCAATCTGATCATGCATCAGTGGGATGTGCCGGATTGAAACAGATCCACAGAGGCCCCGTCATGTTCCTCAAGCCTTTCCTGAGCAGTTTTTAGGATGGTCAGGGCACACGGTCCTGTTAGGTGGGCCATAGCTATGATGGCATGTACTTGCTCTTCACCTTTATTTGTATGGGTAGTGTGTGTCCAGTGGCATCCACGTGAATGCCAGGACCCAAGGTTTCCCAGCAGAACATTGCATTGTAATGAGCTCATCAACGTTATCACTTAACATGCCAGTCTTTTTGGTGTTGCAGCTGATTGCTGTTTAACTGTTATAGTCTCCTTTGCAACCATTCATTATATCCATTTAAATACAAGCAACAACATGATAAATTGTATCTCAAATGTTATTATGGATTTAAATCCATTAATGGATGAATCTTTAGGGTTTTTCAGATGTGGTGGAAATGCATTAAAGAGGACATTCAGTTCCTGAGTTTAGTTCTTGCGGTTCCTGTAACTATTTGGTCGAAATGGGCTATTGGTCTGCTTATCTTTGTTTGCTCCAGTTTGCGTGTTTTCCTCTTTTTGTAAAGTGAGATAAGGAAGTTTTATGAACTTTGTTTTGCCTTTTATTTTGTTTAGAACGACACATTAAAGAGCCCCCACAGGAGTTAATCTAGCTCGGAGTAAGAGAAACCTCTCCATTATACTAAGGCTTGCCTGCGCCAGCTGTATCGACCACGACACACACTCACTGATCTGTTCAGCTCAGGCCCCTTAAGTCTCTCAGTCAGAGCAAACCTCATCACTCCCTCTCCTCTGTGATGTCTTGAGTTGGGAAAGAATGCCTACAGCTGGTTGGTGGCTACATGTGATGCTCTGTGACTGACGTGTTTGTCCGTGATGTGCCGTCGTTTCCATCGATACATGAGCATGAGCCGCTTTCTGTGTCTTGGTTAACCGCTGGGTTTTCACTTCACTTCCTTTCCTCACATCCTTCATCTCAGGCCTCTTCTGATGCTTTCTACACTTTTCCATATAGTGCTTAGTGTGGTTACTTGTCCTGCTGTCTCTCTCTCTGAGCCGAAAATGTGTCATCTGCTTCCATTCAGCCGCTCTCATTATAATCGTCATGTGTGCCAGTTTCACTCTGTACAAACTTTTAATCTGCCTTTTCTCTTTCTTTTTCTTGTTGACTGTTTTTAGCGAGTCAGAGGGTTGGCAGACTTGTACTAATGATACTCTTCTTTTTAATACAGATTCAGCATGTAGTGACTCCTCCAAATCAAAGGTAATGTCCTCCTCACTTCCTCATGTTTCACACAAATTCCTCATTCCTTTGTCTTTGCTGTTTTTATATTCACAAGTCTTGTTTTGACGATGCTGTTTTTGTTCTGTATCCGCAGGGCTTGTGGGGGTCAGGGAAGGATCAGTGTAGCAAAGAGATGCTGCGCTCCTCCTTCTTCGCCAGCCGCAAGCGTAAGAAGCCCAAGGACAAAGCTCATCCCAGCAGTTCAGACGATGACCTGGACGCTGTGTTCCCTAAGAAGGAGCTCCCAGAGGAGAGCCAGCAGCACCCTCTGTGGTCCCCAGACAGCCGGACCGAGGAGGAGGGGGAGACGGATGAAGCCAGTGAGAAAGAGAAGCACAGGAACAGCTCAGAGGAACAGCTCAACACACCCAACAGGAAAGAGTCTCTCTCTTGCAGCCTGACATCACAGCCCTCTCCCTCCCTGCCTACAGAACACATTTCCTCTGCCCTTCGAGCCGGCTCACCCTACGCCTCGCCCTCCCATTCCCCGAACCTCAGCTACCGCATGCCGATGGCTCACCAGTCCTCTCTGTCAGACCCGCCTTCCAACTATGATGACACGGTGTCCGACCTCGGTACGATGAACAGCACCAGCTCTCAGGCGTCGGTGCCCAGAATGAGGCGAGGCAGGATGGTGGCTCCAGAGGCAGGACCGAGCGGGCTGGGTGCAGAGGTTTGCTCCATCACCTCCGACTACTCTACCACCTCCTCCATGACGTTCCTGACTGGAGCTGAGCTCAACACTCTCAGTCCTGAAGTGCAGTCTGTGGCAGAAAGCAGGGGTGGAGACGACGCTGACGATGAGAGGAGTGAGCTGATCAGCGAGGGAAGGCCGATGGAGACGGACAGTGAAAGCGACCTGTCGGTGTTTACAGTCGGAAAAGCGGAACAGCGTGACCTTCAGGAAGCTCCTCGGCCCCTCCCCTCACACAGACTCATTGAGTGTGATACGCTTTCCAGGAAGAAAGCTGCTCAACAGAAACACAACAGCGAGTCTTCACTGGAAGGAGCGTGGAGCGATAAAGATTCCAACAGGCTGTCACGTGTGTTGGGGTCGGTCAAAGGACGCTCCACAGGCAGCCTCAGCTCCTCGTCTCGTAGCGAGTTAGATAAGGCTGAGCCAGCGTGGAAGCTGAAGATCACCGACAGACTGAAGGTGCGTCTGCGAATGTCTGTGGATGACATGTTTGGTGTGGGCAGCCAGAGGAGCCGGTCCCCGGAGGGCCGCAGCAAGAAGAAGAACATCAGACGCAGGCACACCATGGGCGGTCAGAGGGACTTTGCCGAGCTGTCCGTTTTGGGAGACTGGCAGGTCGGTATCGGTTCAGGCTCTCGCTCTGAGCTGTCTGCTGTGGACCAGCTGAAGCCCAAGTGCAGCTCTCAAGACTTCTCCATCAGGGACTGGATTGCCCGTGAGCGCCATCGCACCAGCAATCCCGAGGTCAGCCTGGACCTCTCTGATCAGCAGGAGGCGCTGTGCAGAGCAAGCTCCCAGAACCTCGGCGCCTCGTCCTCGTCTGAACTCCCACATCGGGCAGCGGAGGTGCTGAACGGGGACGTCTCCCAGAGCAAGAATCTGAGCCTTTCAGCCACCGCTCACCCACATAAACTCACGAGTTCCCAGGTGGTCCATTCGCGCTTCTATCAGTACCTGTGAGGAGTGTTGGACGTGCGTGACTGTGTATGTTCTCGTCTGTGAGATGTGTACCTACTTGGGAGTCTGTCAGTGTAATGTTTGTTGTGTGACCAATGTTCGTGAATGGGCATGTTGTACAAAAATTGTCTGGAGTGTGTGCGTCTGTAACTGTGTGTGTGCTTGTGAAAAGAGAATTACTGCACACAGGGATCGTTGATCTTGCTCATGTAGAAGCATGAAACAAAATCTTGTTTATACCTTTTAAATTTCTTTTTTTTCTTTTTTTTTTAATGACAAATGACTTTGGGATGGCTGAGCAGGAGGATTTCCTCCCTCCTAATACAAATCCCTGTTATGCTGAAGACTGAGAGGACCTGTGGCTCGAGAAACGATGAGCTTGTGAAGTCTGCGCAAGGAAGTGTGAACTATGACACTCGAGTTGAGTTTTAGTAAAGTGGCTTTAAGGATGAACTGACTTTTAGAATGAATAGGAAGTAGTTAAAGAGATTTTTAGTATTGCAAAGGAACTATTTTTGTGTAAAGAAAGTTACGATGTTCAGAGTCAGTGAGTCTCTCAGTAACCAAATGAAGAATGTACAGACATGCTTGCTGTAATACTGACTAAAAGCTTTAGATGCTTGTGTTTCACTCTAAAGTGTACATATCCCTATTTTTCTGTGTACTTGAATTGTGTTTTTGGTACAGCCTGTGTGTGTGGACCGCCTACAAGCCGTCTGCTGTCAAAGGGGCCTTTCCAAAGGTACAAAGGTGACGAGGAGACACTGGACTTATGCAAAATGGAAACATAGTTCTTATTCATCCCGGTTATGTGGTTTTAAAGAGCAGTGAACAACATCCCTCTGATGCAAGTGTTATGTTTTAGTGTTCGTGGTTCACACATCTGTCTGGCAGCATGAGGAAGAATAAGTTTGAAGAAAAAAAAAAGAAAATGGGTAATCAGATCAGAATATCATGTTTCTTCTCAATAGGAAGTGCCTCACAACGAAATGTTAAGGGTGCCATATTGTCTTTGATGAGACACGAAGATGTTACTGTGAATGACATTTTTATCGTCGATTCTCAGTCATTCTCCAGGTTTCTGTAACAAAATGCCGAGCTTCCATTCCTTAGGCATTCCACTCTGGTCTTAACATGTTTTATACGCATTTTTTGTTCTCTCCTGTTTTTTCATTTTTTGATTTTAACAGAACTTGAATTTTAAATATTCCTTGTAAAATAAGTAACTTAAATGTACATATAAATGCCATGTTTTAGCTGCTTTACTTTTCATTTCCATCAGTTGGCAGGATTCAGTACAGTATTGTGAGTTGATGAAGATGATGATGATGATGATGATGCTCGTGGCCTGTGTGGGTGTTGTGTTTGGTACTTCTCTGTGTGGAGAGGTCCCTGCATGAGGAAACACTTCATTGAGCTGGAGCGTTTGTACCAATGCTGTGTTCCTCTGATTGTTAGAGGGGTGTGCACAGACTCCTGAAACACTGGAAATAAATTTTGTCAATGGCAGATGGTGGTTTTATTTCTTTTTTTACTGAATCACAGGAGTATTTATAACAAAGAAAGTCTTTAATCGCTTAAATCTTCTTTCTAAATTGAATATCTACATCAAATTTCTTGAAATTTAAGCCTTCAAAAGTTTTGTTATCTTTTAATATTGAATCTAATGTGATTTAATGTGGCTTTTTGACACTATTTTATGTTTAATTTAAAGTTATTGATCAGTTTTCACTGATTATATCCAAAAAGACGGATCACATCTTTTTTGGTGTAAATCTAAAAAAGAGAATTTCCCCATTGTGGGATTAGAAGGGATTTTAAAATAAAAAAAAAAATCTGTGAAACATGAAACATGGGTTGAAGGTTTTCCAAGTACTTGAACCAGAGTTTCTCAGATCTTGAGTTGTCTGGTTTAAAAAAAGGAGCAACTGAATTCAGGCAACTTGAACCCTGAACACTTCAGTTTCTGTGAGAATTGTTTGAAACCCTTTATTTAAGAAAAAACTCACGATCAAGTTGAATTAAATTGAAAATGGAAAGAAGGAAATTCAAACTACATAAATTAAGAAGAAATATATTTCATAGCAGAAAAAAAGTAAAGGGCTACTTAAAATCCAACATTAATTATTCAGTATAAGATTTAAATTGTCACGGCCTTTCTTTAAATGTATAACGCATAAAAAAAAATGAAGTTAAAGATAATTGGACGGATAATTCTCGTATGAAGTTTTCAGTTTCTTGGATCGTATGACTGACAGAACATAACCTGATCAGGTCGGATCACTCTTGAGCAGTGTGGATGATCAAGTTGGAATTTTTCACTTTGAATTTTGATGTCAGAATTGCACTAATCCAAGCAGCAGACTGCTGTTTAGGATTGATATGAAAATTAAGATAAAAAGTGACCTAAATGTGTGCACTTCTGTACAGTTTAGTTTCCTCTGGAAATTTGAAACAGGGGGACTCGAATCACATTAATTCAGATGGATGATTTTTAAAGAAAAAAGTAGAAATGCTATCATACATTTAGTGTCTTATTCAGCTGGCTTTCCAAGACTGTCACAGTAGTAATAGACAAATATAATCAGATTAGTGATGCTGAATATGATTTAGCTGCGTCAGCTTCAGGGTCATGATACTGGGCATGCTGGTTCACTGTAATGAGTTACTGGAACACTGGAATAGAAATGATCCATCGTTAATATAATCAGCACCACCTTTGCTTTTTCTGTGCTGGACTGAAACTCATGATCAAAAATAAAGAAATGATTAAAAGACTCAATAAATACATTAATTTTCCATTAAATGCACAAGAAATAGTCAAAATAAATGTAGGGATTAAATATTTTGAAAAAAATTGAAAATTGATGTTTTAGTTTGCTTTTGCATTATTTACCTTTGTACTAATTCCCCTATTAATTTACTTTCCCATTTAATTTTCCATTGTATTTATTCATTTTTAAATGTGTTTATTTATTAATCATTTTCCCTCTGCATTTTTCCCTCTATTATTTCCCCAAGTATTTATTTCCTCATTTTCTTTTTACATTTCTTCATGCATTCCTAATGCATCAAGCAAATAAGGAGGCCGTGATTCAAAATGTGTACTGGTGCGAACATTTTTGCCTATTGGCTGACCAACACCAGACTGCATAGAACGATTTTGCTCCAACACTGGAGGCCATCATCAACAGTCTCAGGGAAAACATAGATAAATGAATTTAAAAATGAATACATTCATAAATAAAATAGCCAATTAAATAGAGAAGTAAAGAAATAGGTGAAGGTAAATAAATACAGAAGCAAAAAATGAAGAAAGAAAAAAAATCAATGTATGTCACTTTTATTTAATACATTTTTAATGCCTGCATTTATTGTTAATATTATTTTTAGTGCATTTAATGATATTAATTGATTTATTGAGTCATATATTTATTTTTGATTTTGGCAGTTTTGGTCCTCCATATTTTCCTGTTATTACAAGCCGAGCATGAAGTCTTTACAAAAATCTCAGCCCTCAACGGTGCTGCAAAACTTCTTCTGCACAGTAGAGGGCAGTGACGTCCTCTATTGATTTACACACTACAGTGATGTAAAGTGACTAATGACGCCAACTAAAGGTACATTTCAAAATGCTTTATATACAAGTTGCACATACAACATAAAGACTTAAACAATATAAGATTTATACACTTTGTACATCAGCTGACTAGAAACCACTGACAATACTAACAGAAGTCACATGAGGAGAGAGTCGAGCCATTTAACACACAAAGAAATTCACAAAATAATGAAAATTCAGCAGAGTAACTCACCAGTATGTCAGTCTGGAAGGTAAATATCAAGAACTGTATTTGCAAACTAAGTACTTTACATTATTTGTCAGTATAATACCATCTTTCAAGCAGACATACAATTACTTTGTATTCAGTTCTGTCCATGTTTTCAGATAAGATGCGATTTTAAACTCCCCTCACTAATAACTGGTTCATAACATTTGAGGGAAATAAAATCATGATCTGGTTTTTGAGTTTTCAACAGAATACACAGCTCAGACAAGGCCTATCCACGTTTACTCATCTTCAGTGTCATGTGGGCTTCCTAACATGAACACTTCACCCACAGTAAGGCACAGTGACTAAAAGAACAAGAGTTCAATTCAGAAATATGATGAGGGAAAATATGATTTCATAGCATTTTTGTATAGACACTGTTTGTTTTTTTTTGTTTTTTTTTAAGTAACAACACACATTGTGCCCTCGTTTTGTCAAGCAACTAAAGACTGATGCAGCCAGACATCCACTCATAGACACGACACTGAACAGAGAAATTCTGAGAAACAAGTAGCAGTAATCATACTCATGAACACAATTATCAGCAGGTTGGTCGGCAAAGGTAATCAGAAACGGGCAGCCTCTCAAAAGATAAATCTTGATACGATAAACTGATCTTCACGGGGGGGATATTTTGTGCTGCAGAGCGCTCGATTAATGTGCCTGGTTTGAAATGGAGACGCATTGCTCAATGGACATTATGTTGATCCTCTGTTTGTCCACCAGAGGGAGCGCCAGTCCGTATAATCCAATAGTAGAGAGAGATAAGGGCTGTTCATGTCTGAGATTTATTTTGTCTTTCTGGCTGGTTTCCTCGTCAGCACGAGGTGTGAGGAGAGGATGGGGATGGGGGGGTGGTGTAGGCCAAGGCCCCTTTGCACATGCAGGTGCTGCGATGTCAGAGTGGAGCTAAAATCTGATTGGACAGCAGGTGGTGTGGGTCGATCGGATTAGAAATATCAGTTGCATATTGTGCTGTAGTAGCTGGCTGCGGGGCTGCTCAGAGGGGGAAGGTTTAACTGTCGTCCTCGTCCTCTTCCTGCTGCTCCTCCGTCAGTATCTCCGGCACCCGGAAACACTCCTCGAAGAAGTTGACGAGGGATTGGCTCAGGTGCTGCTGCGTCCCTTCACTGTGTAGGAAGTGTCCCTCGTCTGGGTAGATCTGTAGATACATACACAGGGATGGATTTATACAGAGCTGCAAAACTCCAATATAATATCCTTTACAGTAAAATAAAACTGATAAATGAAGCATATCCTCTGCGGCTTCAACAATAACAGGATAGGTTCACAATTTCTTAAGTTCTGTCTAGAAACGTTACTTAAATGCCCACGTGTACATAAAACATCGAGATCGGAACTGAAACAATCACTAGAATATTAATCTGCAACCAGTAGCATTATTTATGTCTGGAAAGTCTTGGAAACAAGTTGTGGGAACAATCTCACCAGCGGAGATTGTTTTTGTGATTTCGACTGTACCACATGAGCTTCCTGAGAAGAAGTTCATCTGCTCGACTCAGACTTTAAGCCAACATTATCAAGAAGTCCTTAAAGTGCTCAGAAAACAGGAATTTGTACATCTACGTTTCCATGGCAACTGGGCAAACTTCATCTGCTGAGAAACATCCTGTGATGTGATTGAAAGCTCAGAAACAGCTCAGAGTGATGACGCCTTCAGTCAGCATTGAGCAGCACAGCTTTTATTGCTGTTTTTATACTTTTTGCTTTATACATTTCTGATGTGATACAGTTTTATTGCTATTTATATTATGTTTACATTTATTGCCTTTTGCACAAAACAACAGATACATCCTTGTAGATTATTCTATATACTCTCTATATAGTCTCTCAGCTAAAGAGTGTACTTGTACAACTGGAGTGACAATAAACATCTTGAATCTAATGGACGTTGTGGTGCCTTTTTTTTGTTATAATCTTTACTTTTCTGTCTAAAATGACATTATTCTGTGAAAAAATGCAATCTGCAGCCACAGTTAATACGAGGCTTCAACAGTCTGAATTACATAAAAGCCCAGCGGATATCCTCCACATTGACTTTTAGGTAAAAAGGAAAGAGGGAATGACGTGGATTTTGTCCACTGTCACTAAACCTGCAAACCTCACCACTTTTATAAGAACTACCGATTTCTGGTTGTTTCAGTGACAAACCTGTACTCAGGAAATGTTTTTAAATGTCAGCTTTCTCACTTTCTCTTTTTGAAATTTATAAACACTATGATACTGGGATTGGAAAGCTATTTCAGTCTGTCTGTACATACTCTACCTCTCGCTATCAATAAACCATAAATAAAGGACAGGATCTCTTCCTTTAGGTCTGCAGGAAGAATGTTTCAATGTGCATGATGATGATGTGAGTGCTGCTTTGAGAATGAGACTTTAAAAAAGGTTTAAAAAAAACAAAAAACAACCAAACATCAAAACATTAAAATCAATGAAGCAACTTATCATTTCATCAGAGCTATAATGATGATATGAGGAACACGCAAATGAACATCATCGTTGTGGACTGTAGGAAACTGCAGCTCACCTGTAGAGTGTAATTGGCCTTCTCGCTGATTAAGTGATTGATAAATTTGGCCGTGTGCTGGAAGTGAACCTTTTCTGTGGTAGTGGAGAAGATCAGATTGGAGAGACACATTAGGGTCTGAACACAGATATATAGCTGGCGTTTCACTCAGTACAGTATGGAGGCATAATATAGAGCATGTTACCGTCTGCAGTCGGGTGAATTATCAAGTACTGCTTCTGCAGGAGCTGACCTGCTCTGTGTGCTAAATTTGCCACCTGAAAGAAAGAGAAGAAGGAAAATCCAACACTGATGTCACAAGCATCCTCTTAATAATCACCCTGAGATCCATCAAATTCCACTTTAGCAAAAACATGTTGGATAACGAGACTGAAATGTTGAAATTTTACCGTGTATACTCGGGAGTCTGTCTTTGAGCCGAGGTATCGTTCTGAAAACGCAGATGCTGCCATTTTGAAAAGAGGATAAAGGAGTTAGAAAGGTCGGGCTTCTTCAGACAAGAGCACGACATCTGAAAAATGTGTGGAAAATTATACCGTAGAGCTCAAAATCTGTGATGGGCGAGACCGCTGTTCCACATTTAAGCTGGTTGAACTCCTCCGAGCTCAGGAGCATCGTAGCTAAATATCCTCCGTAGGCCTGAACAAAGACAGGGGAGGCACAGAGAGACACTGAGAAGTCTAATTAATTTTACTGTATGATGGGAATTTCCATGTGAGGCTGTTTGCCGTGAGTCTCTTTGTTCTCCTTACCTTTCCATAAACTCCCATTCGAGTCTTATCAATGTACGGCTCTTTGGATATGAACCTAAAAATGAAAGAAAACAGATTAAACCTCCACAGTTTTGAGGACCTGGCGACCGTTAAGCCTGCAGTTAAAGCAGAGGATGTTACCTGAGTGCCTCCAGCTGGTCCCGCTCCTCCAGTTTTCCCAGTTTCCTCTTGACTTTGTGGAGGAAGTTGGTGCCTTGGAAGCCGCTGCCGTGGCCGTCGAAGCGGATGACGATGGTGCTGAAGCTGCTGACCAGAACCGTGGCCCAGTCCACCCGGAACTGCTCCGACACCATCTGCCCGCCGGGTGTACCGTCCCTGTGGAGAACACAGACGGGACAAGAACAGATGAAATGAATGAATCAAAATGAATTTACACGTTAGGAGAAATGTTTATTTACAAGAGAGCTTCAAGGAGTGGAGACGGTTAAAGGAACAGCTCGCAATATAATCTTCAAATCTTAACAAATACTTTCACATGAGTACTATATGTGTTTTACAAATATAGCATCTAGTGCAGGATATTCTAAGTTTTTATTACATCATATTCAAGCTTTACAGTTTATTGTAGTGCTGAAACAATACATGATTACGTTTGTTGAATTAATTGGCAAAAATCTTAAAAGATTTACTGTTTGTGGCTGCAGAAATGTGAGCATCTGCTGTTTTTCTCTGTCTTTTAGAAGATGAAGTGAATATCTTGGGGTTTTGAACATAAACAATTTTACAGCTTCACCTTGAGCCCTTTTGAATTGCGACAGGCAATTTGTTTTGAAAGTGTTTCTTTCTGCGATACTCATTTTGACCACAAGAGGCAGAAGTGCACCACAACTCATGTCCTAAATTTCTGGCACAGAAAACAGGTTGTATGTGTCTGAGCTGCATGCATCCATCAGCATTATGCACAAGTGCCACTGCAGTGTTTCTATGTTTACAGCGATCACACCGACTGCTTCATGTGCCCAAATTATGCACGACAATCAGAGGTATCCATCAGCCTGCCCAAGATCCGAAAAAAGTGTCTGTACAGAGGGGTGCCAGCACGCTCTAAACGGCCCGAAACATGCTCCTAAACACCCCCTGGAAGAACAATTGAAAAATTTTGCCCCTGACACTTTGTCAAATTTCAACTATATCCATCCCATTCACTTTGCAAGCCTGCCTCCAACCCTGAACCCAGACCCGAAAAAGTGTCCGTACAGAGGGGTGCCAGCACGCTCCAAACGGCCCGAAACACGTTCCTAAACACCCCCTGGAAGAACAATTGAAAAATTTTGCCCCTGACACTTTGTCAAATTTCAACTCTGATCCATCCCATTCACTTTGCAAGCCTGCGTCTAACCAAACCCGGACCCCAGACCCGAAAAAGTGTCCGTACAGAGGGGTGCCAGCACGCTCCAAACGGCCCGAAACACGCTCCTAAACACCCCCTGGAAGAACAATTGAAAAATTTTGCCCCTGACACTTTGTCAAATTTAGCCTCTGATCCATCCCATTCACTTTGCAAGCCTGCGTCTAACCAAACCCGGACCCCAGACCCGAAAAAGTGTCCGTACAGAGGGGTGCCAGCATGCTCCAAATGGCCCGAAACACGCTCCTAAACACCCCCTGGAAGAACAATTGAAAAAATTGCCCCTGACACTTTGTCAAATTTAGCCTCTGATCCATCCCATTCACTTTGCAAGCCTGCGTCTAACCAAACCCGGACCCCAGACCCGAAAAAGTGTCCGTACAGAGGGGTGCCAGCACGCTCCAAACGGCCCGAAACACGCTCCTAAACACCCCCTGGAAGAACAATTGAAAAATTTTGCCCCTGACACTTTGTCAAATTTAGCCTCTGATCCATCCCATTCACTTTGCAAGCCTGCGTCTAACCAAACCCGGACCCCAGACCCGAAAAAGTGTCCGTACAGAGGGGTGCCAGCACGCTCCAAACGGCCCGAAACACGCTCCTAAACACCCCCTGGAAGAACAATTGAAAAATTTTGCCCCTGACACTTTGTCAAATTTCAACTCTGATCCATCCCATTCACTTTGCAAGCCTGCCTCCAACCCTGACCCAAGACCCGAAAAAAGTGTCTGTACAGAGGGGTGCCAGCAGGCTCCAAACAGCCTGAAACATGCTCCTAACCACCCCCTGGAAGAACAATTGAAAAATTTTGCCCCTGACACTTTGTCAAATTTAGCCTCTGATCCATCCCATTCACTTTGCAAGCCTGCGTCTAACCAAACCCGGACCCCAGACCCGAAAAAGTGTCCGTACAGAGGGGTGCCAGCATGCTCCAAACGGCCCGAAACACGCTCCTAAACACCCCCTGGAAGAACAATTGAAAAATTTTGCCCCTGACACTTTGTCAAATTTAGCCTCTGATCCATCCCATTCACTTTGCAAGCCTGCGTCTAACCAAACCCGGACCCCAGACCCGAAAAAGTGTCCGTACAGAGGGGTGCCAGCATGCTCCAAATGGCCCGAAACACGCTCCTAAACACCCCCTGGAAGAACAATTGAAAATGTTTGCCCCTGACACTTTGTCAAATTTCAACTCTGATCCATCCCATTCACTTTGCGGGCCCGCCTCCAACCCTGACCCAAGATCCAAAAAAAGTGTCCATACAGAGGGGTGCCAGCACGCTCTAAACGGCCCAAAATACGCTCCTAAACACCCCCTGGAAGAACAATTGAAAAATGTTGCCACTGACACTCTGTCAAATTTCACCTCTGATCCATCCCATTCACTTTGTGGGCCTGCCTCCAACCCTGACCCAAGATCCGAAAAAAGTGTCTGTACAGAGGGGTGCCAGCACGCTCTAAACGGCCCGAAATACACTCCTAAACACCCCCTGGAAGAACAATTGAAAAATGTTGCCACTGACACTTTGTCAAATTTCAACTCTGATCCATCCCATTCACTTTGCAAGCCTGCGTCTAACCAAACCCGGACCCCAGACCCGAAAAAGTGTCCGTACAGAGGGGTGCCAGCACGCTCCAAACGGCCCGAAACACGCTCCTAAACACCCCCTGGAAGAACAATTGAAAAATTTTGCCACTGACACTTAGTCAAATTTCACCTCTGATCCATCCCATTCACTTTGCAAGCCTGCCTCCAACCCTGACCCAAGACCCGAAAAAGTGTCCGTACAGAGGGGTGCCAGCACGCTCCAAACGGCCCGAAACACGCTCCTAAACACCCCCTGGAAGAACAATTGAAAAATTTTGCCACTGACACTTGGTCAAATTTAGCCTCTGATCCATCCCATTCACTTTGCAAGCCTGCCTCCAACCCTGACCCAAGACCCGAAAAAAGTGTCTGTACAGAGGGGTGCCAGCACTTTGTCAAATTTCAACTCTGATCCATCCCATTCACTTTGCAAGCCTGCCTCCAACCCTGACCCAAGACCCGAAAAAGTGTCCGTACAGAGGGGTGCCAGCACGCTCCAAATGGCCCGAAACACGCTCCTAAACACCCCCTGGAAGAACAATTGAAAATGTTTGCCCCTGACACTTGGTCAAATTTAGCCTCTGATCCATCCCATTCACTTTGCGGGCCCGCCTCCAACCCTGACCCAAGATCCCAAAAAAGTGTCCATACAGAGGGGTGCCAGCACGCTCCAAACAGCCTGAAACATGCTCCTAACCACCCCCTGGAAGAACAATTGAAAAATTTTGCCCCTGACACTTTGTCAAATTTCAACTCTGATCCATCCCATTCACTTTACAAGCCTGCCTCCAACCCTGACTCCAGACCTGAAAATGTGTCCATACAGAGGGGTGCCAGCATGCTCTAAACGGCCCGAAATACGCTCCTAAACACCCCCTGGAAGAACAATTGAAAAATGTTGCCACTGACACTTAGTCAAATTTCACCTCTGATCCATCCCATTTACTTTGCAAGCCTGCCTCCAACCCTGACCCAAGACCCGAAAAAGTGTCCGTACAGAGGGGTGCCAGCACGCTCCAAACGGCCCGAAACACGCTCCTAAACACCCCCTGGAAGAACAATTGAAAAATTTTGCCACTGACACTTGGTCAAATTTAGCCTCTGATCCATCCCATTCACTTTGCAAGCCTGCCTCCAACCCTGACCCAAGACCCGAAAAAAGTGTCTGTACAGAGGGGTGCCAGCACTTTGTCAAATTTCAACTCTGATCCATCCCATTCACTTTGCAAGCCTGCCTCCAACCCTGACCCAAGACCCGAAAAAGTGTCCGTACAGAGGGGTGCCAGCACGCTCCAAATGGCCCGAAACACGCTCCTAAACACCCCCTGGAAGAACAATTGAAAATGTTTGCCCCTGACACTTGGTCAAATTTAGCCTCTGATCCATCCCATTCACTTTGCGGGCCCGCCTCCAACCCTGACCCAAGATCCCAAAAAAGTGTCCATACAGAGGGGTGCCAGCACGCTCCAAACAGCCTGAAACATGCTCCTAACCACCCCCTGGAAGAACAATTGAAAAATTTTGCCCCTGACACTTTGTCAAATTTCAACTCTGATCCATCCCATTCACTTTACAAGCCTGCCTCCAACCCTGACTCCAGACCTGAAAATGTGTCCATACAGAGGGGTGCCAGCATGCTCTAAACGGCCCGAAATACGCTCCTAAACACCCCCTGGAAGAACAATTGAAAAATGTTGCCACTGACACTTAGTCAAATTTCACCTCTGATCCATCCCATTTACTTTGCAAGCCTGCCTCCAACCCTGACCCAAGACCCGAAAAAGTGTCCGTACAGAGGGGTGCCAGCACGCTCCAAACGGCCCGAAACACGCTCCTAAACACCCCCTGGAAGAACAATTGAAAAATTTTGCCCCTGACACTGTCAAATTTAGCCTCTGATCCATCCCATTCACTTTGCAAGCCTGCGTCTAACCAAACCCGGACCCCAGACCCGAAAAAGTGTCCGTACAGAGGGGTGCCAGCATGCTCCAAATGGCCCGAAACACGCTCCTAAACACCCCCTGGAGGAACAATTGAAAATGTTTGCCCCTGACACTTTGTCAAATTTCAACTCTGATCCATCCCATTCACTTTGTGGGCCTGCCTCCAACCCTGACCCAAGACCTGAAAAAAGTGTCTGTACAGAGGGGTGCCAGCACGCTCCAAACGGCCCGAAACACGCTCCTAAACACCCCCTGGAGGAACAATTGAAAAATTTTGCCCCTGACACTGTCAAATTTCAACTCTGATCCATCCCATTAACTTTGCGGGCCTGCCTCCAACCCTGACCCAAGATCCAAAAAAAGTGTCCATACAAAGGGGTGCCAGCACGCTTCAAACGGCCTGAAACATGCTCCTAAACACCCCCTGGAGGAACAATTGAAAAATTTTAACAGAACCTTATTGACTTTTGTTTTTAAGACATCTGCTGTGAATCTCCCTCAAAACAGCAATGTGCAAACTTCAACTTCAATTGTTGTAAAACTGTAATATTTTGTCTCTTTCGGAATAAAAACATTTGTATTCATACGTACACCAGCAGCAGTAAGGGGTAATGAGCTGTTTCTACGAATCCAGCTGGCTTCAGAATCTGCATCGTCAGAGCTGCAACAGACAGGACAAGGTTAATGGGAATCTCATAATATAAGATGACTGGCTGTAATGTCATTAGGATGTCCACACAGGTTAATTGTGTATCCGCTGATTAAACATGAGCAGGGGCACGTACTGTAGTCGTCTATGATGATGGTCTTGTTCTCCACTTTGGGCATCTGCATGTTGTTGTATGTGTCGTTCACCCTCTCGTTCGTCTCCACGTCGAACACCTCTGCAGCAGAGCAGATGAAACAGGTTTTATGACAAATCTATTCATCAGTGAAATTTGAGTGCAGATAATTAGACACTGGAGGACGACACTCACTCTGTTTGTCTTTGGTGCTGTAGATAGCCACGCTTGGCACTTGTGGACCTACGTAGAACAATTCAGGAGAGAAAACAGTTAACAGGAAAGCAAAAATAGAAGCTGATACTTTAAATTTCATCTAACAAGGCACTGTTAATAGGCTCAAATGCCTCCATCGTATCAATAATCAAGAAGCCTCTGAAATACAATCCTTCTCTGCAGCAGATGTATCACCTTGT
The DNA here is from genome assembly GCF_040436345.1 of Pagrus major. Taxonomy (NCBI): domain Eukaryota; kingdom Metazoa; phylum Chordata; class Actinopteri; order Spariformes; family Sparidae; genus Pagrus; species Pagrus major. The sequence continues at coordinate 22,862,368 of NC_133235.1, read as the reverse complement.
CTCATCTTAAACAGACTTCAGAAACAACCCTCCCAGCCAGCTCTACAGTTAATAATCTACCTCTGTCCCATGAGGAAGCAGCTTATTATTTCACAATGGCACTACTCTTCAAAGGTCCAATTAATGAAGAAAGCCACTGGCAGTTTTCCTCTCTGGAGTGAGCCCCTTTAAACAAATCAGCTTCCACAGACACCGCACTGTTGTGCCCCTGAGTCGAAGCCACGAGGGCAAAAGAAACAATGACAGAGAGTCTCTGAGGAAGGCAAACAATACTAAAACACAATGCTAACCACCGGGCCTTGTGTTTCATTCAAATACTAAAAGAGACAACACAGTGCTGTGATCAAATGACTGTTGGCGTGCAGTCAGACAAGACATTTATTCCTGTGGCTAATCAGAGGCATCCAGCAGCGGTTTGAGGTTATCTGCTAACGTCCAGTTCGATATAAGCTCTCAACCTGACATGGAGCACTAATTCAATTACACGCTCTCAGTCCACTGTTATAAAAAAAAGAGGTTCAAGGTCAAAGACGCTCACCTTTACAGTAGAGTACGAAGTAATGCATGTTGTGGCTGAATGAAACGTCCACGTAGCCGCAGTTGAACTCACAAGACAGGCAGCAGCGGTTGAATGGAGGGATTGTGTCGGCACTGTGGGATGGCACAGTTAAGTATCATTGTGTAGCATAAAAGGGATAGTCCGGGTTTTTTATAGTGGGGTTGTCTGAGGTACTTATCCATAGTCAGTGTATTACCTACAGTAGATGGGTCAGCACACCCCCAGTTTACAGAGGCTAAGCGATGAACTGTTGTGGGTGGGGACAGCAGCGAGAGTAGGGTGAGCTCAGGTAACGTGGGACAGATATGCACTATAATGATTTAATAGGTGTAAAATCAACAGCCAATCACCAAAACTGATTTTTAATTGTTGCTACAGCACTTCTTGCTCACAAACGCTCAGTTTTTAAGCTACCATGTCCATGTCATGCTACCTTGACAGAAGCCTGTCAAGAAGGGAGATTAATAACACTCCAAATTCAGGCTGAATTTTGGCAAGGGAAAAACTGGCATGGCCATTTTCAAAGGGGCCCCTTGATCTCCTATCTTAAGACATCAGAATGAAAATTATACCTTATGGCGGGCCAACTATGGTCAGCTCTGATTTAGAATATTTTCCCCACTTCACCTTGCCATCAAACAGCTATTTCTGAAGGGAAACTGAAGATGGTTATATCCATCTATGCCAGACTTCTTTGACAAAAACAGCAATTTTACCTCTCAGAATAATAGAAGTTGCTGTTCTGGTCTGCTGGTTGGCTTGTTTGTGTTTTGTGTGACTATGGTGAATCAGAATTAACTCTCTTAAACACCGAAGTCACACAAGAACACAAACAACCTAACCAATTAAGTCAGCGGTGGAACAGCAGCGTCCTTATTCTGCGAGGTAAAATTACTGTTTTTGTCAAAGGAGTCTGGTGGCTCTGAAAAGAGCTGATAATGGCTTCAACTTCCCACCGAAAAGGCCTGTCTGAGGGAACGGTAAAGTGGTGAAAAAGTGCTATATATAGCATACACTTGAACTGATATTGATGTTTTGAGGTGGGCCTTTTTAAAGCTGGCTAAAACATGTTTTGCTGCCCCCATCCACACACCTGTACTCCAACTGCTCCTCCAAACGGGGATTGAGCCGACAGCCATCTACTTCTGTTGATACACTAACTATGGATAAGTACCTCATACAACCCCACTTCAAAAAACACAAACTATCCTTTTAAGTAGCGCCTTCAGACAACACATTAGTACTCATAACTTCTGCTAAAATCCCACCTGTACAAGTGCCGTCGTTTGGGGTCGTCCTCTGTGCTCAGGAAGTATCTGGAAAACATCCGAACATTACTAACAAATAACAAAGATTATTTGGCAGCACTGATTGTTGCATCAAAATGTCTTACATGAGGTTTCTTTCATGATTGTAGGCCAAGATTCTGGTGACGTCCCAGTCTCCAGAGGTCAGGGACTGCAGTATGTCTGTGCTCGTGTTAGGCTGGAAGAAAACGAAACATTGAACACACTGCACCAAACCCTCAACAACAAATATAACAAGGATAAATGTGCAGCCGCTCACCATGGAGGTGGACATCGAGATGTGGAAAAACTTCCCCCTCCCACCCTGAGGAATCGCTCTGGTGAAGAAGAACTTGTGTCCGTCTTGGGAGAAGAGCGGCGGTTCGTTCTGCAGAGAGGAGAGACAGACATCTGCATGTAGCCCAAAACCTGCCTGAAGGGCTTTTGACTACTGCACAACAACAGGGAAGCAGTGTTTTCATCACGTACCTGTCTGTGCAACCAGCTCTCACTTTCATCTTCATGTTTCTGAAAACAAGGAGAGAGAACGAGTCAAATGTCTTCATGAATCTAAGAAATTACGTGACAGGTAACTTAATCCATCTACCAACACCTCTAAATCTCAATATTTAACCCGGTATAGAATTTCTACAGGTCACAAAAGTATATTTTCATTTTCAACAAAAGCTAAATAATTTCCCAAAACAGCAGGACACTGGAGTTTTTTAGCAAACGATACCCAAACAGGACAAAGCAGCGCTTTTGTTATGGACTATTTTCAGCTGTAAACTACAATGCCCATGTTCATTTTGATTAAGGAAGTGATGTGTTTTAATCAATTTTGGACAACAAAAGAGGTCTAAGGCTCAAAGGAAATAAGATTTGTCAGGCTTAAAGGTGCACTTTGGAGTTTTGGAGAAGAAATGTTAATCAGAAGAGACAGATCTTCATTGACTGACTTTTTTTTACGCCTAAACAAACTAAATAAACAAACTCTTCTGTTTTCATGACTGAATAAACTGAGTAAACAAACTGACCTTAAAGGACGACACGATTTCATACTGTTTTACTCTTTCTAGCTTCAAACAGTGTTCTGGGGACCTTATTTTCCTCTGAGAACAGCTTGTTTATTCAGTTATGGATAAGATAAATATTTCTGAGTTTGCATTACTGCCTCATTAATATAGTTTGAATCTCTTCTCCAAAGCTATATAGTTACACAAAACACACACTATCACCTTTAACAAACACAGAATGAACAGTGGCAGCAGACTTCATCATTTGTCAAGTAAAAATTGCTGAATGTTTCACCTTAATACAGATTCCAGTTGTGGCCTCACACAGTGTCAGGATGGAGTTGTTCTGGGCTCTGTTCAGCCAGTTGACAGCCAGTTTGGTGCTGGTGGCCCATTTCACCATGGTGATATAATATTCCTTCCTGAAACCACAAGGTGAGCGAATACATCACAACCACTGACAACCTCTGTCTCAGCTACCTTGAGAAATATGCCCCAGGGAGATTTTTAGTGCTTGTATCTTTATAATACTGTGGATTTAAACAAGCTGTCTTGCTAAAATCCTGCATTTTTACATCTTGTGTTTTCATGCTGATGTTCATTAACAGCCTCTGGGCTGTCACTCACCCTATTCGAGGGTCTTCAGGTTTCTTCATCACCACTGTGTGCAGGGGACCGTTGAGGCTCACCACTGACAGGTGCACTACAGGGTTTTCCTCCCCAGCCTGCAGGGGCAAACAGGAAGTTAGATAGGTCAGTCTGGATTTCAGTTAAGATAGTGAGGAACTGTACGGAAGCCCTGAGGGGCAAGTGTTTATGACCTGCCATCTGGTGGGATAAAAAAGTTTTGCCAGGATAATCTTTCTAAGGTCCATTAATTATTTTTCCATCCGTGAAAAACAATTTTGAGGAGAACATTTTTATTCCAGGAGAAAAATAATTTTCCAGGAGAAAAAAAAAATTCCAGGAGAATTTTTTTTTCCCAGGAGAAAAATAATTTCTAGGAGGAAAAAAAAATTCTTCCAGGAGAAAAAAAAAATCATGCGTGAAAAAAATTTCAGCAGGAAAAAAATTAATGTGTTCAGTAGAAAATGTTTTTCTGTGTGAAACCAAGTGCAACTTATTTTTTTACCAGAAAAATGTTTCATTCGGTTCCACACACCAGAAAAAAAAAAATCTATTGTGGAAAAAAGTTTTTCACTGTTTCACAGATCAGACTTAGAAAATGGATCACCAGGGAAAAAAAAAATTCTTCACTTGCCCCTCAGGGCTTCCACTGTATCGTCTTTGCTATCTTTAAAGTTGGTTAGAAGTCTATCAGAGTCCTGTAAAACTTCAGCATGGTAGAATATTTAATTTTGTGGCCACATAGGGGAAGCAGAAACAAGCTGTGCACACAACAATCACATATCATCATCTTTTCAGTTCATATTGTTTACAAACAGTTGTTGATTTACACATCCACCGGTTTGTCTCTCATGTAGTTATTAAATTACCTTCATAGAGGTAACTATCAGTTTTAAAAACCCAGACGGTTGTTTAAAAACGCTGTTCTGACATCATTTTCACAATCCTCAAAGGCTCCTTTAACCATCTGGATGAAAAAAATATTACGACAGAAAACTTTCCCGAGTTATGAGTCTGTTTCTGAATCAAGCCAAAGACGGCAGTCCGCCAGCTACCTGAATAGGAAACAGACTCATAACTTTTGAAACTGATTAAATATCTTTTTTATTGTGCAGCAGATGGAATATTTTTTCATCCAGATGTTAACGAGAATCTCTGAGGATTCTGATAATACTGTCAGAGCAGCGGTAAGTGTTTTTATACTACCCTTTGGGTTTGACAAACTTTGCCGGTTAATTCCATTTAAACAAAACTGATGCGCACCTCTGTGACCCGACTCTGGAAATAACAACATGAGAGGCACAAACGGGCTCATTACAGAGCAACGTTTCTGGTGTTTCTGGCCACCTGGTGAATTTAAGTCTAGTATACTCCATTTTGTTCACCAGCTAGTCTCTAACTTTGTCTGTCAGCTGTTCAGGGTTGGACAGGTGGTGTCCAGAACCAATCCAAGAGTGAGTACAAACCACAAAGACACAAGGAACACCAGTAGCAAATGCAGGACAAGGGAACAGACGTAGCAGAAACTTTCAAAATAAACTGAAAACAACTAAACTAAAACCCAACAACAGAGACTTGCCTTCGGGTAGTGGTACTCTTGGCTGGCGGGGTAAGGTGCTCCTGTGAAAAAGGGAACTTCCATCTTCGGCACCAGCGTGTCGTTGATGGTCATGTAGGCCAGACGCAGCCCGTCTGGAGACCACCAGTGGGCGACATGGGTCTGCAGGATCTCCTCTGTGAAACAGGACAAGCACATTTAAAGTGAACTTTCATACTGGTGTATTTCTATTGGTCGGCCTGTTTGTTGTTTCCCATTTTCTCCTGTTGTTCCCCTGTATACTGAGTACTGCATATGGAGAGGATGACAATAAATTCTACAATGTCTTTGTCAATGACTTTGGGCTTTCATCCTAAAGTTATTCAGGAACACAATCATCACATCCGAGTAAAAAATCCATCGTAACATAAAAACTCTTGGCTCCTGAGACTGGACACATTTGGCCGCGGCCCTACGAAGTCTCTAAAATGTAATGTGTCACATAAAGATTTTACATCGTAATATCTGTATGCAGTTATATCCCATAAGTCTGACACTGATAAACTTGTTTCCAATATGTCACCGTTTCAACAGCCACTGCTTTAACAATTGCAGCATACGTGATTTTTTGTGCTAATTACTGTGACTGAAGAAGAATAAATTAATTCTTCATATTCAGTTTTGACAGTTTAAAATCCAAAAACATGAAGCCAGAGGCTGTCCAGGTGATGTCAGACCTCTTTCTTTCTTTCTTTCTTTCTTTCTTTCTTTCTTTCTTTCTTTCTTTCTGCCTTCCTTCCTGCCTAAAAGTGCAGAAATACATCCTCATGAGGAAAATTATTTTATATTATTTTGACAAATAAAGAACACTTTCCCTTCCCATTCAGTCTTTGTTTACTTTCAGCAGTGACTTTTATCCAGCAGGGGGCAGAAGAGCTCTATGAAAAGCACACAGTTCACACTCCACTGTATCTACATGCAGGGTTTTAAACAACAGCCTTTTCCTGACAGAAATGATGAGTTCAGCCTCGATGTAATAATTTGTCAGGCTATGATTATTTTTTTTTCACATTACTTTGAATGAAAAGGTGGATGGTGGGTAAAGGACACTATTCAGCATTGAATTCTCAACATTTTGATCGAGTTTGCAAGGCCAACAAGTTTGTTGTAGTGCAGCAGGATTTTCAAGGCCTGTGCCCACAGAACATCAGCCGACACCATTTCTCTGAAGGCTGGAGCATTTAATACGACTCCTGGCATCATCCTTCATTCTGCAAATCACGGATATGTTCAGATTTTGTACGCATATCAAAATGTTCACGTTCACATTAGATGTACATGAGCTGACTTTCATGTCATGTAAAGTGAAGGGGGTGGTGGTGGTGAGCAAGATGGCTGCCAAGCAAGAGACCACTATTCATCGGATATTTTCACAAGATGTCGGGAAATTTTCCATCTGTGTTAATGGCTACAAAACGATACGATTTTTACAATACGTCAGGACATTCAAGCTGTGTTCACGGCACCAAAACCAGATATTTTTAACGAGACGCTGGGACATTTTACAGCCGTGTTAGTGGCAACAAAATTGGATATTTCTGATAAGACATTGAGACAATCTCCAGCGGTGTTTGTGGTGATAAAACCAGGTAAGCCAAAACAAGATGTTTTCTAACTGAGTGGATTTTGTGCCTAATCCTAACCAGACCATAAGCACAGCCTTGTCACAGCATAAAACAGAAAATTTGAACATCACTGTATCAGCTGTTAGAGGCAAACAGTGGTCTAAACCTCCATCCGCTGGAGAAAAGACACATAAACCCACATTTATCTCGACAGATAAGTCTAACTACAGAGACACAAACACACAAACTCACATGTTGCATTCTTGTTAAATCAATTTCTTTCATCTCCAACACCTCCCAAACGCACTGCTCTACAGGAAACATTCATCCCGACTTCAATCCCACGACTTCACTATCTTTATTCTCTCGATCAAAGTTAGAGCACACATGTTTGTTGATGCATCATTATGACAAGTGAGGGGTTTAATTATTAGCTCTGATCAACATCAAAGCCTCACAGATAATTATCTTTTTTTTTGGCCAAGCATTGTTCAAACCCACAGGACTTTATTTCAGATTTTAGTTTGGATCTCAGATCTCAGAGAACAGTGAGTTTATCTGATAAGATAAGATATTTAGTGCAACATCTAAAATATTCCATTTGATGTGATGGCATGTTTTGTTTGAATAATTCAACAATGACTGCAGGATTTACTGTAACTAAAAAATAATTTATATATGGCACCTTCATACATGTGTAAAGACATTATTTCCCTTTATTCAAGGCATGTGAGTGGAATTAGAAATTATAACTCTGCAGAGCCGTTCTGGGAAATTCATTGATTGCAGCAGAAAAAAACTAAACAAAAAATGTTTCATGTTGTAACATGAAGATCCAGATACTACAATTCCCCTGAGATCACCTGTTTTACCTCTTTATCACAGGCCGCTAACAACACTACGATGGAAACATTTGCTGCTTGCAAAGTTAAAATTCTCTGACTCAAGGTTGAGGATGCTTCACTGCAGAACTTAAAAATACTTGAGAGAAACGCGGCTGCCTCACCTTGAACCGTATTCATACAACTTTTGCTAAACCAAGTCACCTTAACAATACAGTACAAACTGTGTGTGAGACATACCGTAAGTTACATGACAGACAGCGAGTTGCACTGATAAATCCATGAAAGACAGGAAAACATAGCATGACAAATATTTCTTCAGCGGTGAAAATGGATTACTTCTTTCATGTCATGTTCTGTGTCTACAACAAAGAAATAATCCCATTAATGAAAGACCGATTACAGCCGACCCTGAAGCTTTCATGCACTGTAACAGAATTCCTCTCAGAATAACTGGCATTTTGCAATTACATAATATAATTACACTGCAATAATTATCCCAAACCACCTTCTGTAAAGTCCAAAATTAATAATCATAGCAGAAATCCACACTAACTAAACAAGAAAACTATAAACTTTATTTTAAGTGATTGCACAGTGGATAAACATGGCAGTGCATCCGTAAACAAAGCCATATCTAAGTGGGATGTAATTGGAAGGTCTGTCTCACATATGCAGTAATCAGAAAATGTCTCATATTTAATTACAAGTATGCAGGCTTTTGAACATCTGCTGAGTGAGATTGCAGCGCTGCAGACATGAATTAATTAAAATTGCCTGAACACAAAGACGAGCTATGGGAAGTGTACAGGAGGAGGGGCACTGAATCGTATCCAGCTGTGCCCTTTCAAATGGAATCAGGCACACGAACACGCCTCCAGGTGGGGGCAGGTGTCACAAGATCGCATCTAAATGGTCGTCATCTATACTCGGAGTGTTTTTCATGGTTCGTTCTGGGCGCTGTGGCTCCAATTACAGAGGCTGTAATTAATAATTATACTTCCACAGCTGATCACATGGCTACTTGTATATGAAAGGGGTGACACAAACACAAGCATTTCCCAGATTGACAAAGCATTTTAACTTCTCTCAGCTTATTGTTTTGGTTTTGGGACTGTTTTGTTTCAGTCTCTGTTCTCAAAACAAGATACAGATAGAGAAAGTTGGCTGCTAGCTGAGATGAACATGTACTGAAGATAGGCCTAGCAGTCTGCAATTTATCCAGCTTCAAAGCAAGACGTGCTTAGGAGTGTTTTCTTATTTACTGAGAAATGGACATTTGGCCATTTTTGTTGAAAATGGCCAAAACATCTACTGCAGCACCAAAAGGCAGATAGACAAAGTTAGCAACTAGCTGGCAAACATAAGGCTTTAAGATAGACCTAGCAGTTAGCAAATTAGCCATTAAACAGAACAGCAAGAGCAAATCAATGAATTTAATAAGGACGTTTGTTTACTTAATGGCAAGTAAAAATATATGTGTTTTCAACAAAAATACAGACAGAGTAGTTAACAAACATAAGGCACGTTAACCTTCCTCATGAGTTTGGGTCAAGTACTCTTGAGCTGGGGAACATAGGACACTTTGTCATATTCCCTAAATAAGCTGTTTGCTAACATGTTCGCTAACTTAATTAAAATGTGTGAATGTTTCACCTATAGTTTGTTTCCATTGACCTCAAGTTACCAAATATCAGTGAAGGCAGGTTTAAGGTAAATCCTGGTGCTATTGCACACAATGATATGATCTGCAACAGCTGGGGAAGGCCTTCAACTGTAACACGACAATGCCCCCGAGCACCGAGCATGGAAAGAAACGGTTGTCAGAGTTTGCTTTGGAAGAACTCGACCAGCTTGCACGTAATGCTGACCTTGACCCCGTCTAACAACTTTTAAATGGAACAGGAACGACGACTATGAGCCAGACCTTATCGCCCACCATCACAGCCTAACCTCTAAACTAAGTGTACACTCTTGTGACTGAATGGTGGTAAATCCCTGCAAGGCTCCAAAATCTTGATGAAAGCCTTGCCAAGAGGATTGAAAGGGTGTTTCAAGAGTATTTTAATTCCCATGAGACGTTCAGTGAACACATGTGAGTGACTTTGTTTGCTGTCGTCTTACCTTCATACAGCCAGTCAGCGAGGCCGTTGAAGACGACTCTCTCTTTACCAATGGAAACCAGGCGGATTGCTCGGCTCTCCACTGTTGCTCTGTAGTAGATGTTGTTTTCAAATATGAAGATCTGGACAGAGAAGAGCAGGAGAGCCATCATTAATCTCTGTGTCACAGTATGTCGCCTGGAATCGTTATGTGCATCGCTTGGCTTACACCGAATTTTCCATTTCCTGCAGTGCAAAGCTGAGAATACTTTATCCTCAGCTCTCTCACATCGTACACAGTATGCCAAATCCACCTGTGGCTTCTTGTCACAACATGACTTCATCTTAATCCAGACGGACACACATCTACCCACTCAATGACACTTACAAGCTAATACAGTCCCAGTCAACACCTGCCTTGAGCGCTGTATTAACGGATATTTGCCTAATTACAGTTCGAGCTGGATTCCTCTCCAAGGCTGTATGAAACCATTACTGTTGCTAATCAAGGCGCTGGAGCTGGCTGAGGCCCTGCAGGCACACACACACTCACATGCACACACATCCTGGAAGTCATACACAAGCACTCCATTTTCCCAGCCTCTGTTTATTGAGACATTGTGCTGCCTGCTGGGGGAGCGCGAGTGCTGAGCTGAACCGCGGGTTCGACTGTTGATTTAAGCCCTCAGCGCCGACGATAGCATCGCCTGAGGGAATTAAGACACACCGCTGGCAGATGAGTGTGTGACACTTAAAACCCTCTGTCAATCCACTCCAGTCTTTTCGCCGCTTTGCCTGGTGCCAGTATGAGGGAGATGAATGTGGGATTGATTTGTATCTGAAGCTCAGGCCGTGTTGGTGTGACCAGGCTGTCAGCTGAAACCTCTTCAGCTAAATCTAAGCCTCTAGAATCAGAAAATAGAAAGACAGGCCTCCTTTTGCTCTGATCCGTGGCTGCTGTTGAGAAAATCAAAATTTTATATTGAGGGATCAACATCTGAGGAAAACAGATCAATGCACGGCCGTGTAAAGCAAAGAAAGCCAGTTGGCGAATGTTGCAAAACCGCCACGGGACAGAAGGAAAATCATACGCAGCTTTCAAAGACTTACATAAAAATTGAATTCTCAGTATTCTAATTATTATGAATTAAAACCTTGCGCCAAAGTAATATTAACACGAAATGATTCGATGAGATACATAAAGCCTCCAGGTTCAAGGGGCTCACCGTCAGCAGAAAAATCCATTATAGCATTTAGTGGTAATTGATCCTAAACGGCCTCTGAAAACTGGAATAATTAGCAGAGCAGGTGGCAATCTCTTGACTTCTGCTCACTCATTCAACGACTTTTCAAACTTCAAGGGATTCAGATGAGAGAAAATAGAGAGAATAGGCGAAAAGGCGAGAGAATAGTCATTTCAAATGGGCGGAGAGATGAAAGTGGCAGCAACATCAAAGATACCTGTGAAGCTCGATCAGCAGGGCGTCTTATTTGTGTATGTGTGTGTACATGTGTGTTTTTACTTTCATAGGTTTCGTATATTCATTTCATTCTTCCCTTTGCTTCTCCCGCTCCCCCTCCTCCTCCTCCTCTCTGTCAATATAACCTCTTTGTCAGGTGTGTGTATGTGTGTGTGTGTGTGTGTGTCCCACTGATTGCTTTGTCACGGTAGAGTAATTGCTCGCTGTTTAATGAGGGGAGCGGCGCAGGATTCATCTCCCTTCTCCTCTTACTGTACATATGACGCCTCACTGCACACAGCCATACTGCCACAAACACTCACACACGCCTCTCATCTTTGTGTGCCGATGAAGTACTTGATGATGAACTGCCCCAATTCTGATCAACCTCGGAAAATCATTACACCCAGAAACCGTGAGGGGGGGGGGGGGTAAAAAAAAAAGAAAACAAGTCCGACATCGGCGGGTCAGACAGAGACAAAAGACGAGAGCTTATCTCATTTTTCTCGAATAACCCGAGCTGTTCATTAAACCAAACACGGAGCGACAGTAACAACAGTCAGGTATTACCATATGCAAATTAATCTGCTTTCTTTTTTTCCTTGGGCAGGCAAATTCTCATCGCACACTTGAAATGTTAATATTTTCTCACAGCGATGTCTCTGTAATTTAAGCAAATGCTACGATAAGAACAATTATGGAGGAAGAGAAAGCTTTGAAGTGATAGCTGATGAAACACGGGTCTGTCTGTTGTCTGAGCACCGCAACCCAAACAGAAACTAATTTAAAGTCAACATGAAGTACTGCATTAGGGGAGATAACACGCCAAAAAGATTACCAGTGCTTGGGTCAATTGCACTTTTAAGCTTATTAAAGGATATGGCTGCCATTATTCTCATTGTCAACAAATCGCGTGAAAAGCCTAAAACTAACAGTGTTTACTTTGCTTTCTTCCACTCAGCTCTGAACTCTAAACTCTAAACTGGTTTTAACACAGAAAATTCAAAATAACTTGGTGAAACAGTATGTTTGTTTAGGGACTATTTTCAGCGGTGGATGAATACACACTTGGTGCACAAGTGAGTATTTACAGCAGCAGAAAAGGAATATGGGGGATCAACTCAAAATAAACCATAGTGTCCTCCTGAAGAACAGCGTTCATTTGAGAAACAGTGGAGGTCAATGGCACAGAGGAGGAGGCTATATCAAGCTCTGGAGTCTTTAGTTTAGTTGACAATAACAAAAGTGTTTTTCTTGTTCTTCCTCGGGCTAAATGCTTGAGCTTCACTCTGTTGAATGACACTAGAAGGCTGTTTTCATATTAATCTACTGAAAGTGAAAATTCTCTGTGTTCACTGAAAATCAGCCTTGTTGCCACCGCAACGTGTGGCAACAAGGTATGACATCTACAAATGTGAACGTATGAGTTGCAGAAATGTTAATTACCAAAATTGTATTCTGTCGACTGGGCTGGGTCAGGAAAATGTTGTGGCTTTGGGTAAAATAACCGCTTAAGTCAACACCTTTGTCATAATAGGCAACACTTGAAATCACATTTCAATTACATTCAGTCACATTTTGTCCATCCCAATCCTCCAACAACGTAACACTACTCAGCCCGTTTGTTCCTGATGGATAAGCGTTATAATGCCTCTGGGCACATGAGGCGCTGTCAATGGGTATTTGCTAAAGGATAGTATCGTTTTTAAAATTTGAAATGATGTTTTATTGAATCACTCTACTGCTACTATTTTAATTAATTTTCTCTCTTTCAGCTCTAAAAACTGCAATGAAAACAAACTGAAAACAGCAATTTTGTTTGCGTAATTGGACATCAACTGGTGCATTTTATAAAATCTGTTCACAAACACACACACACACGCGCGCGCGCGCGCACACACAGACACAAACACACACACACACACACACACACACACACACACACACACACACACACTTTAGTCAGTGCCATGTGTTTTCTCCCCCCGAGCAACCCCAGACTGTCCAAGCCTCGGGTTGTGCCACCGAGATGCCATCTGCCACTGTTGCTCTCACCAGCGCATGTGTTGTCACAAAGTTGTCAAAATAAAAATTATTTGACTTCACAGCGACGCTGATCCAGGTCAAATGAAGGAGATGTTTGCCCAGGAACCCTTAAAGCGGCCATTACACATACCATAAACCTCTTATTGCCACAACATCTATCTGTTCCACTATAAATCACTACTCTGCCTCGTCTGCGATGCCAGGCGGGTACTGACAGATCTCCACCAGTGTGAGTAAGCTCCAGGGTCCGGCCTCCTTACCAACTGCTGGCCTCGAGGTCCCCATCCAGCAAATTTCAGGACAGCTTCATGCACTTCAGGGGGATTCAGAGGCCAAGTTTCCCTGTGGAGACAACACATGAATGAAGAAGCAATGCAGTATTTGCCTCTACTGCATGTACAATGCACAGTCAGAGCGAGGAAGTCATGTGTTTTTTCGGCTTGTTCCCTCACTGTAGGCTTCATCAATCATCCACATCCTTTTTTTAGCACAAGCTGACTTTGCTTCGCTCACTACAAATACGGAACAGTAGGGACATAAGCAGACAAAGATGGATGAAAGGCTAAAAACAGGCCAGGTATAATGCAGTGCACAAACTAAACTGAACTTAAATGTGTTCCCACAAAGGGGTAGCAAAAGCAGGTAAATAGGGCGGACGTCGGTGGACTGTAACATGAGGTCAGGCCGAGGGCATATTATTGTCCAGTCACAGATCAGAGAGAGGAACGAGGGACACACACAGATAATGAAAGAAAACACAACAGAGTTGGGTCTTACTGTGTCACAAGGCTGTAAATAATGTACTTGGCCTCAAAGGAGTGTTGGTAGATCTGCAGAGACAAACCGCATCACAGTTAAAGAGGGACAACTTGAAAATGACACAATGCGAGACAGCACTCGAGATGTTCCTCACCGGTTTCACTTCAAAGGCAAACAACACATGTTGCAGATCTGGAGACACTTGGTACTTGGCAGCTCTGGATCTGTCCTGGATGGGATCAAAAACAAACTCGCAGTCGTAACACACCCAGTACAGCAGCGGCAGTAGAGGGTGTACTTGCTGCTCTTGAAGTATTAATGCCGGAGAACGATGATACTCACAAACAGCTGGCTCGGCACGATGACGGTTGTCTCCTTTGTGTCAACGTTGAGCTTGACAACATCTCCATCCCTTGTGCGATACAGCAGCTCATTGTCTGTAGATGACAAATAAAAAGCAACCATCAGAGAGGGAGATGGTGGAAACTATACTAAGATAGAGTTTCTATTCATACTGCACAGTGCCTTTATAGACAGATTCACCACATTGTGCTGATAACAACAGCCACTTCTGGGTTGACTTGGCATTGCAGAGATAAGTGACATCGGCAAACGTGTTTATTTTTGTTGTCATACCCAATGCAGTTAGATTTTCAGACTAATATAGCTCTTTCCCTTTATGCTAGGCTCGGCTGATTTCAGCTCTGTACTAAAACGCACACAAGAAAGCTAGGCTACAATATAAACTATTTTTTTTGAGGGAAGTATCTGGCTCTTTACATGCCCAATGCTCCACTATGTTCACCAGCTAGTTGCTAACTCTGTGTGTGGTTGCAGATGATTATAAAGAGGATTTTTGCAAACACTCCTGCTAAATTCAAGCAGTTAAAACTAACCCTTGCTGATCTGCTTAATGCTGGCTTATTTGCTAACTGCTACATATATCATACAAACAGTAAAACAGTCTTTTAATTTGTACAGGCTAGCACTCAGAACAGTGTGTCTACCCCATTGTATGCTCTTGTCCTTTTCATCCTGCTGTATAGACAAACAAAACAGTCTCATCTTTTAGTGGGAAGACTCCATTAAATGCCAGAGTCTCTCCCTCTGGTTACCGTAGCAATAAAAAATCCAGCGTTTTGAAAGCCAAACTACAGGATTTCTGTTGTGCATCTTTTGTTATCAACACAAACTCTCTTTTTAGAGAGAAGATTGGGTTTTATAACTCAAAGATGTCCTCAGAAGCATGTCAAATCTGTTGTCTTGTGTTAAAATGTAAAAATGTAATCTAAAAAGAAAAAATGGGACTGTTACAGCCATGACACCTGAGCCAAATTAATTACCACCTGTTGACAGTGCAGTGAAAATGCCAGTTTTTAGTGTTTTGGCCAGGCTTTTTTGTGAAAAGGGACACACGCAAGAGTTGAAAATGTCAGTGCATACAGAGAGTTCGTGATGGAAACTTTGATTTTTTACTTTCCTGAGAAGATATGCGCAGGGTGTTATAAAGAGAAGAGATGGTGACTCAATCACCAAGGGTATGTGCTTTTGTTGCCTAGAACAAAGGCTGATTGAGCTACAGTTGTTGACACCTAATTTTCATTGTTAGACAAAATATTATTCTGTTGTATCTCACGAACGTGAATGCGTCAGACAGACAGCAGCAGCGCTTTGTTTCAGAGTTCGGTCTGAAGGTTGAATCCTTTGTCTTTGGATGTGAGTCAGTGTGAGAAACTCAGAGGTGAGTCCAAAGACTACTGAGGCAAGCGGTGATCAAAGAGCAACAGGGATCAATTACGGACTCCTGTGAATGAAGCCCACAAAATATTGATGAGGACTACTGAAGTGTGAGGTTGTCCCATCGGGTTTCTTATCAGAAGGTCATTAGCACCAAATGGGACTTGATTGCATTAACTTAGCTGACAAGATGCAATGTCACACAATTGATTGCCCGGGTTTCATCAGGTGCTGAGGACGTTTTCATCATGGTCGTGAACGAAGGGCACAGAAACTTAACTAATTATATGTTAATAAGGCTGTAATGTAAGTAATTAGGGGAGCAGTCTCCACAATGGAACAAAAGGACAGCTGTAAGGTCGTAACGTGTCTGTCACACAAGCCTGAGACAGAAGTTTGCACGTGTGCAGTTTGTAATGTGAATTTATTCATAGATGCTGCTGCATTCAAATGTATACAGTAAGTGAGCCGGTGTATTCATGCATGAGCTGTCTGTGAATGTGTGAAGGTTGTAGTGGGAGATGCTGAACAAGTTCAAACTGTTTTTCTAATTCAACTAAAACACTTTATAATGGAAACTAATATCGATGATTGAAATAACCCTACATACATCTGGCACTTTTCTTCACAAAGCTACAAATTGGTACAACATGACAATTTCACAACGCATATTTAATATTTCTGTTAGTTTGAACAGGGTCTATAAAGTTTAGTGCTTCAAGGGAAATTGATTGGGATCACAAAAAAATCACTTGTTTGCTAAATTTGAAGAAAGCTTTAAATATTTTTGTGATTCAGACCAAATGGGAGTGTTATTTATTACCTTTCTATTTTTTCATCAGATTTCAAATTTCTGTGTATTATGTGCATTTATGTACAATTGGATAAAAAATAATGGATCCACAATATGGATTTTTGCTGATATTGGATATGCTGATGTTTTCCAACGCGTTAGGGTCGATTCCTGATGTCGATATCGATGTATGCACTGATTTTTTCCACCTGACTGCAGGGGACATCAAGTCCCTCCAGTAGTGAAATAAACATATTATTCCTACTCTTTCTGTGACTGCCCGCTGGCAGATGCAGACATACAATACTTTTCAATATGTACAAATTCAGCCTGCTGTCACTCTCAACACATCAAATACAAAAGCCTGGTCAGTGTTCCTATGCCTCGGAGCTGCTGTTGTAGTAATTAACTGTGGGTACTGTACTGTACCCCCTGGGGACTGGGGTTTTTTTCCCAACTGCAACCAAAAGTCAGGATTGATTTGTTTTGAAGTTATGTAACGTTAGTAAGTAAACGTATGTAAATGACGTCACTTCGGTAACTTGAGTTCTGTTACTGATCATAGTTATTTTAACCATGAGTATGATGTTTTCCTAAACCTGACCAAGTAGTTTTATTTGCCTAAACCTAACCAATCCCTGACGTTTTAACAACATTAATCACATTCCAAAAGTCACAACACGTGAACTGTTCGTCAGCAAGTTTTATTTTGAAAGTCCACCCGAATGTATTAATTACAAACTTGACTGTGGTGCCCTGTGCTTGTAAAACTGACACTAGAGGGGTAGGTAAAGCATCACAGTTTAAAGCTTAAGACCACTGACCAAACTGAGAAAACTACTTTGTTGTTGTGGTGTGCACTTAATATTGAGTGTCAACTTATCGTCCTGCCACATCAGCAGAAATGTTCATTCTGGGCCGCTGCTGATACTTAATTTTTAACAAGGTAATTTATTTGTCATTATACAACACAGGGTTGATTATCGAAACTTTGTAAACTCCTTCATGCTACAAAAACAAAAAAATATCCCAAGTTCATTTTTGATATCAGAATCTTTTCACTTTTCTGGAGCTTCAACTTGTTCAGTTTGCTCGAAGCAAGAGGAAGATGGTGAGATGCGGTCAAAGGTCCCCAAAAAAAGCTTTAGATAAAATATATTGTGCTTGATTAAGGCTGTCTGCGCTGTGTAGGTGAGCTCTGAGAACACGAAACCAGCCTCATGTCAAATGCAGTTGTTAAAGGCCTATCTATACACATGTTGTCATGGCAACAGTGGCGCCTGCAGCATTTTTTTGACAAAAAAAAATAAACAACCGCTATTTTAACCTCTGTTGCTGAAACAAGTATGGCCTATGGCAGAAATAAATTAAAATTCAGGACAGTGGAGAAGAAAGAGCGAGTTTTGGTTTAAGAGCAGCAGACTTTGACAGGACTACTGCCCACAGCATCTCTCATGCTTGGTGCTCACACGCAGTCAGAGTTGATGAACAGTGTTCGCTTGATGTCCAACTTGAAATGTAAAGTTGCCCCCCCCCCCCATGCAAATCATTATTTATAAACCATTATAATAATAATCATTATAAAAAACCCAGTATGTATGTGACAGCTTTAAGCCCGTCAGTTCACACCTGGCAGTAAATGCGTCTCGACATGCGACTCAAGTAACCTCTTTTGATCAGATCTGACTCTCCTGCTTTATATGCAAATATTCACCCACATCGCTGCAACAAATCGATGCAGCATTTTTTTGCACAAACATTTTCATGTATAATGTTTGCCGAATTAACAAGACAGCCCAGATAGTTAAGAATTTGTTATAGACAGCATTTTGCAAAGTTTAGAAAGAGGTTGCCTATATTTGTTCCTGTTTGCTGCATATTACCATCGATATGTTATACGATGTCCTCTATTGCGGCTAACTGAAGTGCTCTTTAAACTTACTTTCCCCAATTAAATAATCTATAAAACTACTTCATGACAGTCACATATTTAAAGGGGCACTATGTAGTTTTGGAGAAGAAATTCAAACTCAGAATTTTAATATTTAGAATATTAATGAGGTCATAACACAAACTCAGAAATATTAATTTTTTCCTTGACTAAATAAACAAGCTGTTCTCAGAGGAAAATAAGGTCCCCCAGAACACTGTTTGAAGCTAGAAAGGTGGCAGGGTCTGCCACATGTAAACAAAGTAAACAAGGATGAAATTGTGTTGTCCTTTAAGGTCAGTTTGTTTACTCAGTTTATTCAGTCATGAAAACGAAGAGAGTTTGGTTATTTAGTTTGTTAAGGTATAAAAACAAGTGAGTCAATGAAGATCTTTCTCTTCTGATTAAAATGTTTTTCACAGTGCACCTTTAAAGTATTTTATCCTCGGATGAATCAAAGCATTCCTCGAACATTACAAACATATGGAGTTATTTAAATCCTTGAAGTCATGAGGACACAAGAAAAAAATAGTCGGTGATCATACCACGATCAAAAAATATAAGTAATCAGTGGTTGCACCAGCAGAAAGAGATGTACTTGCCACCAACAGACCGCCGACCGTTGCACAGTGCACAGTAAGATCTGATTATTCATGTAAAATAAAGTATCACCGATTCAGTTTATCATGCAGAAGCTGAAAGATTTCTCCGGTACTTTTCCTGTCGAACACCAGAGGGCACCGTGTCAGCTGATCCAACATTTATGAGCTCAGGTGGCAGCTTCCTACTCACTACTTTGTCAAGGTTAGAGAGGCCACAGCGAACCCGCTCAATTGTACATCTGTTCAATTTAGACCATCTTACCGAACGGCTCGTACACAGCATGCTGAATTTGTAGTATATACAAGATGAGCTGAAAACTGGTGCATTTGTTTGCCATGGAGACAGAACAAAAAAAAAATCACAGCTAGAGTGAGTTGATGTGCATCTACATGATGTTTTGTAACAGCTTTATCAAGAGGATGATTGCAGGTATCATAAAAATAAACCCAACAGAGCTGCTTATGTAGAAACATTTCAGCAAGATTTTGTCAACTCTGTGTTAAGAGTTACATTTAGGTACATTACCACTAGATATGGAGACATGTAGGGTTAATGGTAGAGCAAATGTGTTGTTTGTGAAGTGATTTCAGTTGGATCGGAGACAAAGTGAATTTTATATTTTATTGCACATTTTAATAAATAAAAATGTGCTGTCAAAGCTTCTTATGGCTCACAACGCTCCTCTCATTTAATCCCATAACTAATTGTTCTCAGATATTACATATGTACATATAAACTTTCGCAGAACTATAGTTTCTGATATAATGTACCATATAAATAGTACAATAGCAGAACTGGAAACTGACCTCAAGCTAGCTTCTTACATTCCCCTCTGAGGCTTTAATACTTTACGATCCAATGCTGATGAAGGTTCTCAGTCATCCAGGTCATGGTAATTCTAAGTGCTGTAGGCAACTGGACGTGTTTCAGTTTGTTGGGTTTTTTTTTCTTCTTCAGTTTGGATAAGAGGTTAAACGTCTTTACGATCCAATGTTATTTCATGACTCTTATTTGTTTTTATTGGAGATGCACCGATTGTGAAAGCCTAGTAGTGAAAACCCTGTAGCCAATAGCCTGATCTTTTGTTTTTGTTGATGTTTATTCCCCCTTTGGTGTCAGAGAAACAACGTAATCTTCATTATAAAAAAACAAAACAGTTTTGAAGTCATTCAGCCCTTCATTTCACTATCTTTAAAATGGTAAAAATTAGATCATACAACTGTATTGAAACAACCATATCTCTAACCTTAACCTTCTCGCACATCATAAAATCCCATTTTTGAAAAAAGTAACTCCTTCAAAAGCCTTTCAAGCCTGCTATACAACTACCAACTACTCAATGATAACGGTTTTTCAGTACTTGCATAGCCTTACAAACCGATGGCAGGGATGTTAAGAGGCAGCAACTCATGAATGTGCCCGCGTGAAATTGATGTAACAAAAAAACACGAGCCACTTCTATCAGTCTTCATTTCTATACAGGCTAATAGCAGTCAACAAGGTGAATATCGGTGAATGCCTAGTTTTTATGAGTTCTAGTTTGTGTTGATGGATGGATGTCTGGCTTTAGACCTGATGCTCTTGTATGAATGTTGTGTGGTTCTCTGACAATGAATGTGTCTTGTTCTCTTAATCAAACTAAGTGATGAAATAAAGTCAGTAAGTTATACTGTCATTTAAAGGCCACACTCTTTTAGTTAAACATCCTTTTCTGATTACATTTTCTTGTAATAATGATTCGAAGAAACAGGCAGATTTGACTTCTTGAGCTTCAGAAAGGACGTCAGATTTGAATACTGATGGTATATTCTGAGTCATGGGCAACAATGATGCCTGTCATAATGTGCCTGGATGTGTTCTGTGTTTTGACATGAGAGGCAGATGCTAAATGCCAAAGCGTTCACTCACCGCTGAGCCATTTGGCGTCTGGGTCATGGATCTGAAGGTCTGGTCCGAAAACATCGTCTATAGTCACTTTCTTCTTAAGGGCGAGGCTGTCATCTTCACCTGTCGAGTGCATCAAAAAAAAGATAAATAAACACACATAAATATGACGTGTATGTCCACCTAAAAGTGATTCTTGTGAAAACTTGTGAGATTTATTAATGTTTCAAGTGCAAGTTTTGCTAGTTTCAGAGAAAAAAACTAAAGAAAAACTTTTTCCGTTTTGCTTTGCTCAGGGGGCTGCAGCCTCATACCTCAGACTGCCATCAATGCACTTTATTATACTCTTTTTCTATCTCTGGAGAGAGCACCTCAAACCACTATTCAGCACTGTAGGTAGAGCAATTTAGCGCAAGGTACAAACAAGAAAGAGCCCCCCTGGTACTGCACTATTGATCTGAGAGCATCAGTTCACATCTCGCTGCCTCATTTTTCGCAGCGGGAGGGCGACTCTTTCCATCCCCAAAACTCAAAACGAGATCTGAAGCTGACAGCTGAACTGCAGGTGGAGCCGACAACAGGGGGAAACTTCTACCGCACATTTACTCAGGAAACAACCAGCAGACACGAGTTGTCAGGATGGTTGACAGCCCGGTGTTACTGTACAAAACAGTGCAGTGACAGATTCTTCAGCAGGGCTTCACGTTGTGACTGAGCGGCGCGATCTGAGTGGGTAAATACCACGTCAGACATTGTAAAGCGTTTATTGACTTTCGGAGAAATCCTCCTGTCTGGCGAGAGGCAGCAGAGTCAGTAGAGAAAGCTAATTTTCAAAACGAGGCAAATGGTATCTCTGATGCTGTGCCAATCTGACAAATGGCTGAAGTTATGACTGTATAATAATCTCCATTAAACAGGCCTGAATGGCATTACACGTAAAAAGTCCCATTACCTAGAGAGAAGATGACCTCGCCTTTGTGTAAAACCGATACACCATCATCATGTCATCTGTAAAACCTTGCCCCCTGAAACAAGGTTATTGTTAATAGCTGCCTGTGCTGAAGGAAAAGAGAAGAAGAGGAAGAACGAGGCTGCAGCCTGACTGTAAACTGAACCGTGTGTGTGTGTGTCTGTGGGAATACTCTGTGTAGGTTGTTTGGCTTTGAGACCGGAAATCCAAAAGTCTTCACAAATTTCAGTGCAGTTTGGTGTAAAATTAGGCCACAACTCATGAGGGACACTGAGTAGTTTTTAATGAGTTACAGAGAAATCCATTGTGAAATATGGCATTTTTCAACATGCAGACATTTTCACATGTATCTAATTTTCAACATCTGCAACATCTGGCACTTTGTATCCAATGATTTTGCAGCACATCGACATCCAGAGAAAGATTTCTAAACATCTTCCGCTGTTAAAATAACCAATTGATTAGACTAAAATAAGTACATGTATACAGAGGAAGCTACGCAGGTGTATGTGTGTATGCCCCCAGTCTGTTAGCAAACTGTGACAAAACTTGACGGATTTCAGTAAAATTAGGTTGAAAGTTGGGCTATGATCCAAGACAGATTTTCGTCTTTTTTGATGAGGATACTTAAGTTTTTTTAAAATTAGTTGTTAACATTGCAAAATAGCGTCACAGTTAGTCAAAAATGGACCCAAATGCAGACACGTGCTTTAATGATGACAGCTGAAATCAGATGTCAAAAACCCAACATCCAAAATCCAAACAACAAAAGGCAGGCAAAGGAAAGTCCGAGGGAAACACTAAAGAGAAATACAAAACTGAAAACAAACCAGAAGCCACGGAGAACAAAGTGGGAACACAGAGGGGCAGGCACAGGAACACAAGAGACACAGGATCGAACCGACAAACCAACAAAGAGTGAGGGGAAAACACACACTTAAATACACAAGGGCTAATAAACAAATAAAACATAGGTGTACACAAAAAAGGGTGGGAAAACAGACAAAGACAGGAAGTGGAAAGAAAAACATGGCACATGAGGATAAACTTTCAACATAAAACAGGAAACCGACTGAACTAAAACCTGGACCATGACGAGTGTTAGTGTAAAGGACAATTTTTTTCTTGGAACAACACCAACCATACTGAGGCAGGAAACAGCTACACAGGTGTGTATGTAAGTGCAGTAAACAACTGTTAAGTGTTGGTATCTTTGACAGGGAAATAATCTTTCAATCTCATTTATCTGTCTGTTATGTGTCAAAAACAGAGTTCATTGAATCTGGTGGACTGTTGTTCATGTCCCAAGAAACAGTAATTAGTCTTTGGTAGTTGGTGAGGTGATCCAGGATTGCTTTTCTTTGCAAACACATGTGTATCCTGCATCCATATTGCCAGACAAGGTCCTCATTGATTTTGGATGAATTTGTGGTGTCTTTATCTAATACAATGCAAGCTTACACATATTCTTTTCAGTTAAGAGGGTTGTGCATCCTTGCAGGAGTGCACTCTTTGAATGATAGCATAGGTGTATGTGAGTGTGTGTGTGTGTGTGTGTGTGTGTGTGTGTGTGTGTGTGTGTGTACTGTACATACGAGGGGTCAGCAGAATGACGGAGGTGACAATCAGGGAACAGATGATGAGGATCACCAGCAGGGCAATGGCTATTCCTTTCCAGTTCCTCTGTGGTGGAGCGCTACCCACCAGATCCTGAAAAACAATATTTCACATTACATTACACACATGCACACACAATAAGGCGAAAAACATCAACTTTCAAGCATTTGGGTAACAGATAAAATGACAAAGAGGAAGAATGATGACCTCCAGGTGTCGAGTTTTATATCAAAATGGCTGCACGGTGTTCGATGTGTTTTGTAGTGACACAGCTGGAGCCCAAGATTGGCCAGAGGACAGCTCATTCTCTGCCGACAGCTCAGCCACTTGTGTGCAGTAGCACTGCATCCTCCAGCTGCTCCCTGCTGCTCGCACACGAAGAGTCCCTGCAGCTTTGCCTGATAGCTGGAGTGGTGCTACGACTTCAGTGCAGACACAACAGGCAGCATAATGAGCTGCTCTCCTCACACAGCCCAGCAGATGGTAGATGGCTAATCAGCGCTATACGGAACACGTGTACTGCAAAAAATCCACAGGACATACAAAACATTTTAACTGCAGGAGAGCGGGAAGCGGCAATCAGGTGGCCCCCTGAAGGCTGCCCAGCAGACAGACCTTAAACGCTTCTAATCTAGAATCCTTCTTTTTAAGGAGTTTACTGTGTGATTTTACTGTTGGGCTTTGTTGGGCACAAACACACAGCATCATCCAGTCCTTGCCATACTGTGTCCATTACAAAGCAACAGGAACAGACAGATTTCCAGAATAACTGTAGCTGTAGGTTAACCTCATGAACTCTCACTCCATTTAGTGAAGGGTTCAGGTCAGTCATCAGGGTTTCTGTCCGGTCTAATTCCTGTCTAATTACAGACAGACACACACGTGCACATTAATCTCTAGAAAAACATGAGCGGCTCCAGCCACCCGCAGCAGTCCAGCTGTTGATATCCTTGTTGCCACTTAGACCTGGTCTCTGTCTGTTATACAGTGTGAAGCAGCTCAGTGAACCATCTGCAAGTTAACGAGGGGTGTGTGTACACGTGAGACGGCTCAACTCTTGGGCAAAGACGATAATTTTTTCTATCTTTAAAGACTTGAAATAGCTACATTTTAAATGTTTGAGGTGCCTTTGTCTGTTTTTTCCGACTGCCTGTGTGCCGAATGTCTCTGCACAGTTTGTCTCGCAGCGAAGCGAATCGATACTGAAGGCAGTGAGTACACGTAGAAAAACAGCAGGCGCATCAATAAGCTGATTTATTGCTGCAGAGGTAAGGATTTTCATGATAAGGTGTATGGACTTGTATACTGGATTCATAAGATATTAATGTCCCTGTGTTATCATACTCTAATAGGAAAGACATGCTGTTGAAGTTGCCTCTGATATCAACAGACCTCTGACCGAGGCTGGAGATAAAGCAAAGAGATGCTTTGACAGGCGTGCAGATAACAGCCTTGTTTCTGTTTGTTTTTCCGTCTATCTGCACTGAAAATGCCAAAGACTTTAGTGCAGGCAGGTGATTTAAATGCAACCCCGTCCAGCATCCGGTTCATCGCAGCCTGTACCTGATGGAGCGGAGAGGCACAGTTCTCTACATGTGACAGCTGGATCAACGCCACTTAACAGAGGAAAAGTGTCTCTCAGCAGAATATTTCCAGACACTTTGATGCCAGCCTGGGAGGCATGCGAGTAAATATTTAGTTCCAGTCATTTCTGTCCCACCCCTGAAAAATTCACCGTGCTACCACGGCACAAGGTAAAATTATTTCAGACAGCCTGCTTTTCGAATGTTAAATACATCTCCCACAAGCCCTGTGGGCTAATTCAGGCTGCAGAACTGTAGGATGGAGACGGCTTGATGAGCAGGAGTAGCTTAGCATTTCTGTAAACAGACACCCAATTATTCAATCAGAGGTCAGGGAGATTTTCCACAATTCACATCAATAGACAATCCAATACTGTTGGACATTTGCCTTTTTCACAGCGAGGTCCTCAATAAAACAGCATCCAGCTGAAACAGATACAACCATTAACCTTCACTGTCAATTATCCTGGATACATAACACCGACTTGAGAACAATGTGATCAATTTTTATGATTATTTTTATTTTGTAGTGGTCAACAGAGCCACCAGGACAGCTGTCACTGATATACAAACCTCTCAATTAACAAAAGCTATTGCAGAGACAGAGAGAGAGATTTGAGAATAGTTTCCAAAACTATTCTTCTTCGGCGCTGTCATTGCTGAATCAGACTGTGTGAAAACCACATTAATGGCAGATAGAGATGGCTGATCTGTCTGAGGGTCAGTCCATGGTCAAACAGAGTTTATACAAAGTGTTGTCCAACCACATCGGAAATGTATTTATACATTTCCCTCCCTCTCTCCCTCCCTCCCTCTGTTATGTTGACTGAAGTTAGCATGCTAGGTCACATTTAACAATTGTTTAAACATCATTTTATCAACTGTATTTTGATCATGTGTATTAAGGATCTGCTTCATATTGAAATGCAGTCGTTTTAAAATGCATATGTAAGAATTTCAGATTGAAGAAGGAAAAAAACCCCAAAAATTATCCAATGTTTGGTTTGAAAATGAAGCTGGTATGCCAACACTCTCTGGAAGGTTTTGATGATGAAACACCTCTCCAATGTCGGTAAATTCTTCATAAAGCTCCTCTGGTTAAACCTTATAACTCTTAAAGTCATTTCTTTCTTGTTAAAAGACAGAATACCTGCTGCTCCCACGCTAAGTCCATGTATTTAAAACCTAGACTCGAAAAGTAGCACCATATATTTTAAAATAGCGCTGACAATCCACTGTTATTACAGTGTCTTCGCTCTGTTTGCTTTATCCCTGCAGACTGCTTTATCCCTGTGTGAAATGTGGAACATTTCACCCACCTACTCAACCACAAATGAACAGGGAGCTCCAAACTCAGGCTGAATTCACTCACATAAACTATATGAAAATCATCAACTCCTCCGTTGTATCTAGCAAATTAAAACCCTAAAGAGACGTACAGAACCCAACTTCAGATGAATTGTTTGATTTCCCCGATGTTCAGTGTGTTTAAGCTTATAACAAACTCTGCAGCTGTAAACTTCACTGGTCCCCGGATGCTGACTTTTTCAGAGGAGCTCTTAACGAGGCGAAAGTGCATCTGTGTGCGAAAGCAAACGTTGACCTTTGGCAGTGTTTTCAGACATGGGAAAATACACCTGCCTGTCTGCATTAAGCCATCTCCTTCTGTTAGCTGTGTTAGGGGCAGGCATGCATCCCCTCCAGCTGATAACAATAAAAGCTGCATTAATAAATGAGAGCCAGAGCCATTTTCACCCTCTTCTCTGCAGACACCACATCTAAACAAACCCTGTGCATTTCGGTGCTGATGATTCTAAAGGGTAGAAAATCCCATGAGAGGAAGCAACACAATTTTTTCAATCCATTTCTTTCTGTTTTCATTCTATTTCAGGACAAAGGGGTTATACGAATGAAGCATCTTTTAAGGTCAAGCTTCCTTTATTCCCCCCACTCTCTCCCTTTCTTTAATCCTCTCTCCCTCCCACTTTCCCTCCGTCTAACCATCTCTTTGTCTCGCTGCTGAAGTGTGAAATGGATCTTTCCTGATCTGAGCACCTGGTTTCCAAGGGAACCAAGAGAGTCATTTGAGTCAGATTTGCAGTGAAGTTGGTGCTCACTGCTGTACAGTACAGTACAGTGGGGACTAATGAGTGTCATGTGGGAAATGTGCCCGGGGGCTGCCGAAATTAACTCAGGAGTCAGAAAACAAGACACTGTGGGGATCTGGACATCTGAAACGAAAAGCAAACATCAGCTGCGTAAAAGACATCGGACACTTGACACACGATATTTCACTCCACTGTAATGCAGTCGCTGTCTGACAACAGTCAAACTCGAGAGTGAAGCAGTAGCCTCTGGACAAGGGGGGTAAACTTTTCCTCTGGAACAGCATCAATAAATTATGGGCATTCATGAGTGAGATTAAGAATTCATGCTAGCTGGCTTTTGGTTCATGGATAGTAGGGCACAAGCCTGCTTCTGTCTGTCCAGCCTGTCTTTGTCCAGTTGGGAAAATGTAAAGTGTTAGGGTAACGTTCAACAGAGGAGACAAAGGAAATTTGTGGAATTGTGAATTAAAGCTGGGGTTCATGAGTTACTCTAGAAGCATTTTTTGTTAGATTTGTAGAAAAAAACAAACTCAGCAGTCAATAAATCAATTGCTTCGATGCATAAAAGAAAAATCCAGTATCTGTGGCTGTTGCAGGCCTCTAATAAAGCCATCCAATCGTCTCATTCCGACCCAATAGAAAAGATTGGACAGGCTACCTGTCTGTCTACCTACAGTATGTACCTACCTCTGCCCACGCACTCGATGCTCATGTTGGGACTATTCCAAAAGGTCACGCGGATGTATTGCTAAAGCTATAAGCGAGCTAGCTCGTAAGCTGCTAAATGCTACACTATGTTCACCAGCTTGTCGCTAACTTCGTCTGTCTGTTTGACGCTCAGCAGTTAATGTACAGTGGGTTTATCAGACCATTTTTCTCTAAAAACTGCTGCTTGCTGCTGTAAAAAAGGTGGATGAGAGCAGTGACAGTTAACAGTAAAGGTTGTAAAAGCAAAACAACGACCTGAAAGACACTAAAACTCTCCATAAAGCTAAGGAGATCTGGATTAATAATTCTCTGTGGGTTCATCATTACAAGCAACTCCTTTCAAGTTACACATTTGACCAACTGTAAATATTAAAAAATGGATTTGTGCAGCTTTTAACATATAAATCCTTAACATTTATTTACTTGTTTGAATGAACAGTAGTATATGTGGTAGTGGCAGTGGTGGTGGTGGTAGCAGCGCAGTATTGTCACTAGTGGCACCACTGATATATTGGTAAGGGAGGTGAGAGGGGAGACAAGTGCATTGTGTTGTTCTTTCACAATAAGTCAAAATAATATTAAATGATTCAGACCCCTGCCTTTTATGCCATTATCTGATTTCACCTGGGAATAAATTATTCAATATCGGATGAGATGCTTTTTCTCTTCCATGGCTCAGACACTTAAATTCTTCCAGTCAGCCACAGTCTTCTGTATGTTGACAATCTTAAATTAAATTACACCCAGTCAGCGTGTCTCATTTGAAAATACCATAAGTGCCGCACTCGTCTTATTGTCTGAACAGATACATTACCAGACAGGAGTGGGAGGAGCTCCGAGGGATCTATTCTATATCATCTCAATGTGTGTGTGTGTGTGTGTGTGTGTGTTTGATTGTGGTACCTCAAAATCCCTTCGCATATACCTTGATGTCTTTTTAAGTCTTTTAGACTTAAAACAAGAACAGACAAATACAAACAGAACACACAGCGTTGAATATGTCTTGTGTGTACAAGAACTTATAACAAAACATAAATAAAGACACAAGAATTCAAGGATCCTCTTACATTAAAAATATCCATTGAATAATTCAGCAATTACAGCAGAGAGACAACACGACAATCACACAGCACTATGCAAAATCATAATCAGTAATAACAACACTGCCCTGCCATTTTCAACTCTGGCATGAGAACAAAATGTTTTCAAAAGCCTGTTGCTCATTTGTGCAGCAGTGCTGTCCTCCAGCATTTAGCAGCAGCTGGGGGTGAAGAGTTTCTCTTCCAACACAGAAGCAAGTTTGAGACGCTTGAAATGTCACTGACTAGTCAACAGAAGAGTGTTGGGACGCAGTCACCAGACTTAATGCTGGCAATGCAAACCACAGATATCTTGGGTTGGGCTTATGGTCTGGTTAGGTTTAGACGCAAAAAACATCTTGTTTAGGTTCAGACGAGATCATGATTTGGCTTAAAATACCTGTTTTGGTCAATGCTAACATGGAAATTGTCTTGAGGTCTCCTTAAAAATATCCAGTCATTTCACACTTGTTTAAATGTGTAACTCCACCACCATCCCCTCCGCCTCACAAGATGACAGTCAGGTCATAAACATGTAATGGAGACATGATATGACACCTATTTCTAAAAATGTCAGTATGGTACGTAGCCTATGAAACATACAAATGTGAACACATCAGTGTTTCAGACCGACGCAACAAAACTTTTTAGGAAGTTTCAGCAGTGTGAACCGGCTCGCTGCAGCTCGTCAGAGACCAGCTGATGGTGTCGCCTACGACTCAGCTTGTCAAGTCGCCGGTGGCCGGTTTTAGAAACGTAATGTTTGTAATCACTGTAATCAGCATAGACTGCTTAATTGACAGCTTCACTGCTGGTCCTTCACTCTGCTCACATGCACAGCCACTTTCCACCACTCGCCCTCCAACGCTCAACCACACCTCTCCACCGCTCTTTCTCTACCACCCTTTGATTTTTCACCATTTCATTATTACAAGAAATGCAACTGTATGTAGCAACTAACTCACTATCACTCGTGCTCATTCATATTTTAAGGTGCTACAAATTATATCAAGCTATAAAAAAAAGCCGGCAGTTGACACTGAAGTATCGAGCAAATTAGATGATACAGTCTTGTCTAGTTTTGAAGAAAGTCTTTTGTCTGAACAATAATATTGCAATAGATTTGGCTGTCTTGATACAGGATATATATCTTGATATTTCACTTCATAAGTGCTAGGACTGGGCGATCAAAATCAAATATTACAATATTTTTGACCAAATACGTAATGTAATATTGTAGGGATGACTATTGTTGCTTTCACAAGATATTAAGACTGAGATTTTTGATAAATAAATAGCATTAATGTGAATATAATGACGAAGGCAAGTAGAACAGTCTGGTAAATTCAGAAAAGTACATCAGGTTACCGTAACACAGCCTTTAAAAACAGGGAATGACAACACTTAAGCCATATTAGGATATAATGATATCCAAAAAGACAATATATAGTCTCATATCACGACGAGGAAAATTGAATTTGTTTAACATTTGCAGCCCGGGTGATTAGACACACACACACACACACACACACACACACACACACACACACACACACACACACACACACACATACACAAACACACATTCATAAGCCTGTGATCTGGCAAATCCAAACTTTCATCTGTCCTTTTATCCCAACAAAGGGAACCATAGCAAAGTGGCTTAGTGTATATGCTATGTTGTGTTGCCATATTTGAAAGTGTGTTGATACCCTGGGCCCTGGGTGTCCCTTCCTGAAGTCGATCATTTGAAATAATCCACAAAACAGACGGGGAGGGAATCCATCCCAATCCGTGTGGAATAAATAAATATTTGAGCGTTTGCTTCAGAGATCAGGAGTCTGCGGGAAGAGATTCATAAAACTGAGGAATGTGATTTGCTGTGACAGGACAAAAAAAAAGAGAAAAGAACAAAACATAAAGTTATCAGTAGATATTTTCTGGGCTTTGTGAAGCTTTTCACCGGCCTTTGTAAGAATTAATAACATGCTGTACCGAGTGTGTGAAAAGGGTAGGGAGATGAAAAAAGTAGATACAAGGTGGCGTTAACTTCTGCTGACTCTATCAACAGGAAAAAGGCAGGACTGAGCAAAAAGAAATGTGAGATACCGCCTGCCTCTGGACATACTACAGTATCTTCTAATCATCAGAGGAACTGTAGAGCACAACAACATTACTGAAGTTGACTCATTCAAGGACGGCTCAATTTAAAGTAACCCTCGCTTTGTTTAAAAAAAAAAAAATCTTTCCCTCAAAATGTCCCTGAAAATTAAATCCATTCTGAGCTAAAAGGAAAGATAAGAGACCTATTATCCTTTCAGAATAATTATGTGCGGCCCAAATGGATATAGCACGATGAAAGTTTTACTGGGGGGGGGGAGAAAAATGACAAAAACATTCAAATTAAATGTAATAACAGCAGAATTTTTTTTCACCAAGGTGGATGTGCTGTAGGTCTACAGATGTCTTCCATTTTGTAACGGTTCTTTTTATACTGCATGAGTCACCCTTGATCCCCTCAGTCTGGATGGGTACCTGGGTTTTTAAATGACAGGCTCCTCTGCTGCTACCTTGAGCGGGCTAGTAACCTGAAGCTGAATAACAGCGAGTACAGTAACAGAGGAGATACGATAATAAGCGTCAATGTGAGTATTAAAGCAACAAAACATTTTCCATGTCCGCCTTCAAAGCATCACAATCAGCAACAATGTGAGGGCCGTTTGCATCGTTAGCTCAACAAAAGAGACTGACAGTGATGGCATATCGGAAAAAGAGTGCACTTCTCGAGCCTGTAATGATTGCCCTAATGAAGACAGCAGCGTGTCTTAATGGAGAAGACGATGAGATAGCTTCAATTTATTCACTTATATCTTCAGATCTGAGCTGGATAAAGAAGAGAGGAGTGCAACACATTGCTCAACTGCATTAAAGATCCTCCACTGCCAGCAGCAGTGATGTTTCAGTCCAAACGGCTGGAGTTCAAATCTCAGATGTGCTTCTTCAGCTGCGTGGTGCTTCCTGTGCTACGATGTCTTCGTCTCTCTGCCCCTGTCTCCACATCATTAAAAGAGTAGACGCACAGGCTGGCATTCGCATTTGAAACTGATATTACCAGCAAGCGAGGTCACTTCCGAGGCTATGGTGGGGGAGTATGTTTTCCGAGCTCCTCTATCCAACAGGAAACGGTGTTTGTGCAAAGTGTGTGCGCTAGAAATCAAGGCTGTATGAAAATCAGTATTGTGTGGTGTTCTGCACATGTGTGAGTTCGCTTCGTTTTCAAGTCTGACATCCGATTTCCTCTCAGTGATCAAAAGAGAGCTCGTACTCCCCCTCTTTTTGTCTGATGTGAACATGGTTAAGGATCTGCTGTAGAACTGCTGTCGACTCTGCACTCCTGCTTTCATAAATGTATGAATAGGATGCGAAAAATAAACACTTTAGAGTTAAAATATTAAAAATGCGCTGACTGCGTCGAGACACAAGAAAGAGACCTTCACTCAGCTGAGAAAGGAAACTAGAAAAGGGTGAAAACACAGGTGAGGTTCTGAAGGCAACTTTCCCACTTTGACAAATATCAAACTTAATTTCATCCTGCCCATGCAACAATTATGTCGAGTGAAGAGCTTTCACCTTTCTGTTTAAAGTCTGACACACTCAGCGCAGAGCCACATACTCAACAATCAACAACGGTTACGCAACTTGCTTTATTGTCAAGCTGTTCTCGCTCCATACCAGCAAACATGAGTTTATTTCTGTGGAGCACATTTCCACATAAATTATGGCATGACTGCCAGGAGCTTACGTAAACCCAGAAGTGGATCGTGTGTCTACACGCCATTACATCACTTCACAGTGTTCCCTGTGGCCTCATACTGGGCACAATTTAAACTCAGTGAGTTGACAGAAGCAATTAACACCCACTCTCTGCCTTTCTTTTCTCTTTTTTTGGCTGTGCAAACTTTTATCTTTGGTTCCGAACTAAAAAAAAACAGATTAAAGATTTTGTCCCTGAAACAAAAACCAGAAGTTGTTTTTACAGTCTGCTCAATGACAACAGGACACCACCCGCAGGGGCTTGTTATGGTACAGATGCTACACCTGTGGGCTGAGGTTACAATAGGAGTTCATTAAATATGTAGGAAGAAGTTTAGAAGTTGTTGCATACATTCAAACTGCAGCATTTATAGTCAGGACATCCAATAAAAGACAAACAAAAACTGATGAAAAATGCTCACAAGAAATATTTTCTTTATCTTGTTCAAATCAGCTGCTTTAGCCGCTGCTGCTCCTCCTGCAATAGCTCCCGCACAAACATAATGATCATATGAGTACAGCTCGTCTGAAGTCCTACCTGGTCCGGCTGCTGCTGCTGCTGAGCCGCTTTCACCGGCCCATTCGCGTCTTTTCCAGAAGTCATGACGGTAAAAAATAAAAGAGAGGAGAAGAGGGAGGGAAGAGAGGAGAGAGGAGCGCACCGGCGTCCGCTGTTGACAGGTGCAGAATAATGAAGCTGAGAGAGACGCAGACCGAGAGAGAGAGGGCGACACAGAGAGAGAGAGAGAGTGAGAGAGAGAGAGAGAGAGAGAGACACACACACACACAGAGTGCGAGAGAGCGAGAGAGAGAGGCGTACAAATTGTTCAAGGGTATCCAGTGATTTGCTGAAACAATGAAGAGACCGTGTGGGTGCAGACAGCGCAGGGTTCAGCTGATGTGCAGGAAACTGTGGACCAGCTCGAGCATGTGGGAGGTTCAGTTTGTCTCTCAAGAGTGGCGCTGTCACCACAACACAGCTCGATGGGATCCGAAGACTCACACCGATACCTGAGTTTTACCTGAATTTGTGCTATTTATGTGGCAGAGATGGAAAAAAAAGGTTGAGCACAAACTGGAGGCTAAGACATCCTTTCACCCGTAAAAACAAGTGTCAAAGTTATTTTTTTCCCCCATCATTATGTTCAAAATTAAATTTTCCCCGCAAAGACAAACATTGCCGGGCGATATATCGATTTAATATCACGATACAGGACTATATAGCGTCTTAAATTTGAGCTATATGGGCATATGGCATAAGTTTGGTCTTTTCCTGGTTTTAAAGCCTGCATTACAGTAAAGTGATGTAACTTCCTTTACTGTTCCACCTCTTCTAATCGTCCATATTGGACTATCACAGATATATCTTTTCTTTTCAGAGATTATAATGCAGAATATGACGCTCGGGGGAATTTATAATCATTACATCTCCAGTTAAGTTTACTGTTTCAGTGAACTGGTGCAGTTAAAGGTATATCCAAACTGACAGGTCTCTATACTATGTCAGAATTGGCCACCAGGCGAATTCATCCTCCAAAGAAGGAGTACTAGGGGACCTGCGTATCACTAGAGAAACAGCTAACTGTAGCTGCTGCCCGCTGGTTAGCTCAGTAAGACGTTCAGCTAGTGGTCTGGACTGGGAGCTCGGAGAAACAGGGGAGTGTTGGTCTTGTTTACACAGCTTGCACAGGAGCTTTAGATTTAGCTCACTAGTTAACATTCTGACTCAATACATAGGTGTCCCTGACACAATGCCAAAACTGTTATTCATATTCTCGTATTCTGAATTTAAGTTAATTTCCCGTAAAATAGCCTGCCCCCTACAAATCCTTCCAGGTCTGTTTAAATTCATTGTAAGTAGGTGGTAATTAGGCCTACCAAGTAATGTATTTGACATTTCTTTGAAATTACCCCACGATTACCACAATAATTACCTCAAAGTTTATTAAAAATGGTAAATTATGTTGAAATAAAATTGGAAATCTAAGCTGCAACAACTCACTTATATTAAGTGGCCTGCTGAGGGGAAGTCGGACATAAATTTAAATATTGTGTGTAGCAATTGGGGGATATTGAGAGATGAAATAATACAGGAATTTTCATCTCATCATCATAACTTTTGTAGGGGAGTGCGTTCTGTGAAGCAGGCTCTGCTTTGTTTGATAAATTCATCAAAAATGATTCACTGTGCACGCAGGGCCTGCATGCCAATGACAAGAGACAAACCCCCATGCATCTAACCACCCTCGGACTAAATTATGTAATATTAGACAGAGTTGTCCTGTGGATTAGTCATGGAAAATGAGAAAATGAGTGTGAGTTTCCCTTTTGTATCGAGCAGCAAAAAAAAAATTGATGTTTCTGAGTATTCGAGATTTTGCCTTACTTGACATCGCACGTATCAGATGATATCGTGCATGTGCACATTGTGATGTCGTTGCTGAAACTACATATAGTGACATGCCTAATAGCAGTACAGCCTAAAAATACTGTCATATAATTTGAAGGCCATTTCTCCCAGCCCTCGCCTGAAACTTAAAAAAAAATATAGGCCTACATCGGAGAATGAAGCCAAAAAGGAAGCACACATTGAAGTAAAATGACATCATTAACCAAACTGCAGCCCCAGGTGGTGCGGAAGTCTTCTCTGAATTCCTTGAAGCTGCAGAGCTTCACCATGTCCATTTCCCCTCCCCATCCTCCGTAATATAAAAGGAGAGCTCAAGGTTTTGTCCTTCCACCTGGACCTATATTTAGTCGTACCAGGCTCCACTTCCCCACCGCTCAGCTCCGAGCTCGCAGCCACTGATAATATGGAGACCTGTCAGTTTGGATCAGATCACAGTGGGCACTCATTACTGGCAAGTCCATTACACAGGAAATGGAAACAGGAATCAATGCAAGTAGAGCAAAATACTTTCAGGTATCAGTGCAGTTCTGCTCCGGGGTGATTTTTGGTCATGTATTACTTAAGTTAGAGTACATCCATGACTAAAAGTACTCTAGTGCACGGCAGTTTGGGGAGTATGAAGATTTGCATATGTGTCTTTACCCATAAAAATCATATTCACTCTACTATATTGTGCCAACGCTGCTGTATTGTCTGCCAATAAAACAAAGGGCTGCTGCTGGCCTGGCTCTTGAGAAGCAGTGCTACCGTCCTCCCACATACAGCAGAAATAGTTCCAGTTCGTAACAAAACATTGTTTGTGCTGTATCTCTCTCACCGTGTGTCACATCTCTGTGCACACACGATCCACACTCTTGTTAGCACAGCTTGTCTGCCTATTTGTGTTGCACACACGCACACACAGCGCTGTGTTTCTGGAGAGAGCGTTTCTTCAGAAGTCATGCACAGTCTCTGCAGAGCTCCTGGCCTTTTGAACCAGTCATCTGTTGGAAGGAAAGGAACTGAACAATCGCAGATAAGACAGAAAGAAAGAAAGAGAGAAAGTCCGGGATGTGAGTCACCGCCGGCGGAGAGGAGGATGTATTTGGCATCAGCACGAGGGAAACAATCCCTTGTTACCTTAATGTATTCAGTGTAATGCCTGGCGGTACCTTTATTGCCATATTAAGGGGGAATTATTGTTTCGGTGATGACGCACTCTCTCTGAGCCATTTGTGGATCTACAAATTAACAGGAGAGAAGAGAGAAAAATCTAATCTTCAGGCTAAAATTGTCCATTTATCTTGAAATCATAAGAGTGCGCGATGATTATAATAAACGATGCAGTAAATCATGCACTGTTTTGATTGCTCCAGGAAATTAAACACCAATGAATCTCATTCTCAGATTACATCTTTGTTTATTACATTCCTGCAAATTATGAACATGATGATATAAAGTGCCGCCAGATCATAAGAGTCAGATTAGGAATATAGTAATTGTTATCAGTCTAGGTTACACTTGGAAAAGGACCAATTATAGTTACATTTTGGGGGCTTTTGCGCCTTTGTTTTTTAAAAGATTTCTTCAGATTATAAAATCTTTAAGGATCCTCTTGTTCTCATCATCATCATCATCATCAACGTTAGGGTCAAGTGCACATCATAAGGTGAACTACTTGGTTAAATAATCCTCCAAGAATGAACTCTTGCAGGTCCCATAAAATCTTTCTGTGTGCCGAAAATTCAGATTTTTAGATGTTAGGAACTACATAATGTTTCCTGCTAATGTTTGAATTAAATGAAAGTTGAGCCATTAAGAGAAAGCCATAACCACAGAAGCTCATGTAAGTACACATGCAGCAACCTGCCATTGTTGAAACAGCCCAATCTCCTTTTTGGTAATGTCATAGCTTAGTAACTTTTGCCTAAATTTAACCAAACAGTGACAGAAAACAGAAAAGAAATGGAAAATAATAAGTGGACACTATAACAATAGCCTATATTCCAAACAGGACACAAAAAACAGTCTCCTAAATGAGCATTCAACACCTAACCCACTCCACAACAACCACAACAGCTGGCTTCACATGCACACCAACACGATGATATCAGATACACCAGCAGCAATATCTTATCAACAGTCCACTGTTTAGGATTTAGTAGCCTCTAGCTGTGAGAGCCAGTGTTTGGTTTGTCCGTTCTGGGCCACGATAGAAACAGGGCAGACTCAGTGAAAGAAGACCCGCTCTCTCTCTGTAGATATAAAAGTCTAATTCTGAGGAACCGAAACACAACAAATCTTTCAGGTGATAAACATAATTATGAATATTATATTCCATTACTGCCAATATATCTGCCTTTCATGCGACATCTGCTGCACGTCTGTCCATCCTGGGAGAGGGATTCCTCCTCTGTGGCTTTTCCTGAGGTTTCTTCCATCTTTTTCTACCCCTGTTAAAAGTTTTTCCTCATTCGAATCGACAGTCTAAGGTCAGAGGATGCTGTTCCCTGATGCAATGTGATTGTGTTTTTGGGCTATATAAATAAAATGTATTTGATTTGATTAAATCCGCCTAAATTCTACATACTGGACCTTTAAGTGAATCTGGTCGATCATGACGTGACAGATGTACATTAAAAGTCATTAAAAAAATCCAGAATTTCAATTCGTTCCTGTAAATTCATTTAGTCGTTTGGGGACACTGACTCCATCACAACAATCTCCGTCCTCATGTTAAAAAAAATCTTAATCCTAATCACTTTTCCATTTACAATCCTTAACGCTAACCCTGTTTATATTTTAGGCTTTGTGTATATTTTGGATTTTGCATGCTGCAACTGCTGCACGACAATTTCCCTTGTGATGAATAAAAATTCTGTCTGATCTCATCATATTTTCCTCACAATGAGGTAGACAGATTTCAAAGTTAGGGAAAAAGCAACTACATGTGTACTACATGACTACATGACTACATGAGTACAAGCCCATGGATACGCACATTAGCGATAACAGAGAATTAATAATAACACAGATTAAATAATAGTTGGCATGTAACGTCCATACCACCAGAGGTCACGGCTCTAGTCAGTCCAGTTCTGCTGTCTCAGCATTGTGGGATCAGAATAAAATGGAAAAAATTAAAATAAATTAAACCAATATAGATATATGATTCCTGATGTTGTAGTGGAAACACACACATGTCGGCGGCAGGATGAGTGGACTTTAAAAGGCCGTACACTCACAAACACCAGCCACCACATTTTGCAGCGCTGTCACTGTGCAGCTCCACACATGGCCGGAGGGAGCTGCACGACCCGCTCACTGCCAAGACTCATTCAGCACCACCGCTGTGGACAGCTCCTCTGACACATGAGACTGTTTACCTTTCACCAGAACACATTCAAATCATCTAACTCGCGAATAAAACAAGTGTAAATGGGCCTGTGTTGCACAGATAGCACAATAAACAAGAAAACAGCTCTGAAATAAGTGAATTTCCCAATTCAAGATTACAGTTTAATCCTCCAAATGTGTGACAGTCTCTCCGCTCTCCCTATTATCTGTTCACACTCGCACTAATGTGCTTTCCTCAGTCGCTCGGTGGCAGATTAAACTCACCTCGCTCCTGACAATTAGCCGCACGAAAATGTGAACAAAGTTTTGAGAGGAGTGAAAGGCAACAAGGCAGCATTTACAAGATAAACGCCGCATTAAACAAAAAGCAAACATGGGGAGAGCTTAAGAGACCAGCCGAGCATTAACAAACACGAGGAGAAAACCTAAACACAGCGAGGGGTGCAAAGATTGATCATCACAACACGACGCACGTAGCTTCCTGGCAACAATTACCTTCCACAGAAACAGCAGACAATCAGGCTTAACTGGAGAAGCAAAAGAAAACGCAGCCATGTGGGGTCAGAGCGTGCCAGCAGAGCCTTTGTTTTTACAACACAAAGCACATTTTTATCAGCTAATTGACATCGTTTTCATTTATATTCCGTTTCATCATCTAGCGGTTTATGTGCTGTCTGAGACAGCCTCTCCAGGCAGCACCTGTCAAATAAATCCTACCTTCCAAGGCCCTTAAACAAGCACTTGAGCAGTGAATGTGCAGTGATGTTGGAGTTGTCTCTTCCTCTTCTTCTTTCTTTCCAGGGGACCAAAAACAGTCATTTATTCAACTGTCAATGAACTGAACGTCTTCAACTGCATGCTAGCTCCCCCCAGTGATCACTAGCTGTCTGACATCTTTACGCTGGTCAGAAACAAATCAATTTTCAGTGAACTTCTCTTTCTCTTTTAATTGTTTTTACTCCAGGGCTTGTGTTTATTTTATTAGGAAAAACACAGACGCAAATTAGAGTTTAATATGAAGACATTAACTGCAGCTCGGTGCGGCTGTGCAGTTACTGAAAGAAAACAAATAATTTCCCCTGGAAAACAGCAGGAAATGTTTTCTTTTTGTGGATGTAGAATATGAAAGCCTGAACCCCTGAAGGACTCCACCTCCAGTCATGGCCATCAGTCCTGTTGGAAAAGAAAGATGAAAAAAGAGAGAGTGACAGAGAGGCGAGGACACCTAACAAAGGCCAGGACAGTTTTGTTTGATAACCGATCATTATCAGCTTCTCTCTCTCCACAGTCCAAACAGCAGAGCATAAAGCCTCACACGGCCGCAGCCACTTAAAACCAACAATGCCAGGCAGCACACCATTATCCGCCATGTTTTTGTACAAATGCATCCCTGAGGGTTATTTTCCAGTGCACAAACAGCACGATAACGCCACGGTGATGAGCAAGGGAAGCACAAAATGTCATCAACACCTGTGCAATCTAATGCAAAGCAATACAACAGATTTGCAGTGAATATGACCGTTGCGAAGCCAATAATTTCCCCATTTAGTCGAAACTGTCAGAGAGGAGTGATGTCAACTGTGTGGTACTTTTTATTATTGTAGTGCTGCTGTTAATGTTTCAGTCATTATTAATCTGCAACCCACGTATTTGGACTTGACTTCTTATGGTCAATATTGCGTACGAACGGTCAGCATGTTAAAATTTGACCTTTTCACATGCAGAATTTCTTGTGTTTATACTTGGCAGGAAAAACTTCTCAGCAGAGATTCAGCAACCACTGAGGACGCTGAGGTCGCTCAGGCTCCAGTATTTCTTCTGGGAATTTAAAGGATTTTAGCAGCCTAAGACAATTACACTTGGATTAAAATAACACCAACATGGCGGGCACAGTGTATTATAGGCTGGTTCCAGTGTTTTCTCATCCCCCCTTTTTGGACTACTGTCTTTAAAGGTGCAACATGTGAGATTTTAGTTGAAAAGATGAAAGAAATCACAGTTCTGACGTCAAGATATCTCTGTGTTGTATTCCAGATATCTCGACTGAATTTAGCATGCTAACATGCTAGCTCCGCACGAAGGACCTGTGCTAGCGTTGTAAACACTTGGTCTCCGAGCTCCCAGTCGACCGCTAGCTGCACGGCTAACTGAGCTAACTTGCTAACGGCAGCTATAGTGCTAAACCCTACTGTACCTGTTTTGAGTATGATTTAGATAGGTGGTCAATTCTTATATATTGAAGCTTTAAATAAATAAAAAATGTAGCATTTCCCAACCAGAATGTTATAGCCTGTTTTGGGCAAGTTAGTTACAAAATGTTACTATCTACTACTAGTTACTATCATTTGAAAGTAATAAGTTACTTTACAATATGACTGTGTGTAGAGTCATGCATTACTAGTTATAGTGATTTTACATTACCTTTTTTCAAAAAAAAAACACAGAAGTATGA
Source organism: Pagrus major (assembly GCF_040436345.1). Taxonomy (NCBI): domain Eukaryota; kingdom Metazoa; phylum Chordata; class Actinopteri; order Spariformes; family Sparidae; genus Pagrus; species Pagrus major. The sequence continues at coordinate 22,821,486 of NC_133235.1, read as the reverse complement.
CTAGGTACAATAAAATGTAAGAGGGTAATGCTGTTTCGCTACTACAGCCTCAGATTAACCTGGTCTCTACTGACTATAACAACTTTACAAAGGTTTTAAAAACCTTTAAAAATTGTAATAATATTACTGCAAATCCTGTTAGAAACATGTTCTATTACTCTGTTACCGAATGTAATCAAGTACAGTAGGTCACAGTTAGAATCCTTTAGATCTAAATGAAATCAAAACCTGTTTCAGTTTTTCTGCAACAGCCATGCAATGTATTAGCATCCGGTAATTATCTCTCTACAGTAAACAGTCATTTTTGTTGGCAGTGGCGGACTCTGCCCCTCATTACCCACCTAAACACAAGGGATTCACAGGAAAACAATGCACGCATAAAACAGCCTCAGCATTTACTGTTCACTCTCCTCACAGCCGTATCAGAGCTACAGTATAATTGAATTACTGCTAATGCAAAGAGAGAACCTCACTGCTGCTCCTTGACATTAAAAGCATTTAATCGGCTAAATGTGGGACGGCTTTTATTGTTAAAGCAGTCACAAGAAATGCGATGTATTTGTCCCTGTGATGACCGGAATCGTTCATCAAAAATTCTTCTATAAAACGAGACATGGTCAGTTCTGGAGAGAGGATGATTACTGCATCCTCTCGCACACACTTCCAACTCCTCAGCAAGACAACCAGCTTTACTGTGACCTGCTGTTTGGAAAGATACTTGTAGCGTTCACATCATGAAATCAGATCACAGTTGTGATCACTATTGACTGACTTATTCAATAAAATAAAGTAAGTTTGTTTGGTTGCATTGTAAACAGATACATTGGTTGCCATTTTGTTGTCTCTATGTCTGACAAAGTAGCTGCGTGTTTGCTGTAGCAATAAACTGAACCTCCTGTAAGGATGGGAGTCGCCAAATCATCCAGGGCTGACAAATACAAGTAAAACAATGCGGAGATGTTATTTCCAGAGTCTGGTCAACATTTTGAGGGATGGAGTATGTAGGGTATGTGTTGGGGGACTTGTGCCTCTGCATTTCTAATCTCTTGGCTACAGCCCTGATTCTCAGAACTGAACTGATGCCAGCAAAACTCAAATAAGTTAATAAAGCCTGCAAACACAATAAATAAAACAGTATGGATGCAATCTTAACTTGTCCTCATGCACAATGCCAATAAAATCCCATCAATCAATGACGGCTGCTGATTTAAACAAGCTGTTTCCGTTCAGCCGTGGTGCCAGCTGTCAGCCCGGCCAACTCAATCATCAGTCACGTCCCCGTCGCCCTCTGGCCTGCCGTGACTCCTTCAGCTGTCCAACTGTCAGCACACCTGCCTCGCTTAGTGTAAATACTGCTGTTTGCATCTCCACTCCCGTCTGCTGTGCTGCAGCTGTAAATCACAGGTTAAGGATGGAGCCGGCATGTGGGCAGCGCTGCATGGTTCATCACGGATCATTACTGTACTTAAAGGTCATGAATTCGGCCCTGAAAAACACGCCTACGTGTGTTGCGGAGTGATAAAAAGGCAGAGAAGTTTTCAGACTGCAGGCGGAGGCAGTTTTTCACTGTCTGGACATTACAGAGGGGTAATTAACAAGTCCACAAGTCTTTAATCAGACTCATTATTGGGCTTCTACCAAGAGACGACTTTCAGGGGAAACAATTAATCTACCATTGTCTTGTCTGGGATTGTTTGGGTACACACACACACGTACAGACACACATTAACTTTGCAGCGTTCCCTCGCCTGTGAACCTCACTTCTTGACCCTCTTCAATATTTAAGTGTTTTTCTGGGAGAAGGCTGCCCAGCTGGTCGGCTTACTCGATATAATAACAGAAGCAGTTGGTTTACATTATTCAGTGACACTAAGCCTGTGGGGGGTTCGTATCACATAGTGTGCATACAGATATTAAGTTCATAAGCGTCAAATCAATATTGTTTTATAGTTTACACCGTGCAGTTAGTTGCTTGCACAGTATGTGAAGCTGAACATGCCATTGCTTACATACAGTGAAGTGACTGTATAAATATAACCATTTATTTGTATTTGTTTATTGCCTCAAACCTATAATAACCTTTTTCTCCTGACATTTACACTAAATCCAACATGACTTAAATGAGGCCATTACATCCTCCCCCCCACCAACCTGAAACCCTTTGATGATTAAAGAAATTTCTACTCACCCAAGGCAAATATTACCTTCTGAAGAATTTTCGGGTGAACTGTCCCTTTAAGTGTAATTTTTTGTAAGTTTGCACTGTAATTTGCTTTTATAATGGATATTTAAATGGAGTCGCTGTTAATACAGTATTTGAGCTGCATTTTAAAAGGGCCCTTTGTACAGAACATCTTTATTATCATTTTAACAGCATTGTTTAATGTCTGTAGTGAAATAAGACCACAGAGTATGAAATTGGTTTATTTTATGTGCTGCTTTTTTTCCCCCAGCTTCATTATTCACTTTGCATTATAGCAGTTTCACATCACCTCCTCCGACTGACTCGGGCTCACAACTGTACTTTCACTGCGCCCTTAAGACGACTGTGTTGCTGTGCGCCACCATTTCGGAAACCCAAAAATATTTTCTCCTGCGGACCCCGAACAACAACATCCAAAAAAGCTATCCGCTACCTTTCAGAGCTTTCAAACCAGAGACTCTCTCCTGAGGAAAAAGATTATCCTGACTGCGTAACACCCCACAGAGCAGCGCCGAACTAGACTTTTCAGTGAGTGCCTCCCAACTCAAACAGTAATAAAAGATCCATACAGATCATTGTCTGACAGCCTCAGGGACCAAAGTGGGACTCTTCTGAGAGAAAACTGCACCGCTGGAGAAAATAAGTATGAGGGAAGCAGTTTTGCAGGTCGCCAGTAATGGAGGCTCACAGTGTGGACTCAGTTTGGCCTTCGCAGAAGATATCAGTCCATTTATAGGAAGTCCAAACCCTGAACCCTTCCTTTAGTACTAGTGTGACATTACGCTGACCAAGAACACTCAGCCTCCTCCCCCTCCTGCAAGGCGAGTTGAAACGTCGGACACTGATGATAAGATGCGCAATATTACTTTTTTTCTACTCTAGTTTTATTTTAGTTAACTTATTGTACTGATTTGATGTTACTTTATTGTTGCTCTATCGGGCGATAATGTTATCATCATATCACAGTCGGGGTGGGGAGCTCAAATGTCCTGCTGCTGCGTTCCAGGTTGCAAGTCGTATAAATGCAGGGAATCTGACTAATTGTTATCATTTCATTTCATTTCATTTCACAGCATCCTGATTGATCAGCAACTGAAAAGATGATGAGTAGCAATAATGTCAAGAGATATCTCATCATATTTGAAGGTAAAACAACTTCAACGACTTCCTAATTAATATTACCGTTTGATTACATCCAGCATGTTTCACCTCGAGGTGGGTGAGGCGGCAGTGGTTATCAGATGTTGTTTTACCTCAAAGTATGGCCCGATGTCCCTCCCTCTGCATTGTCTTTTCAGTTGATGATCAATCAGTAGGCGGTGAAATGACAGCAATTTGTCAGATTCAAAGCGTTTATACGACTTGGAACACAGCTGTACCAGATACAAGCTTCCCATCCTGAGCAGGGTGTTTCCTTTAGGATTTCTTACTTCTAAATTGTCTATCTTAACTTATCACACACTTTAACTTTACCGAAAGGCTGCTGGGAACAAAATGTCCTTAAATTTTAGGGTCTGTGGCCTGAAGACAAGACACAAAACCAAACTGTCACACTTTGCAGAATGCAAGACATGAAGGATAACGATGACTGCTCAGAAAGATCAAACATATACATAAATATTAATATATCATCCGTGGCTTTCATGCATTTTACTTGTAATGATTCATATTTTTTTGTGTGTTTTTACATTTTCTGTTCTGCCGTCTTGTTTTTTCTGAGACTCCTTGTGACTTCCTTGTGTTTGACTTGACTGATGAGTGTTTATTCTGTAATATTGTCTTTTTGCTTTTGCTTATCTGTCAAAGCACTTTGTAAAATTCGGTTTTTAAAGGTGCTGTATACATAATTTATTGTTATAATATTATGATATTATTAAATATAAAGTAATAAAGACAAGATCTAACAGAGTCTCAGTGCTGACAGGATGAGACCTTTATGGGACGCTGCAGAGCAATGAAGATGGTTTTATCGTGCTCAGAAAAGAGGAATCTCCACAGAGAAGTCTGAGACGACCTGCAGCCATGAAAACCGACAGGTTTCTTCCCATAAAGCGCAATTAAACTGGTTTCATTGGGTTTAGGGACGTTCATATATATATATATCATTAATCGATTCATCTGCGCTAACTATCTGTTGTTTTAACTTGTAATGTAGCCTGCATTGATTGACTGATTTTGCATCGAACATAAATCAAGTCACTGATTAAAACGATGGAGGGTAACAAAACAATATTCGATATATTTCATGTATTATTAATGATTACTGCTAATACATTGTTAGAGCAGCCGACTATATGTTTAAAATTGACATCAGTAATTGTGTTTGACTTTGGTTTATTCTTTGTTCAGGCTATTAATGCTTACAGTTTTCATCGTACTCACACCTCATCACTGATTTCACACATCGTGTCGGGCTTATTTCAAATGATCCCTAAACATCCCCTCCAGACATCTCTTAGGAAATGCAAAAACAGACTTTGGTTTGAAAAATTAATTTATGTCTGATGTGTCTTTTCCCACAAAATGTAAAATTATCTCATTAAATAGTATTCATAATTATACTACTACTCCTTCTCCCAGAGTATGAATAAGCAAATATTTTCATTTATATATAACATTTAAACTAATCCCATTCCACACACACACTACAGACTGCACACCCACAATTGCACACTCTGTTTATACTTCATGAAGGACACTACATATTGCACGAATAAATGTATATTGAAAGGATACTGTACATTTGTATTCATGCTATGTGCTGCAAAAAACTATTATTTTCTTTGCAGATTAATCTGTTTGATTATTTGCTAGATTAGTCGAGTAGATGTTTGATCTATAAAATGTCAGAAAATGGTGAAAAATGGCGATCAGTGCCTCCTCGAGTGTCTTGTTTTGTCCACAACTCAAAGATATTCAGTTTACTGTCATAGAAGAGCAAAGAAACAGGAAAATATTCACATTTAAGAAGCTGGAATCAGAGAACCTTTGCTTTTTTTTTCTTAAAAGATTGCTCAAAGTGATTATGTGCTAATCAAAATAGTTGGCGAGTTATTCAAACGCTGACAACTTATCAATTAGACGATTCGTTTGATTTATCGTTGCAGAACTATTCTGCATAGTAACCATACCGAGCAAAACACATTTTGGAGCGGAGGGAGGATTTACTGGGGCAGAGCGAGCTGATCAGAGTGTGATAAACAAATGATTACTCAAAGTTTTTCTATGAAAGTTACAGAAACTGTAAAAGAACATCTTGGTGCCCCTGATGAGTTCATTCCATCAAAGTGTATTTTGAAGATTGTAGTAATTTACAAAAATACCCAACGGCTACTTTATCCAACCATGGTCAAAAACAAATCAAGACAACTGAAGTTCAACTGAGTGGATGAGAGTAATAAAACACAACTGTGAGAAAATTATGTCAACAAGGAAAACAGTAAAGTTGCGCATTCAGTATAGCACATGGGCAGCTGGCATGTATACAGACAGGGGCCACGCAGGATGAGTCAGCATGCATTTAAAGAGCATTAACCCATCTGCTGATCTAGTTCTCGTAAAACAGACTTACGAGCCTCATGAACTTTATGTGTGCTCATCAATGGCTTACGAGAGGGTCATAAAATGAAAAGTTTGAAGACAGCGCTGCAATTTTGGCAAGTTGTTATGGAAATTAGTTGGAGATAAAGCACAGCCACGGGGCGATAAACAAGGAATTAGCAGCATCATGCGCTGTGTGTTCAGATCTGGGAGTTACAAATCATCAAATAAACAAAAGTCACAGGTGTAAAAAGTGTGATTCAGTGGGCGAAAAGGAAACGATAATGAATCATGTGCAAGGATGGGATAATTAATCCATCAGTGTTGTTCTGTCCTTCTTAAGAATGGAGTGGTGGAGACGCCGAGGGGAGTGATTAAAGGCAAATTAGAGGCATCTGATTCAATAGTGCCTCATCGTTACATATTCACTGCGGGTTTTCATCACAGACGCTGCTCCACGTCTCAGAGGACCCCCGCCAACGAACAAAAAAAAATTACAATCTAGTTTATGTTTAATTATTCTCTCTATCTGTCTGCAGACCCAAATGAGGAAATTCACACACACGCTAAACTGTGTGTAAAAGACATCTCTCTCAGAAACACAGAGATAAAGACAGAAATCCAAGAAGCTGTCCACCCAGACTAAACACAAAGATATTCTGGTGTTATTAAGGACCAGTTCATCCAAAATGACAGAAAATGTTTCATTATCTTACCTCTAGAGGTCCAGTATCTAGTCACACCCTTAGTTTTGGTCTTATCTGCTCATGTTTTAAACAGATCCCCAGATATATGGAGGTAAAAAGAAATTTCATTTGTGGTGCTACAGTGTTGAGAAATTTTCAAAAAATAAGATAAGTTCACCCTTCACATGCCAATGGAAAGTTTTGTAGTCCACAAAACATGAATTCATTCATTCTTACACCCTTTTCTCAGGCATCTTCAATGTAGCCGGCAAGCTGAAAGTGTCTGAAGTGGGTGCAGGAGCTGGACTGCATGTCAAGGGTGTAAACATCTTTTCAAATCAATATGGGGCCTCTAGAGACTTGGAATATGCCGAACAAGCCGTATGGAGCCATTTCATTACATTTTTAGTTTCAGATGTTGCAACGCTGTTTTGCTCTGAAGCTCCAAAAATGTTTTGTAAACCCTTCTTTCCGTTGGCATGAAGCTAAATAGATGATGAGTAAATTTTCATTTAAGGGTGAACTTATCTTCAAATGTAATTTTTTTCAATTTGAACGGAAAAACTCCATGCAAAACTACTTTACCTCCACTGTATCAGGATGAATGCAGACGTCAGAAACCTCTAAACTTGGACATTTTTAACCAAAACTACCTTCATAGCTGGATAGCATTAGCAGGGGGTGAAAAAAATGTCTTACTCTGGGATTTAAAAGAAACATCCCTTTTATTTGATCTTTTAAAATGTTGTAACTATACTCTACAGCAATGCTAGCAGCTCTAGGCACACAGTGATGCATGCTAATTTGCTCATACTAAGCAGGTTTAGTGTTTACCCTGATCTAGACTTATATAATCAAACCTTTCTCCAGCGCTGTGTCAGCGACAAGTTGCACAAATTCTCATTCTGGTACAGGGGAAATAAAAAAAGCTCTGGCTTGTTTGTATTCATTTTAAACCAATCACAATCACCTTGGGCGACACTGAACCCAGGATGCAGAGTGGATGTCCCTGGCTGCAAAATAGTGTTGGAGTGAGGTGATTTTGCACACGGGGAGGCGAGCCCTGCATTAAAATGTCTAAACTCCCACAAAAAAAAAGGTAAGAGCTGCCTTTTACATCCGTACTGTTAAGGACAAGGTTAGTCTGTTAGTATGATAACATTTGATACTTAGATGATGGGAATGTCATTTGTTTTGCCAGTATTTTGTCAGAAAACAAAGTACTGGACAAATGAAATTTTGACCTGAAGATAAAACTTTAAGGGATCACCAAGGTTTTTACAATTCTGAAGTGGACATGAATGTCTGTACCAAATTTCATGGCCATACATCTGATTTTTGTTGAGATATGTCACTCAAACCCATCAATGACGACCTCATGGTAAAGGAAAGGTTGGTGGATTCTCAAAAAGACATCAGCATTCATAATCTTTGCAACCACACATAAAATTAGCGGCAGCAGTCGAGATGTAGTAGGAGTAGCAGACAAAAACAAAGATTGTTTTTGAGCAAAAAGTTGACATACTTAAACATTAAAACAACCTGCCTCAAGCAGGCTTCAATTAATTTTGAGTAGGTTTTCGTAGAACATTTGATTTTCAGATTTTATTTCATCACCAACATGACGCTCCAGCACTGTCTGCCTCCTCTGTCTGTGTATACGTCATCGGTCATCAAAAGTCCCTCTTAGCTCATCATTAAATCTAATGTTTGACATGTTGTCACGCCACACCACTAACTGTGATCTCAAAGCTGACTGAAAACAACACACGACTGTCACACACGTGCACAAGGGGGGGTGGAGATGTGTTAATGCTCTGAGTTTCACAAGCAGGGTTTCTTTTTGTTGAAAATCTGCTCAGCTGTCGTCGGAATTCTGCGAGCGCAGATTCCTCAGGAGTAGCAGCAGTGGCATCGCTGAAACACAGAAGATATGAAAATATTGTGACAGCTTGCACACCGCCGGCCTCCTGCCAGAGCTCAGCCTCTCGGGGGATTTGGATGCAGTTTTGAAACGCTCGCGTCGAGCTGGTATCCTGTCAAAGCGAATGCATATTTCAGGCATCAAGGTGGCCACAAGGACGAAACGCCAGGGTGCACAGCTAGATCAGTATCAGCTGAGTCTATCAGAGGCAGAAAGTGTCTCGTGGATGCCTCCCGCTCCCTGTGTGACGCTGATAGCATCAAGTGAAACATCTTGCCCCGCTGAGCTCCAAAGTGTTTACCAACTCCAAGATATGTGTATTACTGTCTTTAATGAAATATAACGCCTGAGTGCACCTGCGCTGGAAGAACCTTTTCCATCTGTAGACAAAATTCTGTTGACATTTTATTTTAAATTTGACTTTAATGAAAGTAGCAGTGAAACAGCATCTTTAGCTTCTGTAATGTGACGGATTTGTGAGTTAAACGAAAAAAGTTTTGGAGAGAGGTGGAACTGTAGGATCATTCACCTCCCTACTTCACCTCCCTCACCCCTTAATGAGCTCAGGACGAGGACAATTACATGATGGGTGAGGTTAATTAGACACCCTTAATCACATTTGATTGGATACAGTTTTGTAACCGCCCCTGAGTTCAAGATGAGTCATTAGAAGTATTTTCTTGTCTTACAAGCAGAGAAAAGACAGGGGTTTGTTATAGAAAGTAGTAAGTGTGCAGTAAAAGAGAAAAATAATTTCTGGTATCCCTGCCCACTTTATCCAATGAGAGAACTGAACACGTGCTCATGAACACAGGATCCTCCCGTCTGCTGCTATGTCGGCCGATTATTGCTGCGCGTTCGTGTGGTGACTAACTGCAAAACCAATAGGAATGTTTGTTAAAACGACAGCAGCACTTACATCAGCTTTGACACAGGGGCACTGGATTGGAAAATTGGAGCATTTTTCAGTTAACTGTATTTTTAAGTATTTTTGTGGGATGCTATTTCCAACTTATTAGAAGACAGTATGGTAGTGGGGTTTACTACAAAGGTCAATGGCCAGCAGTGTTTCAGTCAAGAAGACCTAAACCAAGCCAAGTCATAACCAAGACCAGAGTGTGTCGAGAATAAGAGAAATGGCCATTTGGCTTCCATAGACACCTTCAAAAAGTGATTTCGAGACCAAGATCAATCTTGAGTACTACAAGATTACAGTCTAGAATCAGGGATGTCCTGATTTCTTCATCAGGCAACTAGGATTCCCCCAAAACTACCCAAAGAAGTAAAAAAAAATCTGCCATTCAGGTGAAATAACTCACAATAGTATCCAGAAACTAGATTCAGTGTATATTAGGTAAAGCTTGCAACAGTTTTAAATAAACTGATGCTTTAAGATCCAACAAAAGTTTGAGACATTTTCATCAGAAACGAATGAACGAGAAAATGAGTCGAGTCACCTCTTCTCACCGACAGTGGCCTCATACTAAATGTTTGTGCAGTTGAGGTCCAACTTTGTCAGCGGGGTGTACTGTATATTAAATATGTATATGTATGTAAAAAAAAAAAAAAGCTGATGATGCATGAAGGCAGTGGGGAAGCACTCTGCATTAAACTGCAACCTTTGCTTAACCACAATTAAAGCCGATAAGGAAAATGCATTAAGGTGTATCTGTGCTGGAACCTGTGTGTCTGGTTTCAGTCTCCACGTCTCACTGCAGCAGTCGAGCAAGTCGTGACAAAGACTGCGAATCAACCAAAAATCTATTTTGCTCCACAATACTTTATATTAAGAGCTTTGCAGAACCATTTAATACATGTTTTAACACAAAAGTTGCCCGGCAGCATCTCCTTAGAGAAGACCTGGTGTCGAAATTTACCAGCTGACAAGTTTTTAGATATAATGACTATGATTTTGAAGTGAATTCTAACAACAACAACTTACAGCGCGGCTGTCATCTGAAGTGCTCATTATATCATCAGACAGTTTGAAAGCTTAATAAATAAATAAACAGCTCTGACACTTCCTCAAGCGAAGAAACAGCTTGTAATTTCTTTTGAAAATGTCCTTCAAGTGCTCAATAACAGATTGATTAAAGGCATAATTAGTAGGAAGAAAGACGCTAAAATGCTTCACATGGCAAACGTTTAACAAATTGCAATCACGGTCTCACACGCGTCCCTGAAAAGATTGAACACACTCACCTTCCACAGTCTCTCCACGCGGGACAACTTGCGTGTTTTCATTGTGACGGAGTGGCTGCATATGGAGTGTCAGAGGAGTGAGGAGGAGGAGGAGGGATGTAGATAAGGGGAGAGAGATGGTGAATAATGACCAGGTCATAAAGGAGACACACCTCAACCCTCAGTGAGAATAATCCCACAGTCAGCACGTCAAAGGAAGTGCCCAAGTGGCGCAGACTTTTTTTTTTTCCAACTGAAACACTGCCCTGCTCTCTCAAGTAAACTCAGCAAGCAGACCCCAGAGAATGCCAACGAGAACTCAACACCGCTGCCGTCACGCCGCAGGAGGTCACGTCAGAGCCCCGAGGGAGGATCAGACGGAACAGGGTGTCCGACAGCCGCTGACAGCCGCACTAATCTCTGAAACACAACCCAAGAAGAGAGCGAGCGAGGAGGATAAATCCAAAGCGCTCAACCCCTTCACAACAATCAGCACTGAACCACTTACCTGGGCCATTAGCTGCATCTTGCCATTCAGCACAGATCAGCATTACACACCACACGCAGAGCTGGGCCACTTTATGGCGCTTTTTACCCAGGGTTGTTTATCCTGTCTCCCCTCTGCTTTTCTCCCAGGAGCAATTTACCCACAATACTACCCTTCTGGAGTGATAAAAGCGCTGCTCATACAGCTACAGGCTGACGCAGGACAGAAGTATGAGAGGTCAAATAGACGAAGACTGTGTCTCAGTGAAGCCTGTGAATACCTGTAAAAGTATCAGTAAAGGCACATATACTATCTTTGCTTGACAGGAATGCCAAAAGCAGAGATGGTGTTGTGAATGATTAAAAAACCACTAATATTCTGTTCACAAATGCTTGTGGTCATGGGTCTGATCATCAGTGATGGAAAGACGATGGTTGCTTATTTTTGCCTCTTTTCTTTTTGTTGTAAACACCAACAAAAGTAGTTCCTATAACTAAAAGCGCTAATCGATACTTTTATACACACACATAATAAATGATGCCGTGTAACTTGAAAGTGCCGACTACCCACAGATAATTTTCAACCGACTCTGCAGTTCCCTTAAGCTTCTCTGAAAAGTTTTAGCATTTTTTTTTAGTTAATCATTCTGTTTTTACAGCCCACAGCTTTAATGATTCGTTGTAGCTTCAACAGTCTCTAAAACCCAGCATGCACTACTAGCCCAACACCAATCGACAGACAAACAAAGTTAGCAAGTAGCAGGTAAAGCGTTAAGCTGCTGAAGAACAACATATTTCCCCTTTTTGATGAGTAAAAAGGCTATTTTGTTCACCATAGGCAACACATCCTCATACCTTAAACGGCTGAAAAGGTTGATTGCCAGTCACTCACAAAACGACATATATCACCGCTCCCAAAACAAGACCATTGCTCCCCCAAAATTTAATTAATTCGAAGTTAAACAATCTTCTCTGCATAAAATATAGGAGGCTAGGAAAAAGGACTAAATCTACATTAATTTTGCTCAAAGATCCAGTCAACTGTTATGCACGTTGAGGTCTATCCAGCAATAAAACATCATGGGTACCGAGTCATAAGCTGACAGGCAGTCAGAGTGATGGAAAGACAAACAGCTTCCTCGGTGAAGCTGATAAGGTGTATATGTTTGTCTCAACACATAAGCCATAATGCCAGCGCAGCAGTGAGACGTCCTCCTAAACACACTCAGCAATAAAGTCTGTGTTCCCATGATGCAACAGCCAATCTGGCGAGGGGAGGAACATCAATCAACGTGGTTCGGCTTTCCTGTCTTTGGTGGGTTACGATTTGACAGGCTGCCAGCTCCAGAAGAGCGACTCACTCAATAGCTCTCCCCGTTCTCTCCTCCTCCGCTACACCAAACAATCATTATCTCCCCCATCTCTGTTCTGCTCCATGTGAGCACCACACCAAACATCATCACAGAAGTCGGCGCTTCACTCCCAGCTCGGGGAAAAGCAATCTTCTTCCCTCGTCCCTCGAGCTCCGTGGCTCATTCAGACTCCTGACTCCTGGCTTTGAGAGAATTATTGACTGGAGGTGATGACGTACATGCAGGAAAAGCTCCCCAATACAGAAAAAAGGCTCTCTACAACAACAGCGACCTACATGTGGCTGTACACAAGAGGTAAGTTAGCAGATATACGCACTCACACACTCACAGTACACTACCGATTCGGAGCAAACAGCTTCTTTCTCTGTGCTGTGACCGACTGGCCACCTTCATGCTGAGCTTTCTGACAAAAGTAACAAGCTACAAACCCACCTTCATGGCTGGAGGGACAAAACTTTACTCTCCTGACGCTCCTCGCAAGACGAGAACGCACAGAAAGGTCTGGCGAGGATGCAACATGAAAACCTATCTCATGTGTTATTCAGAAGATTAAACCAGAGCCTGGAGGCAGGACAGGGTCCACGGTGGCATCATTCTGTGAGTGAACCAACACCAGCAGACTGGTATCACAGCAGCAGACACAGACAGACACAGGTGTAACGAGCTACAATCACATTAGCTGCCTGTGGATCCAGGCCCCTGGTGTGACATGTTCATTTAATGGTATGGATTAAACAGAACGAAGCCATCAATAATGTTAATAATCAGTTACAACTGTGCTTTATCTGTAAGTGAGGCGACAAAGTGCCTGATTTACTCCACTACATTTGTCTCACAGTTTTAGTTACTTGTTCCTTTCCAGATATCAAATTTTCATACCTTTCTTGTCCAGTGAAAGCTATGTACCTCCAAATTTTGTGATTTTGACGTTTGAATTTTTCTGGTCAACTGAAAGAAGAAGCGATCCTTTACAGGTGAAGAAATTCTCAAACTTCTTAGGCTTATTTTAAAGGAGACATGCTCTGTTTTAGCTCCTGTCTCTTTAAAGAATCATCATATATAATGTTAAAACACTGACAGGGACTTTTACTCATAGTGTACATTTTCACATGGTGGTATTTATGTTGTTTACTTCAACATACGTAACGAGATTTGTTTGTAGTCACCACCTACATTACGTCTGACAGATTGTTACAGACCTGGGATTTGTATTAACGACAGTGGTGTTCCACTCTGAAACTGTGGGGGGGGGGCACCAAATCACACAGAACAAAATGCCAATTTCTACATAATGTTGCTTTAAGTAAAGGATCTGGATACCTCTCTCACTGCCACATAGTATCTGGTAGTTTGATCAGGCATGATCACTGCATATATTTAGAGCCGCAGAATATTCCTGGTTTTAGTTGATGAAAGATTTAAATGTGTTATTTCTGTTGATGTAACTTGCCTGCTGACATTTAAATCATTCAGAATAACTGTGCTTTAGTCTGACATTTTGGGAAATACATGTATTCTCTCTTTTTTTTTTTCATAGAGTTGGATAAGAAAATCAATATCACTCTCACGTCTGTAAGGTAAATATGAAGATACCACATACAGCCACTAGCTTGGTGGTGAGTTTAGCTGATAAGGACAGGGGGATTCAGCTAGCTTGGCTCTGTTAAATATAAAAATTATATAAATGTCAAAATTACCTCCACCTCCAAAGCTAACTAATTCCCACATGGCATATTTCAAATGTTGATTTTGCCACCTGGGCCAGCTAGCTGTTTCTCCCTGTTTCCAGTCTTTGTGCTAAGCTAAGCTAACCTGCTACTGGCTGTAGCTTCATCATTAATGGAAAGACATGAGAGTGCTATCAATCTTCTCATCTCAATAAAGAAAGTCAGGGTATTCATCAAAATGAAGAACTATTCCTGTAAATATCATCTTAGTTTTGTTAGCTGAGTTTTTGCAGCATCTGTTTCTGTCTCTCCAGCTCATTCACTCAGACAGAGATGTAAAGACCAACACAAGCTGGTATGTTTTTCCTCTGCAGTGACCCCGCTGCTACAACTGTACAAGAGCAACTCCTACTTGTTGCTTCTGATGTTGTCTCCCTCAAGGATTTAGAGTACTACGCTGAAATATGACCTTGTTGACTTTGCAGCGCTGCCTTTTTCCTTCACCCTTCCTATGTGTTTGTTTATGTACTACTTAGAAATGATGTCGTTGTGTGTGTGCCTGTGTCTCCCAGGGGCGTGTCGCTGCTGTATCATGGCGTGGTCGATAAGGGGATCTGCCCGTGTGACACAACAGATTACTGCTGCCTGGTCTCAGCACAGAAAAAGACTGCGAGAGGACCCGGGAGAAATGGCAGCTCCGCTCTGCCGCTCTAATTCTGGCTGACAGAAACGTTATAGGAGAAATTTCCTGCGCTCGCTCTAAAGTTCTGTCTTCATTACCACTGTTCCACTTCGGATTTGTTTCTTTCTTCTGATGAGAAAGGCGAACATTTGTAAACATGAAGCGTTGCTGCACAGTGAGAGAAGATGAGAGTCTCAGCAGAGAGAGGAGAGGAGAGGGAGGATCTAACGTCCAAACACAAGAGATAAAGCCGCTGAAATAAACCCTCTGCAACCAATATGATAATTTGATCTTTTCCCCCTCTTGAATTACCACTGATGATGCCACCGTCTGCAGGTCAGAAATCCCTCAATGTGGCTGATTTTGCGAGGTGGCAGCATGACCTTTTTAATCCTAATGAGAGGTGACATTTAGTTCCTCTTCTTGGAGCCGGATGAGACACTTTATCTGTGCCAGCTGGTTGGTTTTAGTTACAGAAGCAGCTTGAGTTTTTGTGGCTTTATTGGTGCAGATATCCTGTCTGTGTTCGGCACAAGCAGTGAGCCGGAGCTCTCCTACTGTACTGTACGTTCACGTCTACAGTACAGTGTAGGGTTTGCTGCATTGATTGGATCACAACAGTCTCTAGTGGCAAAACAGACACAGTGCACACAGAAGGAAAAACATTTTTTGCTGCCTGCATGTTCTTGGCATTTTAAGCATCAATGAGCTGACACAGTCTATGGATAAAAACCCTGTTATTTAGACAAACAGCAGACAAAGGAGCAAACTAACACTTGATCTACAATACTTGCTCTTTCCTCCCTCTAAAAGAGCTTCCTGCTGATTATCAACCATGCGACTAATAAAGCTAATCCTCAAAAGAAAAAAAAACATCGAAAAGAGCCTCGACTTATCCTATAAATAAAAAGCAGAGACACGAACAACGGGGAGAAAGGGAAATGGGAACGAGCCGGGTTAAAAGACAGTTATATTTAGCTGCACACTCGCGTAGAGTTCAAATAGAGCTGCAGAAATCTGTAAGATCCACAGTGAAGTGAAGTTTCATCTGTGGAGTGAGCTAATCTCCTGTGAAAAGCAGAGAGGCGATGTGACTGTCATCAGGAAGCAGAAGATCAAAAAACGAAGGCTGACAAAAGGATTTTTTTTTTCTTTTTCTTGCCGCATGAATATTTCATCGGTTGAATTTCAACCCGCGCAGCTACTGTTGTTAAAATGAAAATATCTGTGAAAAGTGAAGGGGATTTAAAACATGATAGGAGCAAAACTTGGAGCCTTGATGACAGCCGATGATGTGTTTGTTACTTTGCGTGATCTTCAGAGCAGAAAATCTACCACAGGAGACTGAAGCTCAGCATCAGACATTCTGCAAGATCCTCGTCTCATCAGGGAGCAATAAGGCTTCTCTGTATTTAAACACTGACTAATGCCCACTGTCAGCTTGTGTAATAATACAGTAAATCATCAAGAGGAAGAGGGACAGTCTCCCAGCGAGGCAGCGGCCTGCTGACGTGCTGTTGACAGGTCCGCGGAGGTGGTGGTGGGGGGAAGGCGGCGTGATCGATGGCGTGTCAACAGAGCGTCGAGGTGCTGGGCGGGGGATGGATGACCTGTTGAGACGCCCTCTGGGAGCAGAGGAGCAGGTCGATAGTGAATAAGTCTGTCAGCAGCTACCAAGAAACAGGAGTAGAGGCTGATACTCGTTAGGAGCCAACAGGGGTACGACTGTTTATAGAGTGAAGGGGGAGAAAAAAACACATCACGCTCGTTACAGTGGTCGTTACATGTTGCATGACGCGAGCTCAGTGAGCAACGTCATCTCCAGATGGCGGTCAGAGCCACCAGCGAGCAGCAGCATGTGTATGGATGTGTGGTGTGTGTGTGTGTGTGTGTGTGTGTGTGTGTGTGTGTGTGTGTGTGTGTGTGTGTAAGTGTGTGTGTGTGTGTGTGTGTGTGTGTGTGTGTATTCCCAGAGCTTACAGCCTCACCCTCTCCACCTTTGCAACCATGGCAACGCCGAGCAAGAGGTCCTGCTGAGGATGCTGTGCTGTCCTGAGGGGAGGCGCTGCACTGGGCGACAGCACATTTGCTTTGTGTGTATCCTTTCCTACATGAAGGTTTGGACAGTCAGCGACAATAAATTGATTTTTTTTTTCTTTCATTTGATTTTGTTTTACCTTATTTTATGATTCAGTGCACTCTGGGATTTCTTATTTACCAGTAAATAACGTTTTATATTTGTGTTTGTATCTTGTCTTTTTAAAAAAAGGGCTCTAAAGATTATGACTTTACTTACTACAAATTTGATTAGTTTTATGTTCCAGCCAAGACCTTAAGGCTGCTACAATCAATATTTTTACACTGACAAAGTATCAAATGTCAGCATGTAATGTAAAAGGGGTCATCAGTGATACTGTATCATAAACTCTGCAGTGCATTTCAACATTTCTCCATTCACTGTTTTGCTTTCTGAGCCTGCCGCTTTACTGTTTTCTTCACTCTCACCACTTTCATAGCATTGTTTTTTAGCAAGAAAAGCTCTAAAAGCCCACTTTACACTACCTGCACAGCACCTGACAGCGGACAGACAAAGTAAGCGACTGAGTGGTAAGCATAGTGAAGCATTTAGGTGATAAAAAAACAGATATTTCCCCAAGAGTTGAAAGCAGTGTTTATATTAGAGCTGAGAAATGGTAACTGAATAAATTCATTACAATCATGATGATATGAAACTTGTTTGGTTGTGTTACAAACAAACATGTTTACACACATTTCTGCTTTATCAAAAAATATGGATTAAAAGATGGACAAAAAGATTTCAATAATATTTTGATTAATTGGGCAGCCCTAGTTAGTAAAGGACTTAATCTTATCAGTTGGACTGAAACATGAATGCTAACATTGCTTCATACAAGGTTCATGGATTCATGAGTAAGCCACTGTTTGGTAGTTGACTGCATCACATTAAAAGGTGATGATATGTCAGTGTTGTGTTCACAGCTTGTTTTCGCTGCCCCGAAGCAGCCAAAAAAATCTGTCAGGGCAGGTTGTAGCTCATATAGTATGAGGTCATGCCAGATTTTTCCATAATCGTGTCACAGTTTTATTTCTGTGCACTTCATCTATTTTTTTATGACGGAATATCGGAGCCAAATTGAGAATATAGTCTGAATATTACAAGAATGAAGTCGTAACTTTAAGAGAAAAAAGTCACATTATTATGACAATAAAGTAATAATATTTCAAGAAAAAAGTCTAAGGAACAAGGTCAAAATATAACGAGACATATATTATGAGAATGTTACAGGAACAAAGTCATAACTTTATAGTATGTAAACAAAATCCTAAATCTTTTAGAAAAAAAACCCATAAGTTTTAGGAAAATATTTTACCTATATAACAAGCGAGAGCACCGTCTAATGGCAGCCTCCATAATATCTATATGCAGATAGGTTTCCTTCTGGCCTGAGTGTTTAAAGGAACATGAAAAGCAAAGCCCCTGATTTGAATCCAGCCAGGGACCTTTGTTTCATCTCTCTCCTCTCATTTCCTGTCATCTCCCAACTGTTGACTCTGACCACAGCTTTAACCGCACTCTTTGTACTGAGCTCTGTTGTAAGAAGGAGGTCATCTCAGGACAGACCATCATTTCAGATTGCAGTGCAGCAGGTAACAAAGCCAGTGGCAGTCTTCAGTCAGCAGTCATCACCTGAAGCACACAGTTAGCCCCGGCTGCAGATAATAAGGGACAGCCCATCACATCCCGCCGCTCTCTCTTTCTTTTATCTGGCTGCTCTCGTTGAGCTCCGTCTGGCTGATTTATCTGAGCTCCGGACCTCAAAGGAAGCACAGAGGAGCTAAACTAAGACTTGGGAACCGGGCCAGACTGTCTTACTCAGATCTGGAGTATCTCTAAGTAGAAGGCACAGTTCAGTGCATATGAGGACAGGCAGGAAGTGTGTGTGTGTGTGCATGTGTGTGTGAGCCCTGGGCAGTGGTACCCAACGGGAATTAGATCACAGTCAAGATGATTTATGATTCACTCCTTTTGAACTCCAATTTCCTGCGATCCCAAACAGGATAACACAATTATGGAGACAGGGAATTCACCTTTGATAAAGCACAATTTTACCAACATGAAACTTAAGCAAATTAATTTAAAGATAACAGCCATGCAGGTGTAATGGCGCCTTACAGGATGAAAGATACCCAGCCAAGAATACACCCTAGACACAATGGCTATGCTATAAAAACACTCCAGTAATCTCTACAGAGGAATCAGGCTGCTCATAGCTCTTCGTGCTCATCCCAGCAGATGCAGCCTGAGTAACCTTGATGTTTCCAAACCACCATCTATGCCACCAGCCTCCTGAGGGAACATTATTGCACTTTCTCTCTATCACGAGGGCACTGTTGGAGGCTAAGTAAATTTCACACAGAGGCAGCCCATTAAAAGTAATATAAAAACACACTTCCAGTGTACTTTTAATCAAAAATCTATAGCCTAGGCAGAGGTAAAAAGAAATGACTAATGCATTATAGAGCAGCATGCCAGTCTCAGATTAAGGTAGCCCGGTGGGAAATGAGCTTTTCACTAATGACTAGTGCTTAGAGTTAAACATGAATTCACAGCCGCTGTTAGAAAATCACTGTAAGCAGGCAGCAGGGTTCATGTGTTGTGAGTAAAAATATTATGTGCGCTTATAAAATAGCATTTCTGTGATGATTAACAGTACAAAAATTAGTATGTATAAAAAAAATATCCGTGTAATTATGACACACACCCAGTGGCTTAAATCAGTGATTAACGCTCAGTTGGTGTTAAAATCTCTGAGATTTCGCTGTAGGCAAGAACGTCTAATATGCCTTAATTATAATCAGTGAAATGATAAACTCATGCGGGAAACTAATGGGTAATGAATCTAAAAAGCTCCTTTTTCACCTAAAAAAAGGGGCTCTGAAAGCGAGGAGTCAAACTATTTTTACAGGTACTTTAAGGATGATTTGTTCATTGAATTACCTCTTTCAAGTATGTGATTGTAAGAGCCAATCATTTATTTTAATTTCAGTCTCATATCCGAAACATACTACATGAAGTTGTTAATTGGTTATGAAACAGTCTCAGTAGAGAGGAGGGTGGCTAAATGCAAAACAGACGGGAAGTTAGCCAAAACGACAACATCGCTTACAGCAGATAATGTAAGTTATCAGTGATGTGCTGAGGACGAACTCAGGGGTCTCACAGTCTGAGGAGAGAAGCTGCTCTTTAGTCTGGTGGTACGGCACTAAAACCAACCTTACTTTCTGTTTCACCATCGTCGTATTACAGTTATGGATCTAATTACCCACAAACACGTACATGACCTCATCGCCATGCATCCTGCAAACAGCTGTGTTTAAAAAAAATGAAAACTAGTATTAAAAATAAGTGGCTGCTTTCTTTCACCTGCTTCCAAAGCAAATTCACTCACTAGCCACATCAAAACCTTGAGTAACAAAGGTGGTGCTCATACCACTTTTAAAATCAGCAATAAGTTCTTTGTAGCTGCCAAATTCTCGTCAGCTTTTACAGAAAGAGCAACTGAAAGCATCCTGGCTGGAAACATCACAAACTGGCGCGAGTCGTGCACGGCCCAGGACAGGAAGGCTCTACCGCGGATGATACAAAAACGCCGTGGGTGAAGTGAGACGTCTACACAAAGCCTAAAGGATACTAAAAGATGACACCCACTCCAGCCACAGTCTGTTCACCCTGCTGCCATCTGGAAAAAGATACAGAAGTATCCGCTGCTGTACCACCAGATTACCGAGCAGCTTCACTCCCCAGGCCATGAGACTCTGTCAACCCAATTTAGTTGTACTTATTTATTCGATGTATTTTTATGGTTATTGGTTTTACTTATTTTATGCACACAGATTTTTTTTTGTATCTGTTATTTAATGATTTCCAGAAAGATTCTGTCTTTGTCGTCTATTTGTCAGAAACTTTAACAGAAACACTTAAAGCTACTTCAAGGAAGTTTTTATTTTTGTTGATTCTGGCTGCTCCTTTGGACAAAAGATGAGGTTGAGACAAAAGTAGCCTTAACTTTGTTTTAGTGCCACCAGAACACAGATCGGATCATTTGGATTCTGACGCTGTGACAGGCATTAAGAATATCAACTGTACGGAAATAGCCAATCTTCTCGGTAATGGTCTCATTTGCACATGTAGGTCATACAGAGGGATCAGTGTTAAAGTGAGACTGTTTCGTAACCAGGTAAAGTCAAACTTTTAAGGAACAGGTGAGCCTTCATGTCCCGAGTCTGAGAAACCCTGAATGAATAATTGTCTCTTGATATACATGTGTAGACTGAGACCATAGTATGTTCACGTGTCAGCTGTAATTTTCACAAAGAGATATGTTTCCATTTTCTCTGCTGTGCATAAAGAAAAAATGCAACACAGGCATGAAAGTGTCCCTGGGCTCCAGTCTGAAGGTGAAATGTCAGCATATTTCACCTTTATGTACAACAACAATCAATTAAGAGCACTACTAGGTTTCTGTTTGCAGTTAAGGGTAGAGAGGAGGAGAAAGAACGACTGCTGATGTCTCCCCGGGTGACTCAAACTCTGCCACAAAACACTGATGCATACACACTGAGCACAGCAACAATTAATCAATCCCACAGCACGCACACACACACACACACACACACAAACACACACACACACACACACACACACACACCTCCTACAAACTATGCAGTGCCTGCATTTTGTGAGAGCTCATAAGAAGCGAGCAAATCAAACTGTTGTTTACAAAAAGTCCTAATTACTGTAATTCCATTCCTTTTACCAGCTTTGGCAACCGTACAGGTAAATATCTGGATGATTTAAAGGCTCTGAAGACATCTCCAAATCAATTTTTTTGCCCTTTTCCTTCTGGAAAATAAATGAAAACAACAATAGCGCTTTCAAACTTTTACAGAAGGGCGAGGGGTTGGAAATAGCACTCCTTGAAATGGTCTCCCCATCTCCTGAGGCTAAAGGCAATTTCATGCTCCAGCACGACTCAGGGGGACATCAGGACCAAAGGTGACCTCAAGGTTAACAGTGCAAACCCAATAAATATATTGGCAACCCGGCAGTACAATAACAGATCCTGGTCACACTCCTAAAATGCAATTCTGTGGTTTAATTGCCGGAGAAAATGGTGATTTCTAATTTTCCAGCAATGAAGTAAAATGAACATCAAGGCTCTTAAATGAAATGAGGGAAATACAGCGAGCACTGGGTCCACCCTAGGTGTTGTTGTTGACAGCCAGAGCAGTGTCGGCGTTCAGCCTGTTGCCAACCTTATCACTTGCTTCTGGATGTGACAGACATCAATAATTCAGAGGAACATCGCAGTGTTGGCAGCTATTTAAAGATAAAAGGCCAGTCAAGTGTACTTGTGTTTGCTCTAGGTTTGAACTGCTGTCATCTTGAGACAAGCAGCGCACTTATTAACAAGCCTCTTCATCGGGCATTAGTGGAGGTTAAGAGTTTACAGGCAAACCAAAGGCTAAAGCAGCTGTGTCGATTGTTGGTTTCTCCTCTTTGGCTTGAGGGCTAATCAGGGAATATCTGCTTCCAGCCCCAGTCGTTAAGATAAAGTGTGGTCGATTAACGTTTCTGATACGTTCTCTTTTGTGCGTGTTATAGGCTACGTACCATACTGACATTTCTACAATACGTGTCATATCACGTTCACGTTACATTCTGTCACCTTACGTTCATATCAGGAGGCAGAGGGGACGGTGGTGGAGTTACAGGCAAGAAGGCTGCCGGGCCAGTGATCGCAGTTCGAGACTGTATTTCAACTTTTGTAAGCGTGACACCACTTGATATTTTAAAGCAGACCTTGAGGCAATTACTGGTCGCGTTTATGCCGACAAGAAAACAGTTCTTTTTAATGGTAAGTCAGGACGTCTCCAGCCGTCTTTGTGGAGACAAAGCCGGGTGTTTTTAACAAGATCTCGGGACATCTCAAGCTGTGTTTGTGATGACTAGCGCAGGTATTTTAACCCAAACCATGATCTCTTCCTAACCCTAACCGAGTGGTTTTTGCACGTAAACCTAATCAGACTTTCACCACAGTGTTGTCTCATCATAAAAACTGAGGCGTAGATATTCAACATATCTGCGATTTGCAGTGATTTGAATAGGTTGATTGCCAGCGACTCCCGAAACGAATCCCAAAATCACAGTTCTCAAAACAATGGCCATGACCATTGCAGTGTACCAGGAACCACAGGTGACCTTAGATACCGCCGTCATGAAGGCAAAAAAGCCAAAAACATTTGGAGATTAAAGCATTTCATGTCAGGGAGGAGTGCCGTGTGATTAATTTTGATGACCTGTTTAACTCGTATTTGCTGGTCTGCGTGCTGCTGCTTGTGTGTTCTCAGCGAAAGAAACAGTTGGAAAGACAAGCTGGACACTGTCAACTCAAAGTGGAACAACGTTCTACAAATATCAGTCAATATCGGGTCACATGCTGGCTCACATGAGGGAACTGGATTCAATCGTGTGTCACAAAACAAGCAAACGCCACAAGTGTTTGAAGCTACAGATCTTCTCGTCGCTGCTCCATTGCTATCCAAAAAAGTGCAACTTATCTTTCAAAATACAAGCTGTCGGGAGCTGCCGTTCCCCATGGACGTCTTCCCCTCTTGATTAAATTCAGATGTTCTGGCTCTGGTACATTACCTGCCAAGATGGTGAGCAGCATACAAAACCAAGAATCAAAGCTTTACGATCATCACAGACTACATCCATGCTCTTGCAACAGTCTATGACCAAAACCTTGTGTAGATCTTGGCAATCAGCACCAGGGACAGCGCCAGGAGGAGGAACACAGAATCACATCAGACAGGGATGATTTTCACCATCATCATCATCTGTTAGACACCTGCCTATAATGAGCATCACATCAGCTTCCACAGACCCTTTTAAGTGCTCATCTAACCGGATGTGAAGAGCTTGAAGAGGAAAAAATCACCATAATTCATCGAAACACAAACCCACAAAGATTTCCAGCTGCTCAGAATAAAAAGCAACCTTTTGAAACTTTCTGTGAACCAATCAGAGAGCTTCTATAGCTCCAGGGATGTACTCTACAGGCCTGTGAGGACTGTCTGAGTATATGTGCATGTGTCTGAGAGTGTCAATGGGAATCATCTAAACTATACATCTGGAGATTTGGCATTTACGTTGGTAAATAAAGTCAAAGTGTTCTTACATCCTCATCCTCCTGAAGGCATTTCTTGCGGTACTGGATGTGCGGTTTGCCGTCGACGAGTTGCTGGGGGGTCTTCGTTGCGTTTTCCTCGTCTGCGACCTGTCCACCGAGAAGGTGGCTGGCCTCAGGTGGGTGCGGGAAGGAATTGGTCGTATTGATCTTCCCGGTGAATCTCTGATACAGCGAAGCCATAATATAGGTCCAGTCCAGATAAAAAGCAACTTACAGCATGTCACACAAGCCACAGACGGGTGTTTTCAGGACAGATCTATTGGTTTTATGTGCGCTTCGTGGAGAACCGATGGCAGGCAGCCAGCTTTCACCTCCGGGATGGAGCCAAAAGAAAAAAAAAAGATAAGGTGCAGATGCTCTGCTAGTAAATAAACATCTATGGTTGGCGGATGACTCACAGGCTTGAACTGATAGACCGATAGAAAGCGGGATCCTTCGCAGCGATGTCCTTTTAGCTTTGTCCAGGCGCGCAGCAGACTGGTGGGCTGAAGGTGTCAATAGTTGCTCTCATCTGTATTCACAACACGTTGTCTCCCCTCTCCAGTTCCCTGATGCCTCCTCACAGAGAGATAGCAGGCGGATGCGCTGAGTTTCCGATCAGATATTCGATCCCGCACCACGCTCCGGGAACGATTGTCCGCGAAATAAAAAAAAAGCGCGAAAAAGATACTGTTTCGACACTTTCTGCTGTGTGTTTTTTTTTTTTTTGGCGGACTGTCCTCACGCGTGGAGAGTGGTGAAGGACGCAGCGAGCCCGGCGGTGCTCTCCGCAGACGCGCTCTGCATGAGAAGTGACCAGCAGCTCTGACAGAGCAGCTTTTACTGTCACTGCGCTCCTGCTGGGTGCTTTCTTTTTACGCACAGACACGCACCAGTCATGCACAACTTCCACCTGTGCTCAGCTTAATTTAAAACCTCGGATGAGAGAGTGGCACTCGTTTATGATTTCGGGAACAGGGCCATGTGTTTTTCTTTTTCTTTTTTTTTTTTAATTCCCCAAATGGTTGCATACGGTCCCAGGGCGGAGCTCGAGTGCCTCTCTGTGGCGCACAGAATTAGGGCAGGCTGGCCAAACACCTCCAAAGAGGTCGACTTCAGGTGTGAGGCAACAAATAATCTTGCTTTTGCTGAGAAAATCCAGCTCTTGCAAAGTGAGGGGATCTTTTTCATTTCGCATTTTCCTAAAAAAAAAAAAAAAAAAATAACCAGAAAATGCAGCAAAAACATGCTGAAATGCAAGGAATTTATTTTTGCTGCTACATCAAACTCTCTCCTTCAAGTCTCATAAATACTCCCCTTCATGTCACATCTTATAGTAATAACTCAAACATGAAAGAGTCTCTTCCTCCACATAATTTATGAATTTGCCTCCTTCTATCATATATTTTCAGTCAGTCCACATCCACAAGTGTTGTTCGGCTCATATACTACACAGCAAGTGATTTCATGCTTGAAATGCTCACAGAGGCCAAGGCAAATGCAGCTCTCTGGTAAATGCAGAATATTGGCTTATATGTGGTTGGAGGGCAGTGGAGGAAAGGCTCTCGAGTGGAAGTGTTAAAATCTCTGCCATCCCTGTCATGAATGCCACCGGCGAACACCCCTCAGCCTCTCACTGTGAGGGCCCGAGCTGTATTTCTGGGAAATAGGTCATCTTCACAGGGGTACGGCTTCAAAAGCAGCACTAAAAGCGTGGCTCTGAACGGCCACACACATACACACACACACTCTGTTGCTGTTTTGCATCTCCCATTAATTCAAATCGAGTTTATTTTGTAGTCGTTTGCAAAGAGTACTCAGGGCTGACTGACTACAACAGCAGAAATGAAAATATTCTACATATTGGACGTTGAACAAAGAGCGAGAGGGTTTCAATTAATTTTTTTTTCCTCTTTACAAATGGTGAGTCATCTCTTTAGCTCTGAAAGAAACTGCTGGAGGCTCATTGATTCACAGCTTGAATTATGAATGTAACCTCTATAATAGGATATGTATCTGGAATACAGAGTATTGATTTCAAAGGTTTGGACATTCATTCAAAAACAAGGACGTAGGACATTACTGCCTTTGCCTAATTAAAGCTGAGTCCCTATCCCTCCCCTCTCTCTTCAGTTTGAATCAATTTCCCTTTGGATCTGAAAATGATTCACAAATCCATTCAACCACAACTTTGTCCCGTGCTTTTGCATGCTTTTTAATTGCAGCAGAGATTTATGTCGTGGGCTCAGCATCTGGGCTCCTCTTAACACGCTGGCTCGCCTTGGTCCCTGTCATCATTTGTTTCTCTAGTTCATAAATGCCTTTGCTGGCTCTGCTCACCCCGGGGGAAATAGGTCCGAGTCACTTGACATCCATCCCAGCCTCTCTGATAGATGTCTTCCAATCTCCCCTCACCTTGTTGGGGAGCTATTGTGATCCGCCTGGCTGCTTTAACGCTCCCCTCAGGACCGTGCCGGGGAGTCTGGGCTCAGCTTGACTCCCCTATCGCCTCCTTGCAGATACAGCAGCTCTCACAAACATCACTGCAGTCATGCTCTGTCTTCTAAGAGGCAAAAAAATTGGAGAGGCATGTAATAACAGCTATAATGATAATGATAGCTGCAGCATACCTAATACCTCTGCAGGTAGCTAATGGTGCTGTTGTAGCCGGTACAAGTTACTTCAGCTGTGATAGGGGACCATGTCATTATATTTCAAGCTTATAACAGACACATTTGGTCGGTTCTGGCTCTGTGAGGCTCCGCTGTGCAATAAACTCCCCTGGGTGAGTTCACTTCTGATCCCAGTGAGAGTTTTAAACAAAAGTTACCAAAGAAGTTAACTGAAAAGGCACAGATGTAATCTTATTATGAAAGAGCCAGAAGGAAGTCATTTGTTCTCCCTTCATTGCTGAAATGCAATAATCTCAAAATACAAGTGTTCACATGCTCCACAGAGTTCTGAGTACTCCGAGGCAGCCTGCAGGTCAAATACCACCACGGCATGAAAGATCAATCAGGAACCAAGACGTCTGAGAAACAAAATGGTGACCAAACTGTTCTCCAGCATAGAATAATAAATAATAATAAGTAGTATATTGAAGCAAATTAAGCTTTATAATGTTTCTCCATTTCCTCTTCAACCCAGACTCACATCAAAATGTGTAATAGCTACGCTGGTCCACAGCACAAAATGTAGTCATTTCACAATAATGGCTCTAAAAATGCATCATACTTACATTTTCTACTGTCCTGCATCCATGTCACGTGACAGTCTATGAAACAAAAAAACATGGCGGACATTCCTTTTATAGAGCGGTGTAGGAATGACGTATTTCCGTAGAACAACCCTGAAGCATCGCCCTGGTTCCCTCGACGAAAAGCCGATGGGATTTTTGAATTGGATTTTGGATTATCACCGTTAAAATCTCTGTGTAAACACAAGTTTATGATACTTACATTTTGTTCAGTAAGATAATCTCCACAGATGA
Organism: Pagrus major; assembly: GCF_040436345.1. NCBI lineage: Eukaryota > Metazoa > Chordata > Actinopteri > Spariformes > Sparidae > Pagrus > Pagrus major. Next base: position 22,793,997 of record NC_133235.1, on the reverse strand, counting down.
ACACCTGTTTTGTGATTTTCACAGGGTAATTTAAATCGCTAGAAGTAAAATGCTAACGTCAGGCTGTAAACAGACGCATGACTTAAACGCCACCACCACTAAGCGTCTCACTACAAAATTACTATACACGTTTTCTATAAATGGATCAATCTACAAGTCGTAAAGTTAGAGTTAGAATAGTTTGTGACTAAAGTCGGCCTGTAAAGAAGGACGAGTGAGTAGATGAGTCTCCCTGTTCGGCGTTAGCAACTGCCATTTTTAAGACAGGCAAGTGCTTCATGATTAAACTGTGGGACATTTAATGATGTATTTTATGTCCTAGAGAACAACATGCAAATATCTTAAGCCTGTGTTAACCACAGACCTTATTTCAGGCATTTAAGCGAAAACCCATTCAAAAAACTCATAGACCCCATGACGAGGGAACCAGAAAGTGAGAAAATGCATGTTTTATTTTCATAAATTCGTTCAGTGAGTGTGTATTATCTTTAATTTGTTAGTTATTATGAAGATTTAAGCAGGTTTCGCAAGAAAATTGTTGTAATGCAACATTTTCTGTTGTTGCTATGCTGGTTGCTATGGACTGTCTCTGAAACGGCGTAGTCTCCACATTTTAATTATCGTCTTCGTCGTTTCGTCTAAGTTTTTATGTTATTTGTGTTTAGCTTAAATTGGCTTAAAAGTCGGGCGGACTTCCTGGACTCTCCCAGTGATGACGTATTTCTTCTTCTTTGGTTTTCCAACAGACTGGTGCATTGCCACCATGATAAGGTTTTCTTTTCATGATATCCTCAACATTTCTCCACAAAAAAATCCCCAAAATGTCTTTACTGATTCAACAAGATGATATATTGATGTCATGGCCGCCAGTTTACATTATTTCTGCTTCGATTCTGAAAAATAAAGATAGCGGAAGGCTGAAATTTCCCAATATTCTCAACCCTCGTTGCCCTCACCAGTCCTTTTTGCCTTTTTCTGTTACAAAACCAAAAAAAGTATGTTTAAGCCCAATTATATTATTGTCTTGCTCAAAAATATATAAAGTGGGGTGAATTGCTTGAGGCGTAGCTCAGTGTCTCAAAGCAATCCTACCTGTCATTACTCATAATATCATGTATAATGTTCAGCACACATTAATGTCCTTACATTAGCTGAGATGCCACCAGAGGCTACCTTGTTTCCATCTGCATTCTGCACACAACGACACAACGACACACAAATTAATTGGATGGAAGAACAAACAGATCAATCAATCAATGTCCGCAGGAAGCGCAGTAATATCTAATTTCCTGTGAACATCAGTCAGCTGAGAAAGGAGATTACTGCGCCCCTCTACACGCATGTAACAGAATGGATTTAGTTATAGCCCACCGTAATCACACAATTTTCCACCATTTTCCATTTGGCATTAGCTGGACGCTAATGATTTCCCTTGATGCTGCAGTGAGCCAACCGAGGCAACAAGTTTTTTTTAATCATCCTGCTGCTTGTGTTGGATTACATGCCCCGGCTTTGATGTGGACTGAACACATATATTTTATGTCCTCTGCAGAGTCCATTGCTGGGGCATAAATAGTTTACTCTCACATTGATTTGGAATCATCATAGACTCACTTAAACTGAGTTGTGTACATCAAATTGTCCCAATTATCAGAACCAGACTTCAAGCAGGAAATGCTACACAACATAAATCATCATGATGATCCCTCTAGATCAGAGGTTTTTAAAGTGTGAAGGGAGAGGGAAGAGGTGTGAGCCGAGAAACTGCATGAGGTGTAAGGAGCAACTTGGAGTCAGTTATAGTAATTTGGCCCACTGACCAACGCGGTCAATAGCAGCAGCAGCAGCAGCAGCGGAGGCTGTGACACAATTGGTACTTTAAAGCAACATTATGTTAACCTAGCATCAGCAGACCAATTCCCAAATGTGAATTAGTCTAAAACCTCTCAGTTCATTTTCACTTTCCAAGGGCCGTTATTATTATGCGCATGCCAAAGAGGCGCGAGACCAGGGATGTATAATGAAACCTGGATACAGGATAGAAGGCGGGGCTCTGTGCAATCCTATGAAAGCTGCTCTGTGGCACATGAAGCCATAAAAGTAAAAGATGTCCAGGTAAAAAATTACCACCTAGACTAGTTGTGCACTAGACTTCTGCCAGCTGAGCCAGCTAACTTCCACTATAGCCTCCGCTAACTTAATTCAAAATGTTATTGGACCTAATGGATCAACTTCCGATAGTGAAATGAGGGTTGTGGCACTCAAAAAGATGTATCGACCGTTTTACAGCCGATTCTTTTACCATGTAAGCTTATGGTAAAAAGTCTTTTTGGGTGTCTATGCACCACGTGACCCGGCATGGCTTCAGTCCCGGTGCTCTACCTGGGAACTTACTCATGAGGCAACTAGATAGAGCAACGAAATGTGTGACGACGTGCTAAACTAGCGCGCAGCTAAGAGATTAGATAAAATATAAGCTTGTTAGCTCCCACTAAATCATGCGAGGTAACTATTACTAACATTAATACAAAGAGCAATAGTTTCAAAATCATTTTGATGGTACCGACTGGACCGTAGGAAGAGTGGTGCCTCAGTCTGCACCCTGAATGCCTATTTTTAGCCATGTTATTAGGTTGAGCAGGTGTTATGTCCTGCAAGAAGGCAGTTTTACAGCACTTTACGTCACAACTGGATCCTATTTTATGCTGAAAATGTTTTCTAGTTTTCCTCCAGCTGCTCTGCACCTAAAGTAGCTGCTAACTGCAAATAATTGCTGTTAGCTCAGTTAGCCATGCAGCTAGCTGAGTCCGCCCAAACTGGGAATGTTTTTTGTTTACACCGCTAGCACAGTAGCTTTGGACCGCCGGGAGCAGGAGGTTTTCAGGCCCAGAGCGGGGAATGCTGGTAGGGAGTTGTGCCGCTACCAGAACCATGCACAGTGGCCTCTATGGACATGGTGACAGAGGTAAAAACACTGAAAGACTCCAGAACTTCCCTGAGAATCACTATGTTTTCAAGTTTTCTTGAGTATCAAAGTTATCCAGGGATAGTTGTCAGTACCGCAGCCAACTCACTGATTCCATGGCAAAGATGGATAGATAGAAGGATAGATGAGTGGACCAACAGACCGACAGATAATTGGATGGAGAGATAGATAATCTCCATATTCCTCTTTCAAATTAAAGTGAACCAATGTCAGGTTGAAACAAACGTCAGGGTGTGTGTCTCATGACTCCTCTCCCATCAGGATCACAGTGTTATATTAAACATGTCTAGATATAACACTCATTGCTCCCAGGGTAGAAACATCTTCCTCTGTCAGTGTTTATCAAAATGCAATTATGCCTCACTGAAGGCCAAAGTCAATAAGACCGTGCAGAGGAATACGTTCCTTATCACTGAATTACACCTTAACACTACATTACAGCACGTGGCTCATTTTGGGCCATGTAACGATGGCAAATTCAATTACCTGCGATGCATGTCGTGACACTTAATTACAATTGTGGCCGCTTTACACAAAAGCAGAAGGCCTCCACAAATCACTGAGTCACACGTTGACTTCAGTTCAGGTCATATTTACCTGATAATATGCTAATAAAACCACCATAAACACATACGGAGACTCATGCAGATTACACATCATGCATCGTTTTTATGAAAATCGCACCATAAATTCACATCACGCTAAATATTCTCATGAGTGCTCATTTCTAACTCGCCCTAAACTCATTTCAAACCGAGCCGTGTGCAAAATTCAACTTTGTTAACTGCTTTTCTGAACATGTTGCCTGTCAGAACTGGCACATTATTATCCTCCACAGATAATAAGTGCTGAATCTTCCAGCACATTACAGATGAGGGGGAAGCTATGCAGTGAGCCCAAATTGAAATGGTAGCAGATAAGTCAGTGAGGAAATGGAGTTTAATGCCGGCTGATGTGGTCGAATAGAGCGTGGCCACGTTTGAGGGGAGCAGCAGAGTACTGTAACAGTTGTGGCAGCAGCAGATGATGAGGGGGAGAAGCAGGAAGGAAGAGGGAAGGATGGGGGAATAGGGAGCGGGGAAACTGAACAAGAGAGCGTGTCACTAAGAATTTATTGTCACAGGTGTGTTTGTGTGGGAATAGATAGCAAGAGTGTGTAGCGAGAAAAAGAAATGAAGGAGCTTATCGCATAAGAAGTGTGAACTGCCCTGATTCTCCCGCTCTTTTTTCATTCCGTTACTGGTTGCATGATTTTTAGGGAGCTACAAAATATAACGCATCTCAAGTCTTCTGAGCCATTAAGAAATTTCAGAGTTTTTGTGTTTACTTAGGTGCCATTAATTTGACTAATAATGACAAGAAACCTCAGATAAATACCTTCAGATTGTCTTTTCTGACATTTTTCATCACTTAAATAGCTTGAGAACATCAAAAGTTGTCCTAAACTTCTAACTTCTCATCACTTTCCCCTGCAGACCATTTGCATGCGAGCACGAGAGCAGCATTAACGTCAGCATTTATCCAAAAATGAGCAATTAGCTGACCTCAAAGCCATCTAAATGATTTCCAAATGAGCAAAGAGTAAACAAGATGTTTAAATTCAGTACATTCCAGACAGAATTGCAAAACCAATCATTTAAAAAATCCAAAATATCTCACATACGTACTTCCATCCAACTTTTCCCCCACGGTGGCCACTTCCCACCGAAGTCATTAACTGGCAACACATCACAAAGAATAACAATGAGGCACTCTGCAGCATATGTAACCAACCGTTCATTAGAGAAGTCGGCGATTTTAAATTGAAATGGGAAACGTTTGTCCATCAAGATCCTCAGCGGGGACGTCGGGACCCACCGCTCCCTTTCCCCCGCCTGTCCGGTTGCTATCACAAACAGCCAGCAGCCTTTTCTGTCAGGAGCAGGAGACTCACCCATAAACACAGACATTCCCCCACAGCGTGCCGTGCATGCTAAAAGGGCCCCCCCTTACCCTTCTGGAAGCAGTGCTGGTGTCTATCTTCAGCTGGGTGGCTATGAGGACAGACATGCTGAAAAGTGCCACTTGTCTTCCCTCCTCGCTGTGCTCACACCTTTTGTGCTGTGAAGTTGGAGCTGCTGGAGGTGTCTGAGAAGTACCCCCCCCCATCCCTTAACCACCACCACTACACCCACTCCTCCTCCTCCTCCTCCTCCTCCTCTCTCTCCCTCCCCTACGGCTAAGAGAAGAGAGGGAGAGGATGACCCGGGGGTCCAGGAGCCCCGACCACGACGCCTCCCTCTCTCTCCTCGCAGGGTGAATCAATCACACAGACGCTGGCATCGCCTCCACATGGGGAGGGAGAGGAAGTGGTGCGGGGTTAGCTCAGGCTCCTCCAAATGCTACTTATCTCTCCCGTCCTTACACCATCCCTCCCTCATTCTCTCACACACACACTCAAACTATCTCAAGAAGACTTTCATCAGCGCAGAGTTCAATAGTGTAAGAAAATAAGACACACACACTTCTTACACATACTGTATATATATAAACAATAAATACAAGTTGTTTCTCAGTACCGATATTGCCTGCGAGGCATTTTCCTCCTCGAGTGTGTGTGTGTGTGTGTTTTTCTAATCGGGGTGTGAGAACATATTACCAAGAAATGGATCAATTTCAGTCGTCTTTGCAGCTGGGTTGTGATTAAGCGCGAGTAATATTTATGCTGCCTGTCTCCCACGTCATAAAATACAACCCCACCACCACCACCACACACACACATGCACACACACACACACACACACACACACACACACACACACACACACCCACACACACACACCCATCAAGCCATGCTAACAGGACAGAAGCCTGGCACGAGCCACCCTGCTGCTTTATTTATGTAGCGTTTGTGCCTCGTGTATTGAATCCCGGGGCTGAGACTGAGCAACCAGTTTGTACAAGCAAACCACAGCATGGGAGCCATGAGGAAGCAGAGGATGAAATGGATTTATAAAACTAGAACTAGTCATATTTCTCAATGGATTCTTGTCTAAAGGTACACTGTGTAGTTCTGGGGATGAAACTGACTGATTTTTTCATGACTGAATAAACTGAATAAACAAACTGACCTTAAAGGACAACACAGTTTCATACTGTTTTACTTTGTTTATATGTGGCGGACCCTGCCGCCTTTCTAGCTTCAAACAGTGTTCTGGGGACCTTATGGAAGTGAGTGAGTTTGTATTATTACCTCATTAATGTTGTGACTACGAAAAATTCTGAGTTTGAATTTCTTGTCCAAAACTACGTAGTGCCCCTTTAATCTAAGCTGCTCAAGTGCTCATGTGACAGAAGCCAGAGGCAAGATACACAGAGCCTTGAGAAGACCGACACAGACAGCAAAGCATTCATAACTCATTCACTGAAACGGTTGCAGGGAGGGCTCCAAGAGCAGTGAATCTCAAGGCTACCCACACTCCAGTCCTGGTCAGGTAGCGAGGCTGAATCTAGCATTTCACAAATTTTTCTTTGGTTTGAATCAAGATGCTGAAGCTGTCAGAACAGTGAAGATGTAAACTATGTGGTGCAAAGTCATTAAAGCACCATCACGTTTCAGAACACTGCTTTGGGTTTTACACTTCACAGCTGTATAGGCTGGTTTCTAATTTAACATTCATGGGAAAAAATGTGCACTATCTTAAAATGACCTTGCCAATTATTCATTGGAAATGTGAATAAAGTAAAGTCGAAATGCCTATGTTCTCATTTCACGGACAGCGGTATGTTTTATACCCTGTGGCAAGAGCTGGTTTGAGGTTTCACGGCGCTTCATAAATACTTATATTTAAAGTCAGCTGAATTTCTTTTTGACCGTGACTCATGGACCCGTTTAAAGCAAGAGTCTTCCCCCTGCAGCTGCGGCAGTTTATCACTAATGACTGCCGAGTTTCTTCTGCTCATATTTTTACATGTCGGCGATGAACCTGAGTTGACAGCAGTAGGTGATAAAGAGCTGCACTTCTGTAAAGCTAGGTAGCATAATCACATGACATGAGACATGAGAAGATAAAAACACAAGAACAAAAGAGCAACTAGGGCTGTTTTCATGTTCATTAGGCCAACATATAAAGTCATATTCTACAGGGAGGACAAAGAAGATCCAAAGTTCATATTTGCATGCACACCACAGGAGATTCATCTGAGAGAATAATTGCTCTGGTGACTGTGCCGGGGAATAATAAAGTCCTTTGAGTTAATACAAGAGGTGGTGGTTTTAGTCGTAGCCGTTGCTGTTAACAAGCTGATTTTGTGCCATGACATTTTCCCAAGGTCCTTTAAACAAGCCCCTGATTGGTCGTTTCCCGCGTTGGTTTTTTGTCACATTTACAGCCGTGACATACACTCCTATGATTATGAACCTTGCTGGCTCACAGTAAGTCACTGTAATTGCAATTAGTGCAAAAGGTCAGTGCCGTTATTGCTGCGAAACACGGAGGTGATGTGGTGTTTCATCACGCTGACAGAAGATTAACAGTGCACGTCTTGAATTTCTTTGCTTGTTTACTTTTACTACGCAGCGCCGTTTACACTCATTTACTAATTTTCTTCCGTCTGTCACCTCCTGCTGATTTGGCAGAACGTGGGCCTCCATTAAAGCACTTTAAGAGCTGGTGTCAAAACAACGTCATTAATAAAGTCAGTGATCGATGGCGCGGATGAACCGGAGGAGACGCGTTAGTTTATATCCCAATGACAGTGTGTGTTTTGGTCTTTTTAAATCACGCATATCAGCATGTTCAAGGGAAACGCCTCAAGCGCATATGGCTCTGGAGATCGAGGGAGAAAGCTGGATTTATCACCAGATGCCACAGGGATAATGAAATCATCAGTTTTGGTTTTGGCTTATCTAAGAGTGTCTGCCTAACTGGTGTCTACAGCTGCTGAATTAAACTGATAAATCATAAACTGATCAATAAATAAGGCTGGTAAATACCATACCAAACAGCCATATGTGGATTGGAAGAAGCAAATCATCCGCGATGGCATGTTCCTTTTCTTGTGAGCAGCAAGAGATTAAGGAGACATATGATGCTTATTATCAGGTTCATATTTTTATTTAGGGTTACTACTAGAATAGGTTTACATGCTTCAATGCTCAGAAACACATCAGTTTTCTCATACAGTCCAGTGTTGCAGCGCTGTATTCCCCCTCTGTCTGAAACGCTCTGTTTTAGCTCCTGTCTCTTTAAGGCCCCTCCTTACAAATACCCAGTCTCCTCCGATTGGTCGGCTCACACACGCCTGAGCCAGCACAGCTAACAACAACAGAGCAGCTGTGCTAAATCAATTCTTACGTGCCAAACTAGCTGCTATGCATAAATTGTGCAAAAGTGTGACATGGTGACTAGTTATGTCACAAAGTTACAGAATTAAAGGCGGGGTCTACCGACGAGGCATTTCAGGAGCAGTGTTTTCTGTGAGAGAGAGGAGCTTCTGTTGGCACAGACTGACCTTTGTAACTTTTAAGGTCTCCTTTAAAGCAACACTACGTAGAAATTCTGTGCGATTTGGCGCCCCCCACAGTTTCTGAGTGCAACACCACTGTCATAAATATAAATCCCAGGTCAGACGTAATGTAGGTGCTAAGTACAAACAAAACTCATTACGTCACAACAATGCTATGCCTGAACACTTGTATTTTGAAGTAAACATGTATGTAACGCTGTGAACCTACCCTCTCGAAACAAGTGATAGGGGGCGGAGTGGCAGAGACAGAGACACCATTCACCTTATTACAAGACACTGTGCCATCAACATGATTTAGAAACTGTCATTTTAGGGTAGAAATGTTACATAATGTTTATTTAAGCAAACTTGTTGGGCTAAGGTCCAAACCCAAATGGACATTCAAAGAATTTCTGTGGAGAAATGTGAATAAGTGTTTCTTTCTCTGTGCTCCAGTGCAGCATCACAGCGTAATCTAAACTCATATCAGAAATGTATGTCCCATGATGCCTCCATGTCCTCAGCCGGGCTATGATCTTGACCTTCAGCCACACCGCAGCACCTATCCCCGGCTAATAGCCTCAAAGGCCCCGAGCATCTTCCACCAGTGCTCCTCCCTGTGGATCCCACGGATTCACCCTGCCGTACTTGGTATTCTTCTCAGACCAGCACCTCTTTGAGCTCAGGGAAGGGCAGCGGTGCAAAGATATGAATAGAGAACACAACACTGTTTGTCAGAATTGGAATGAGTCCAGGAATGTGTGCATATCAGGCTTCAGTATGTCTTTATCAGCGAGATGCAAGCGGCTTCACTCCAGACGGAGCTCTATCAGGTCATCTGTTACAAGTGACAGGTACAGATGAAACCTGCACCCCAGGGAGCAATGCAAGAGCGTGATTGTGTCCAGGATGAAGAACTCTGGGTGCTCGAGGGTGGCCAGGAACCCAGACAGCTTTCATAAACATGGCTCTCATCTACAGCAAACCTTCCCCGGAGAGCCAAACCCTCCGCACAGCAGTTAGTGGTGACAAATGACTGCTGCTGAATGGTGTTGTCCCTCGCTACCATGCGTCCCCTGGTTGTTTCTCTGTCTCCAAATTTCATTTCATTGAACAAAGTACTATTGTTCGCCGCCGGATTATCGCTCTCAATACGGTCATTGCCTGGAATAAACAGATGGTATTGAGATGTGCGCATCGTATGCGTACATATGCGTACATCAGGAAAACGAAAGTCATTTTCAAACGGCTAATAGCGGCTGTGGGCAGCAATACAAACATTTTAAGCAGGCAATTCAAAGTGCAATGGTTCAATGCAGAAACACAGAGGCTCACTGGATGAATACAGAATGTTTTTGAAAGGCATTTCATCTGAACATATTCCTGCTGCATACAAATCATTTCAGTGAAAGTTTTGTCTGTACAATCTGACTCCAGGGAACCTTAGCATTCAGCTCAGGGTGCCAGAAAATCTTAGACACTTCCTTCCAAACAGCTCTGATACCGGTTCGCTCCAAACTAACCTGATCACACAGATTAGTGCGCCGATCCTTGTACAGAAAATATTTGAATACGAACATGCATCATGACCCCGCGGACACCTTTATGAAAACTTTGACTGAACCGAACATTCGAGATAGTAACTGCAACGTGGAGATTTCCGCAGAGAGTGAAACAATACCGTTCATATCTTGGAAACAGAGAGCTCTGTCAGCCTCTCAGTCTCTCAGCAAATGCAAATGATGGAAGTCTAGACTCACACTGGCCTTGAAACCGTCAGGCAACGGGCAACACCAGAGGCAGCCACCACAACAGATGAGACAAGTCACCGTAAGGCAAAATACAAAGTGTATTTTCTGCTCTGTGGTGTAGGAGGTACAAATGATTGCCACTGATTCAATCTGGGCCACGTCTTTCCATCTGATTCTGAATGCACTTTTAATCGGGGATCTGAGATGCACTTTGAATGCTGAGTAAAAATGATGAATGAAAGGTTGCTTATGATTCTCTGTGACTTTACAACAACAACGCCCTGCAACACTACAAGATACAAGAGACAGCAAACATACAGGTCCATGTTACAGCCTAGTTTCTACAGAGGACTTATGGATGTTGGGATTTGTTTATGCTCTTGGGTGTGATTTCATTATAAAAGCAGTCGCGAACACCTTTGATGGAAAACATCAAAAACTCTTCAGCACAGCAGCAGCAGCATTGGCAGCTTACGATCTGACAACAAACACCGCAAAAAGCTTAATGCGGCGTAACCATGGACAACAGTCATCAACACCGTAATAATTAAAAATGTAATTATAGAAATTATTGCATGGAGAACATCTGCAATTCAGTCCACAGTGTTAAGTTCTGGCAACCCCTAACCTAGTAAAGAGTAGGGCACAGAGAGTTAAATCACAATAAACTTTAAAGGGCAACTCCATCAATTTTACACTGTAAAATCTGTTTACAGGTCTTGGGGATTACGAATGTATTTGAGAACAAAGTAGTATCAAGCCATTTGTGACTCCAGAGGCAGCTGCATGTAATCTAATAAATTGCCTCCACTGATGTAACTCATTGGCTAAGTTGCATTGTGGGTAATGTAGGCACCAGGTTTCGAAAAGTAAGAAGAATATGTGGAATAAATAAATTGAGGAAATTATAGAATAAATAAATGGATATGGAAATCAGCATCTCAGCACTGTATGGAGATGCTGATTTCCTTTTTGAGCACGACCTCAACCCCATTGGGAATCTATGGGGTGTTGTCAAGAGGAAGATGAGAGACACCAGACCCAACAAAACAGATGAGCTGATGGCCGCTATCAAAGCAACCTGAGCTTCCATAACACCTCAGCATTGCCACAGGCTGATCGCCTCCATGCCACGCCACACTGATGCAGTAATTCGTGCAAAAGGGGCCCCGACCAAGTATTGAGTGCATAAATAACATTCTATATTATAAATCCTTTTTTTGATTGGTCTTATGTAATATTGTCATATTTTGAGATACTGGATTATTTTTGATAAGTTTTTGATGAGCTATAAACCATAATCGTCATTATTAAAACAAAGCTATTTCACTTTATGTGTAATGAATGTCACTTTTTTAATTAATTTACAGAAAAAAATTAGCTTTGCCATAATATCCTAATGTTTTGAGATGCACCTGTAGAGAAGAGCAGCAGGTATCTCTTCTCTCTTTCCCTAAAGACCTCTCTCTCTTCCCCAGCTGGTGTTGCCTCATTGCAGATGTTTAGATCTGGATCTTCATCCTCTGGGACATCCTCTCTCTTCTTCTCTCTGCCTGTCTGCCTGTCTGTCTGTCTGTCTGTCTGTCTCTTCTCCAGCTGTCTGTGTGAATTATTAGCTTGAGTTTTGCTCTTGTGTCTTCCAGGTCTCCACGGTGGAGAGGAAGTCAGATGGCTCAGGTCTGTTTGCCGACACCTGAAGTTGCTCAACGTCCTCACAGATCTATTCTTTATACAAGTTTACAATCTCTCTATTCTGCACACGAGACATCTATTACATGTCCGTCTGTCTGGGGAAATGGACGCCTCCCCTGTTACTCTTCCTGAGGTCTCATCCATTTTTTCGCTGTTAATCAACGAGCTTTTGAGGAGTTTTTCCTCATCCGAACTGAGGGTCTAAAGACAGTTTGTTCAAAGTAAATTTTCTGTGTAATTTCGATGACTGCTGCATTACATTTATCAAATAAAAGAAAAGAGATGAAAAAGGGGAATTAAGAAAATTATAATTATGAAAGAATACATGCATATTCAGCTTCTTAGTGTCAGTAAGTCAGAGCTCTCTCTTTCTCAGGGCAGGATCATAACAACCACATCAGCCTTAATGAGTTTTAGTGAAGACATGTCTGCATTTTCTCCAAATTCGCTCAATCCTCTGAGAAGGGAGGGCAGCTCGGATAGCCAGACTTAATGATTTCTTTTCTATGCAAATTGAACACAGATTATGTGCGAATTTAATAGGCTGTGCCTGCGAGTCGTTTAAGAGTCAAACTTCTGGTCACAGAAAACTTCTGTGTTCAGGATTTTTGGGGGGGCTTTCATTGCAATGAGCTGTAATTGGAGTCAGCAGAAATCTGGGATGTATAGAGGTATCCTTCTCATCGCAGTGGTGGAAATTTGTGTGAGAGAAACTGACTGGAGGCTTCGAAAGCCCGAGTAATGAGAGAAAAAATCTGTCAAGATGTCGACAAATAGGAAAAGACTGTGGAGGATGCTTGATCAGGAGTCAGTGTGCGTCTTCGTGCCTCCAGCAGAGGGCAAACTAGCTCCAGCATGGGATGATATCAAGTGTCAAGTGTACTATGTGACAAATGAGTGAGCACCCACAGAGAGCAGCCACCCATCCACATTTTGACAAGACTGAGTTATATCAAACAAAGCATGCAGAACTGTGAAATCTGAATGTGATTAAATGAATCCAGTGAACCGATGGAGCAAAATACTGAGTTTCCACGTTGTCCTTGGTGCATTAGTGACGAGTGAGACATTTCTCCTTTAATCTAAAACCAAAAAAAAAGAAGAATCCATCTCTAAAAACTGAACTGCATGGGGCATAGGTCTCATTCAACTCACAGAAACAGATATAAATAGCCTTCAATATAGAGCCTGTGATCTGAAAAACAATTTTTGGGATGACATGCCCCCTAGAGGCTGACAGTTTTGTCGCAAATTAAATATTTCACAGCTCCTCCTCAGAGTGACACACGGAGGGAGACTGATTCAACATATTTTTGTCCCTTATCAAAAAAGCAATCGATGCGTCTGCCTGTGTAAGTCAAGTTAACTTTGGCTCTCTTGCCTGAGCGTTGTTGGGAAATGGCTTTATGGGAGTGCTATTGCGGGGGCATTACTTGGCAGACAAGATGTTTTCTTTTTCTTCTCTCTTGTACCCCTATGGGTTGATTTGAGACGTTTCATTTCCTTGTGAGTACGCAGGAAAAAACAGCACTCCATTCAGCTGAAGTAAGTGGGTAATCTGGCAGATGTACAGAGTGAAAGTTGGTAGAAACATCAAGTCGGAGCTGTGAGGGAATAGAAAATTATACTCAGACTTTTATCAGGACAGCCTAATTGGCTTGACTGCACGAGCTGCAGACGGATACTCAATTTGGGCCATGAAGTTTGCAAACAAGTTATCAAACGAGTCGAGTGAGGATGGAGAGACCTCCAACAGAGGAAACAGTGGCACTTAGTCTCCACATTTACGCACTTGAAACGCTGAATATGTAGCTGGAGTGACATTTGTGACAAAGGCAGGAAAAAGTTTAAAAATCAAGATTAAAAGACCCAAAAGGCAGCAACACCCCAGCATCTCTACAACATGCAACACGACTCTGGTCGTCTTCTTTTTCATTCCATTGCAAAAGGGAAATAAAACCGTCTCCTTGCGCATCAGCGCCTGCAGAAGTACTCCAACAACACTGCGCCAAACAGGCGAAGGTGGATTTTTCTACGCGTAATGGTTCCAGGAAAGAAATGTGAGCAACAGAGGACGCTTCACATATAAATTACCTTGTCTCCTTTGGTGGATGCTTTGCGGTAGTTCCCTGCACCTGCTGATGAGTTCATGGTCCCATGTAGAAAGAGTCTGCAACACAAAGAACAATCAACTTTGATCTCTCTCTGTCTCTCAACATCCACGAGAATATCTGATTTTTTTCCCAGATGAAACACCACCCACCTGTAGTGGTAATGCCTTCTCAGAGAGTGGTCCGGTGCTAAATCAAAGCGCTATAGGCGCTGGCTGTCTGGGTACGGGCTATACAAGTGCGCGCAGCCAGAGGATGAGCAGAAAGTTTCCGGTCAAGACGATTCCCAGTCTGCGGGGGAACTTTCTTTTATAGCTACGTGCAGAAGTGTTGCTCGAAAATGAGCTGATCCGCCAGCCAGAATATAGAGAAAAAAAGTGAAAAGGGGAGACGCTTTATCAGCAGATTGCATATGCGTCTCCGTTAAGTTGCAGTCTCAATCCACTTAGTTGAATAAGAGACCGTATTGGCTTTCTCATCTGCGCCTTTTGGAGACGTTCACGCCCCATCCAGCGTGTCAGAACATATCGAGGAGGGGTTGTGACAAGTTAAGAGCGCTTTTGTGGCGCAGAATCAGCTCAGACCTGTGTGGCTTCTGCTTATCAGGAGAGGTTTAGACATCTGACTCCGCTTTCACGACTCGATTATGGAGAGTTTGCGCGCAGCCTCTAACCTGTGCTGTGCCTTCTCGCCGTCTGAGGGCATAAAACTTCCGCATCGAGGCGGCAATTAGACGCTTTTAGCGGTGGGTGGTGATCAAAGTGGAAACCGTGTCGCCCTCTGGCCCCCTCAGCGGTTAATATTTTTCCATAGGCCTAATGAGGTAGGGATGCAAAAGAGTTCATTACAGAGAGTAAAGTGTGAATTTAGTAAAAACCACAGGGAGCAAAGTAGCGGCGCACTCTGCAAATACTAATGATCCGGGGCTGGGGAGTTTTCTCCAACTTCAGCTGCAGCTAATTAGAGGGAACAAAAGGACAGACTTTTCTTTTGTTAGCAAGAACAACATGATTGATATTTAGCTGAGGATATTTGTGTGAATCCCAGTGAGGGGAAGATTGTTTCATCCACCTCCTTTTCTTCTGCAGACTTGTGTGATGTTGAAATCAGAAATAACAAAAAGGAACATGACTGATGACCAGTGAAGGCAACTTCAATACTTCTCTCCAGAGAGTTTGAGGAGGTGTGGAGAGGAAAAAAAAAAGTCTATTCTGTAATCCCCAACTTTCTTTCTTACTCTTATTTTTTGCCGCATTGCACTGGTGTAGGGTCATAAATAATAGAGCAGCAGAAATGTGGTATATAATACCCGAAGACATGCAACTGTTTAAGTATGACAATTCCCTATTGGGATAAAGTAACAAGGCAACACAAAACTCACATATCTCCTCCTCTTTAAGGCAGATAATGAAGCAACAAAAGCAGCCACAGTTTGTGCTCTTTTGAGGCAATAGGAAGATCCAAGTCCTAATTGCAAATTCATTTAAATACAAAATTTGTGTTTTGTGTTTTTTCTCCGGTGTGAGAACTTCTTCTTGTTGGTGCATCACCTCCCAGGCGAATCTCCCTTTTTCCCATTTCACTACTTCAAAAGAAGAAGAAGTTTTCATGATGCTTTTGTGTTTTCGAGAGAAGCAATCATGCATGAGACAGGAGAAAGTATGAAGTAGTGTCTCTGTGTGTGTCTGTGTGACAGAGGGCTGAGCAGCATGGAGGCATCCTCCATCACAAAGCCATCATTTACAGATCAACACCATGGACAGCAGCCAGGCAGCTCTGTGGTGGTGTTAATGGAAGAACAGGCAAGGGGCTCTAAAGCCACAGGAGACCAATTACAGTTGTTACACTGTTGTGGGAATGCTCAAGTGAAGTTTAGTGGGTTTTTAGACCAGGAGCTGAGTTACACCAAGCCCGAATGAATTGGAAATCGGCCAGATGAAATGGAGTCGGGGGTGGATGGACAAGGGGGAATCTGCATAACAGATGTGCATCATGATGCTCCTCTGTTTTTGTCTTTTCCTGTGTCTGTGATTATGAGCCAGCTTTGTACTTTCATCACAACAGAGAGACAACCTGGGAAGCATAGACGACCAAAGTCTGGTACGACTTGAGTTACCTGCAGTTGTAGAAGAATAACATGTTCAAAAATGAAGACGAACTTGCTAAAATCACAAATGAAACCTTTCCTGTATCGGTTCATTGTTCATTGTTCGTTTCCATTCTTTCTCTGTAGAACTGCGTTACAACAAAGGTGAAGACTCTAGCTCTTAGCTGACTGATTATCTGTACTGAATTACATCTTTATAGCAAGAAATCAGCTGACCACTGCAAGTATCTGTGTTCCCAAGATCGTGTTATCAATAAAGCATTTCCTGTCAGATGGTATGTGAGAGCACTGCTGCATTTCCAGATCTTGTTTCAGCTCCTCTGGTCTATAAGCACTTTATTTAGGTGAAGCTAAATCGCTTGGGACATTAAAAAATAGACATACCGCATGGCAGCATATGGGTCAGCCAGTGGTTGCTTTTTATATGTGCTCAAGATCAAAATCTTTGACATCTTGATGGAGCAAGGTTTTGAATATTTTTGGCTTTTGGAGGAAGAATCCAAAGTTCCTACAGTTTTAATACTGACAAGGCTCAAACCAAACATGCCTGCTAAGGCGAATTTATTTCTAAAATGGGCTTCAAAGATTTGCATATGACTTATTTATTCCATCACCACCTCTGAAACAGCAATCTAGACGCAGAATAAATCATAGACTTCTTGCTGAAAATCCAATTTTTCTCCCAGTTGGCCTTCCCCTTTCCACATTAGATTATCACAAAGTTGACCACATGGGCTGTGAAGCGATAAATAAATCTCTGTTCCAAGCGCCACCGATTTAATGGACCTGAGGAACTCTGGGGTTGGAATTGTGCGTTTTGGGGAACTCGGGGAGCATGTGGAACGTCAAGCCCTGTAGTGATAATGACCTGAATGACCAGAGGAAGCACCACCATGAGCTTAAAAACATCCTCCACTTAATGATGTGTGGGCTGCTGAAGGGCTTACATGAGGTTGGCGTGACATAAGACTGAACACAGACAGCAGCGGGTGGCCACTGACATTCATTTCCACTTCCCCACTTTGCCTGGAATTACTAAACGTAGTTTCCAGGAAAAACATGAGTTATAAAATGCCTCTAAAATACATTTGTAGTGCCCGACTTGCTGAGTAGCACTTTGGAGGGCGAGCCACTTTCCAAAAACCTTTTTGTAAGAGAGGGGAGGAACTACTACAAAGCCCAAAGAGATGTTTGAAGTGCTCGTGATCAAATAAGAATTATTTGAAGGAAAAAACACATCGATAAGAAGAAAAAACATCCATCAAATATATTAAATTATAAAGATGGCGATATTTTATATTTTTGTTAATCTCAACAAATCTCTCGTGTCAACAAATCCCCAAAACAGCAATGCATCTCAGACACAAGCCCTATTTTTCTTTTGGAAGACAAACGTTTATTAAAAAGTTTCACAAATATACATTTTTACCTTACAAGGGTTAGGTAGGCATACTAATAATAATAATTTCCTAAAACAGTAAACTGTGCATTTGTTGGGGACTTTTTAAGGACTCCTAAACAGTGGACACAATCAGGACTGAACACAGCCTCTGAGACCGTCATAGGTCAGCTTGAAGACAGGGGACACAGTATGGAGGCGATTTACAGCAGCTCTGACCATTAATATGACTAAGGGATGAGAAGAGGAGGAGAGCTGTGCAGCAGGAGAGGAGCAAGACAGAGTCACGCATCAGCAAAGGTGAAAATGGCATTTAGAGCTGAAATGTTTTCACATCTTACTTTGTGAATTGTGGATTTATTTTCGACCAAGCCAGAGGTGACTGCGGAAAGACAAATCAAGACTGTTTTGGAGAGCCTTATTTTGCTTTTGTCAAGTTTGGATAGTTTGTTTTCGACGAGTTAACGAGGCAATTAAGCTCGTCTTCGATCCGTAAAAGAGAGGCACTTGAACTCAGAAGCTGTACGGGTGAAATTTTTCTGTTTTGTGAGGAAAACAGATGTGAGAGTGTTTCCCTTCTTGACATTTTGTGAGTTTATTTTGTTTGTTGGCTAGCTGGTTAGCACGCTAATTTCAGCAGACATCTCTGCAACACAGTACATAGATGTTGTTGACATAATGTGAGCACTGTTGTTCCTCACATTTTGTTGATAATATAATTTCATTTTTAAAAATTTTTTATGATAAAATTGTGGCCATATCTTACAAATCGTCCCTTTGACCCTCAAACGGTCCAGAGAAACACCAGCCGAAATGCCCTCACTTTGCAACATTGTCCTTGAGTTTTCACAGTCTAAAAGTCAACTTGCTCCTCACAAAGATCGACATACACGAGAGAGCACACACACACACACACACAGACTTACAGAGACCCACAGCACTGCATCAGCTTTCAGGACCAGGTCTCAGACTTCCAGCCTCTTTATCTCGGGTTGTGGTGAAGAGCGACTTCCTGTCGGATTGCCTTTCAGCCATGCAGGTCCACACAGCTCCTGTTAACCACGCCACTGACATCTATACAGTAATTACACTGGACCACAACTGGGCTACGCTCTCTGAATTTACATAGAAAAAGTGTGTACAGACTTTCTGCAGGAGGTAGTCCGTACATCCTATCTGTATATTACATTTTAAGTGTGTGTCTTCATCTCTCTCTGGCGACTGTTGGAAAGTGAAACCTCTTCTCCTCTTCTCTGAGCCATTTGTTGCCAGTAGATAGGAAGATTGGCTGTTGGGAGATACAAAGTGTGACTGTGTGTATCAAAACTGTGTCAGAAACAGTTTAGAGTGAGAAAAGCTCAAAATAACTCACATGAACGAATGTGTTTTGTAACGTGGAATCCATTGTAAAGTCTCTGGGGGATATTAGCGATGCTCAATTAAATGCAGTGGGGCCATTTGTTCGTCAGAGCTTTCACCCGTGCCCTGCGTGGTAAACATTCATCACATGGTGTGCAATATGACAATTTTACAATGGTATGAGGAAATCTCGGCCCAGAGCCGGTGACATGGCTGTATTAGAGGGATAAATCATGCCATTAGTGGCTATGCTCTTTCAAAACGCCACAAGGAATTTGTTGGCCCAGATTAATCTTCAAAATGAGCCAACAATTCAATAACATCCACGGTCTATGTGCTAACTGTCATGTTTTATTATAGAATTTGTCAACAGGAGGACGAGCGGAGACAAGATAGTACACAAAATAAGCCTGCGAGAGATTTGATTTGGACAGATTTGAGTGGGCTCACAACATTGTGTTTTGTTCTGAAGAGCTAAGCAAACAACATTACGCGCATGCACTCTGAGTAAGTGGCTGTCATGTAAGGTACATGCAGCACGGATAAATCTCTCCATTTTCCCATCCCAGCTGAATTCTGCGATGCCTCTGAAATGCTGTCAATTATAGACGACAAGAGGTCAAGATGTTCTATCAACACTCCAATCAGATCCAAGCAGAAAGGAGACGACCACTCGGAGATACTGTTGCTCCCATCACATTATTCCGGGGACGCCCAGCATCATGCATCACCTTGGCAGCGCATTAAGCCTTATGTACTTTATGAAGAGGGATTATAAAGGGAAAAGTGAGCAAAATATCTCACGTTGACAGAAATACTCTGCACACACAAAGGTCTACATATTCCAGCTCAAAAACAATTACTCATCATCAGAGCCTTTTGTCTGTACGTGCTTTGTTGTTTTGACAAAGAGAAGGGGACCATTCATCACTATGAATGGAGGGAGACACTGTGAATTTTCACCATACTGTACTTCGGCATATGCAGCCATAGTCAGAGCTGCTGAATCTTTGGCTCAGAGACGGTGGTGATTTGTGGTTCATGATTTATGATTCTTTAGGCTCAGAAAACAAACCTGTCCTGCATGTGTAAATATTTCACGGCAGCAAAAGAAAAGTTGCTGCTCATAGCACTGTTCATCGAGTTGGTAACATAGGTCAGCGGCCCTGCACCATACTTTCTAATACATCAGCCACAATCGCATTCCATGGATTCTGTATTCAAACTTAACTCAGATCTTCCATCTCTTAGAAAGTCAATCTGCAGTTCACCCTATCTCATTAAACCCTGAAACAAATCTCAAGTTGATCTTTGCTTGAGACCAAATATAGTACATTACAGGGATTCCCAACCACCAGGCCGTGATCCAGGATCGGGCCTCGGGTTGTTCAGTACCAGGCCACGAAAACCAGGGATGATGTAATTGTCATTTATGTGCTGCATTGTGTTTTATTTATTTTCCTGGAAAAGGCAACCTTTCTATTACATATCACAAAGCAAATAATTTTAATTTAACATTAAAGTGTAAAAAAATTAATTATTTTATTTACATTTTCACATGTATTTTCCAGTAGTTTAGGCTGTATAAAGCTTTTAATTATATATACAGTATTTCATATATGCATTATCTATAGGTATAGTGGACTATAAACATGGTTATAAGTCTGATTTAAAGCAACATTATGGAACTTTTTTTTTTTTTTTAATTACAGCACCAACTGTCACTGATTTTGGTGGAACTGGATCATTTATATGGAGAAAATGTCTTCTGGTTTTTTCCTCGGGACGCCCTGCCTCAACTCTGTGATTTATGGAGTTTCCTGAGAAGTGAAAGTTTAGCTGCAAGTAAACTTTGCTAGCTGACTCTGCTCGGAGCGCTGCCAGGAAGTGTTGGTGTTTACACCGCTTTCACAGCAGCTTTGAAAAGCGGGGGAGGAGGTTTTCAGGTCCGTTATTGCATTTGCTCGATGTTCGTGCCAGCAAAGTTGTCAACTCGCTCATTTTTTATCACAAGCCCAGTCAAGCCATTTTGACAGAGGTTTAGCCATTAGCATGATATAGCCAGGTGCTACTGTCTCTGGTTGGGGTTGCGTTAGCTTGGCAGGTTGTTATTGTCAAGACATAACATTGTTATGATGGACGACTTTTGTTTGTAGTTAGCATATAATGTTAGACTACAACTGACAAATTGTTCCAGAACAGCGATTTGTATTTATTTGTATTTTGTATTACAAAATTGCACAATATGAATTTCTACATAATGCTGCTTTAAACCTCATCAGTAAAACCCAGAATGCCTCCCTCCAGATCTCCCTGTCTTTGACAACCATACCCTCCTCGGGACCCTGAAAATAGTTCCCCTAAAACAATGAAAATTATCACTTGTTGAACTTCTCGAAACTTCACAACAAGGTGACAATGGCTGCAAGTAGACATAGACTCAAAAAGGCTGGGAACCACTCTTCTAATGTATACTGCTCAGACATAAAATCATTGCAGCTAAACAAAGATGATGTTTCACCTGAAACCAGTAGACTGTAGTTTTGTATATGTCACAGACTGTTTACTCCCCACACTGGTGGTGCACTATTTTTGGCCTGATAACCACTCTGTTTGAGGATCAGAGAAGATCTTTACTGTTTTATGTCTGAGATTATATTTAACATTTCAAACAGCATGTGATCTGCCAAACCACAGGGATTTTTTTCTTTTCTGCCTTTTAATTTTCAGAATCTGAGAGGCTCTGTCTTTTCCACTCTTTCTGCCTGTGTGCTACAGCTGCCCACACAGGTGCAATTTATTTGTTTATGGCATCTAGCTTTAGCTGTGCCATTCAACAAAAAGGTGTAAATGAGTCACTAAAAACAGAACAGACAGCAATCGTTAAACCTTTTTGCTTGCGATCTGAGATAACTTAGCTCACGACAGCTGGAAGAACCTTTGTCAGGTTTGTGTGACGCCTGCAGTCTCATCGTCTGCCTCATCAAACTTTGAAGTGATCCCTTGGTAGCCAGCAAAGAGAATTCTGTCAATTCCCTAATGGACGCGGACGCCATGACTTATTCAGCAGCCTCACATTCAGCCCAGCAGCTGAATTTGGGATAGTTTTCACCTATTTCATGTTGGTTCACTGCATCTTTCCCCAGACTGTCAAAGACCCTGTTCTAAAATACATGATTACATGAAGGTCTGCTCTCTGGTCCTCTGGCTGTATTTTTTAGAAGAGTAGTGCAAATACCCAAAGTGGCCTCATTCCGACAGCTTGTATATTATCCTAATTAGTCTCTCTGATAATTCCAGTTACCTTCAAGGGTGCACATAGCTTTTAATTTTAGACCAAATAGACAGACACTGATTTATGATTCATATTTTGAAAAGCCAGCAGGAATGTTAAATCCGCTTCTATTCCTCTTTATGAGGATGTCTGAGTTGGGCTGCTGAACTCAGCACCTTCTTCCTTATTTCGGGTTCCCACTAGAATAGGTTTACATGCCCCATCCTGAATACCCAGCCTGCTCTGGTTGGTCAGCTCACACACGCCTGAGCCAGCACCACTAACAACAACAGAGCTGTGCTAAATCAATTCTTACACGCCAAATTAGCCTAGGTCTAAATTATGAGTGACATTGTGATGTCACAAGGTCACAAAGTTAAGGCGGGACTGCTGACGAGGTGTTTCAGGAGCAGTGTTTTCTGTGGGAGAGAGGAGCTTCTGTTGGTGTAGACTTTGAGCTATTTAACTTTCAAGATCTTTTACATGCACAAGAACCTATATAAAACACGTAAAGGTCCTATTTGTGAGAAGAGTTTATTATTGAGTCTCATTCCCAACTCGACAATGCTTTCGGGTGACAACCGTCCCCCAACTCCCCTTTAACATACAGTATATACATACATACATACGTACAGAGAACGAACAGAAGTGCAGGACTGAGAGAAAAAAAAGCATAGTTACAAATCTTACTTCAGCACCACAGACAGCATCATAGATTCATCACTACACAACACAGTTATATTTCAGAGCCACGGTTGGGGTCATAGATTCAAACTCTCACAAACCTCAGTCAGATAAAGGATCAATGAGTCAGCCAGACCAGACTAACATATTCAGCTAAACAAACCCTCTGCCCCTGCACTCTCTCTGCTAAAAGGGGATGGTGAGCAGGTTAGCAAGTGGGATGGCACCCCCCTCAGTCCTCAAATTGCTTGCTTCGTGTAGGAATGTTGCAGGATTGTTGTCAATAGATAAATTGATTTTTGACCATGCATAAGTGAACAGTAAAGAAGGTGATGTAGATTTTTCAACACTTGAGTAACCTAAATACTACCTGCAAACTTTCTTTCCTGTGAGTACACACTTAATTATTGACAGATGGACTCGAGCCGAGCTGAAAGATTTAGGGCGGATGCATCTATTGGTTCATGAAACTGGCCTATTTTGAAAAGGTGGCCTTGTTCTCCTTGGAAATAAACACTCCATCTGGACGCTTACATCTGACTGTAAAGGAGATGCAAAGTTAAGACTGACGGAAACATGATCTAACACTCATGATGGTCCTGCAACTGTCAACCTATCATTGAAAGGTTCGGCTGATTAGTGTGCTCTGACCTACAGAGCAACAGCATTTAAACTAATGAAGCTCCCTGGAAATTTACTGCCTCGCTTCATTTTCCTACGTCACAAAGAGAAAACATTTCGACAATCTGCAGGAAGGACGGGGACCTAGCCATGGGCGGCTGAAAAAAAAAATCTTTTACTTGTTTGACTGACACACCTTTGATAAAAATAACTGTGCACTGACCTTGCTGTAGTGTCTAAAAGGACAGTCCACAGCCACACTACAGTGGCTCTGCAAGGCGATAAAAACAGGGCGCAGCATATCAGCAGATATGCCGCTAACTGCTGCTGAAGATATTTCTGCAACACAACACATGATAAAAGGTCAAAACTGTAATTTCTTCACATTCTGTTGAGAGTTTTAGCTACTTTTTGAATGTATTAAACTTTTTTTTTTTTTTTACATATTGCACCTTTAATACAATTCATCCTCAAAGACACATGAATGTCTGTACTAGATTTAATGAAAATGTATCATTGAAATGAAATATTTCAATCTCCATGGCCCTAGATTAAAAAGTCGGGGATCACCAACGTCAAATACGATTTGTCTCCTGGGGAACATGAATGTCTGAACTAAATGACAATCCATCCAATAGTTGTTGAGATATTTCAGTCTGGATCAAAGTGGTGACAGACGGACAGACATTGCCATCCCAGGAGCCATGCTGTTGGCATATACTGCAATGAATACCTGGACTGCCTCTGCTGAACATTGCATGTTTTCCCCCCAAGCTGTTCTTACATGATTCACATCTTTGGGGTCATTTCATTGCTGGTTTCATTTATCTGACTGGAACATGAACAGTTTTATTGACTACATTCTTTAACTTTGCTGAATTCAGAGTGCAGAGTGAATCAGTGAGGGTCTGATATTTTCATTACTTGGAACATTTAGTTCATTACAAACTTTAATCGGCGTGTTCTTTCACAGACTTTATCAAATAACAGAGTGAAACCAAAGCTTTGTGGACAGTTGCTAATTATTCAAATGTAAAAGGCCATCTTTAAAAGTGTGGCTACAGCTCTCAGCAGAGGCTTGGTGAACTACTGAAACACACACAATTTAATTGGCTCTTCTGAGGTCTGTGTGCACCCTGTGGTGGACTGGCAACCTGCCCGGGATGAACCCCATCTCTCTCCCAATGTGTGCTAACATAGCCTCCATAAGCAGATGGATGGATGGATACTGAGATCTTCTGTTTGACTGATTGTCCTTCCCACAAAATACTGACCCACAGCTTTTCCATATTCTCTTCACATAACCTAAACCAGAATGCAGAAAGGGAAGGCCTTATATCCAAATATACTGTATATCATACACAGAAAACATTTTCCACGTGTGGAATTTCTAATCCACAAGCCAATCACATATGAACATATGTAATCCACACATGAAAATTTAATTTTCTTACACGTGGCATTATCTTATTTTCACATAAATAGGAAATAGCCAATCACGTGTCAGAAAGTGTGAAAATGTGATACTCACATGTTAAGAAGCACGTGATTTCAAGTATCATGTTCTGTTTTCACATGTAGAAAATGGGAAAATATCCGGTCGCATTTCATAATGTGTGAAAATGTGGAAATCACACGTGAAGAAGCAAATTTCACCTGATTCCATGTGCAATGTCTTGTTTCCCACATTTGGAGATTTTAATGAACATGTTAGCAAAAACATATGAAGGTGTGTAATTCCCAAGACAATGACTTGAGAAAATTTGAAGTTCACATGTGGCATCTTATTTTTACATGTTCAAATTTTAGTAAAAATAGTCAATCGCCTGTCGAAAAGTATAAAAATGTGGAATCCACATGTGAAGAAGCAAAACTGACCTGGTCTGATCTGCCATGTTTTACTTCCCACATTTGGAAATGTATATTTCGCATGTGACATTGTTTCGATTTAAAATATAAAAAATTTTGTTGACGTGAAAATAGCAAATCACGTGTGAAAATGTGGAATACACAAGTGAAGAAGCAAATTCCCGCTGACTTGATGCGCCATGTTTTGTTTCCCACATGTAGGAAATTCTAGTCCACATGTGAAAAAAGGCCAGTCACATGTGAATGTAAGTAATTAACGTGTGGAAAACTCCATTTACATGTGGAAAAGACGATCACATTTGTTAATGTGCGTTTCGCATGTGAAATTATTTTCTTTTCATGTGTTAAAACTTTAGTTTATATGTGAAAATAACCAGTCACATGAACATTTGTGTCATTTTTTCACATGTGCTCATCACCTGGTTTATGTGTCATTCATATGTTCCTTTGGGGTGTTAATGATAGTTGAATTAGGTTAAAGCGCACAGCATTGTGTCCATTTTTGTATTTTTGACACCTTTATTTATTCTCTCTTCTCTCTTCTTATGCCCAGTGTCGAGCAGCGATGAGGACAAATATGAGTGGCTGTAAATCACTTCCAAAACACGACCCACACTTCATCATAGCTCTTTGCGATGTAAACAAACAATATGACAGCTTGATAACACAAAGCATGAGTAGCTGTATTACCTGTCTAGTATTCAGTATCACACTTGCGACAAACTGTCACAGATTTCTCCCTTATTACCAGGATTCATATTTCTGTGGAGAAAAAAAAACAAAAACCAGAAATAAATTGAAGGATGATTTGACATTTTTTGGCACAGCGATATCATAATGTTATAGCCTTCCTCCAATAGCTTTGACAAGCATCCATGCAGTGAATATGCAATGCATTTGGACTCTCATTGTCACGGAAAGCCAGACACTGAAAACACAAATATGTCTCATTTTCCTTTGATACCCTGTTCATAAAATTTCTCAGGTGACTGTCATACAGAGATATGCGAAACTGAGTGAAAGTATTTCAAATTTCTCAAAGAAAGAAAGAAAGAAAGAACACTTCAGCAGAGGAAATTGTTAGGATTCACACATCACCAATCGTTGAGTATTGTGGTTCCAAATTCATGAAGTTTGGGTCCATAAATTTCCATAATTTTGTCAAATGAGAAGAATAATAAAACTTAAATGAACTTTTTTATAACTTGCCTGGATTTTCTGTAATTTATCTTACCAGAGTGAGGATCATTGTCTCATTTTGGAATGAGACTCTTTTTATCAAGCATGACAAGAAAATACACCCGACAAGGAATGGCTCCAAGAATGATAAATTCAATTCAAGGCACGTTTGATTATTGTAATGTTCGAATATATTATTTATCTGTAATGATCACCTCCTCATTGTATATTAAGTTCACTATGTTTCTTTTTTTTTACTGTTAAAGGAATAGCTTAACATTTTGGAAAATTCTTTATTCTCTATTAGAAAACCCATTAGCCTCCAGAAAGTGGTCGCTAATCTTCCTGCTGTCAAAAACATACAAATTAAAATGGCATAGTATCAATATAAACTAAACATGAAGATCTGAAAACAAATGATATAAATCACTACACAAAAAACAACAAACAACAGAACCCATAATAGGAACAATAACAAACACAAACATACCGTCACACTGAGAGCAGTAAAAGTGGATGCTGAAGACAGCGGGCCGATCAATAGATGCAAGTTTATTCAAAATAACAGCAGGAGAAGGCAAACACAACCAGACAACTCGACATAGACCGAACTAATGACTGGACTGAAATACAAACAAAACTAACGAGGGGAGGAGGCGTACTGTAGGTGAAGAGAGGTGGAGAAGCACAGATGAGGAGAATCGTGAAAAAGCAAAAGAGCAGGAAAGGAGCTGCTGGGCTGGGAACAACACGGGGAACAGGGCAGGTGTGGAGGGAAAGGCAGGCTGGTGAAGAGCAACGAACCTAAAAAAGAAGGAACGGTCGTTACATCCTTGAATCTTGTTAACCTACTCTCTGAAGCGTGTTCTTTCCTTTTGTGGAGGCATTTCTTCGTCAGAAGTTTTGTTGGGTTTTAGTGTGTTTCTCCATGCATTTCCCATTGACTTCAATAAAGCCGGCGCCACGGTGTGGCACCAAAGCGTGATTCATCGACGTAATGACCCTTACTTCTTTTTTTAGGTTCCTTGGGGAGGAGCAGGAACACAGGAGGGAAACACAGAAAACACAAATAAAAGGAGACAGAAAAGACAGGAACATGAGACATATGCCACACAAACACTAGCCTAAATAGCCAAAAAACAAACGTAAAAAAAATTCAATGATGCAACAAGACTGGCTCTGTTCAAAGTTCACAGATTCACACATTTCATCTCATTTCTTTAATCCATACGCAAACTGAGATGTAAAAGGACTAAACAACAATAGGCTAGGCTAGCTCGTTTTCTATCTTTAGGCTAACCTTGGATAACTGCCTTCCATTTGAATTTCTACTAATCTTAATAATGTTGGTCACCCCTCAGTTGAAGGAGCATGAACTTGCCTGTGCCTGGGATTTAATTCATCAAACAGTGTATTAAAAGGGTTTTGTCACACAAAAATGATGATTATGAGGTTATTGCCGATGCATAAAAGTCCTCCACATAAAGTAGACTTCAAAGGGCCTTCTTGGTGAATTTAGGGGTATGGTGCCCCGACTCTACTCTTCCCTGCGAGAAGAGAGAGTCCACTATGTCAACAGGCCTGGGATCTCTGAAGTTAAGCCCAACTCAATCTTCTCTGTCACATTCACTTCACTCCCCGATATGGCTTGAGGACAGAGCATCAGTTATGGTGTCTCACGGCCCACTACCCTTTCCCCCGGGTTTATATGGGAACTTGAATTCATCTCCTCTATTGCTGCAGCAAGCTTGAGAGATTCCACAAGGCATTATCTGAGTCAGACAACTGATTTATGCAGCAAAGCGGCTGCTTCATGGTGCCACACGACCAAATGGCATTTTTTCGGAGATGCGGGAGATAACGCTAAAACAAAAGCATCTGACATGGAAGATTTTCTGTTGCAGTTTTTCACGAGTGAGTAAATCGCTGCAGGAGGGATGTGCTGAAGGTACACGTGGGATTGCAACAACATTGTTTGCCTCCTTCTATCGAAAAGCAGCTGCGTGGAATAGAAAAACAGCTCCTAATAACACATAATGAGGTGAAATAATCTCTGACCCGAGCCAGGCGAGCTTTAGATGGCCTATTGTTCTTCTTTCCTCGGGGTATTCAGAGCAAAAGCAAAGAACGATCACACCTTGGCTCGCTGTAGCACTGCTGGGATTGCTGTACCATCCTGTACAGTGCTGTGAGGGGGTGTCTCTGAGGAGTTCGAGTGCTGCAGAGAATCCAGGATATTAAAGAACTCTCAGAGTGGATACTAGTATGAAGTGTGAGACCGAGCAGAGTGGGATTTGACCTAGGCTTTAATAAGGCCTCTTGGGTATGCCGGTGAGGGAGCCCACTGTAGCGCTTTGCTTTTCCAAAAGCGAGAGTGGAGAGGCACCAAGGTGGAACACAACGGGGGAGAAAGGGACAGTTCGGGTGAGGGAGAGAAAAGATGACAACATGGAGATGATGTGACAGAGAGGAGCAGTGAAGGGGTCCATGTGTAATAAATAAAAAACGTTACATTTCATACGCTGGTCAGATGTTTTCATCCTGTCACATCAATCAATGGTTGCTCATTGTGGAGCAGATCAGGTTGTTATAAGTGGATCAGAGGCTATTTCAGTTTGTACTATTTTTGTATCCTCGCCTTTAAATAAACACCAGCTGAGAAAATGTGTTTCTCATCCGAGCTAAAAAACTAATATGATGGCGACAAAAGCACAGCGTATCGACCTGTCTGCCCATGCTTGTGTCCTATTTTGTCAGCGTGCATCTGACCGGGTGCGTTAGCGCTTCACAGGTCCGGTCAGACGCACTATTAATGCCTCTCTGTAAGTGGATGATGGGTGGTCCACATTGAATTCGCTGCTTTGCTTCTGCTCTGGTTCATATCACTGCATAAACATAAGTGGCTGGCTGCAGAGAGCTGCCAGCATGGTAGTGTTTTTTGCACACAGTGGTGAAGCAGAGCCGGCTCCTGGTTGGGAATCTTTGATGATGCAACCGCTGAGTGCAAATGAAGGTTAGCCAGAGAGCAGAATTACAATCTCCTCTGTTTAATATGTAAAGTATCTTAATATTATTTTGACAAATGAGTTGTGATAGTGAGGTTAACACATTTTGCTTCCTCGCTCTCTGTTCCTCTTGTCCTCATAAGAGGGCTCTCTGTACTGGCCCCTGAGAGCTTTACATAAGACTTGACTACTGAGAGCTGTTATGAGAAGTTTTCTGAAACTTGTAACTTGAAGATCAAGCGATTCCTCTTCATCACAGCGCTTATGCCCTTGTGTTACTCAAGACTTCTTGTTAGTCATGAGTGTGCTGTAAACTGCTGTTCCTCTTCAGCCTGAAGAAAAGAAGGGAACTCTGTCTTTGCGGTGCAAACCTGTTAATTTGGTTTTGTCTGGCTCTTTGGTTTCAGATATCACAGCATGCCGAGTGATTTTATGACACCCGCCCTCCCCCCTCTTTCGCTCTCTCCTTTAGCCCCCTCTCTCTTTCACTATCCTCCTCACACTCGTAGCTCTTTGGATATATTCCCCTATGATTATAAATAGATTCTAATTAGCTCCTCCAGCCATGGGCAATATAATTGTTCATCAAGTAGGGACTGCACTCAGAGGCCTTTATACATTAAAGCTTGCACAAAAGTCAGAAGAATAGCAAATCCCTCCTCTGCCTCAATTTCTTTTTTTTTTTTTCCTTTTTTTTTGCAAAGCAGGGATTCATTTTCCTTTATTATATCAGTTCAAAAATAATTCTGCGATGCAATTGATTTTCCTTCATGGGTGGAGAGGACCAGGAAGGGTCAACCCAACCTCATGACGAAAAGGTTAGAAAATAGAGGGCACTGATGTGATTCAAAGTAGTAAAATAAAATGCACACACCTTTTTTTTTTTTAATTAATAAAATATAGGGATTATGATTTTTTTTTGTAAAAAGTACCCAAAAGTCATACTTAAAGTGTGTAAAGTAAGTAAAGTTATCGTGCTCAAATATTACTCTGGAAAAGTCACCCATACAAATAGTACTTAAGTAAAAGTCTTAAAGTATCTGATATTAAATATGCTTAAGTAACAAAAGTATTTTTTCTGGCATGAATGTACTTAAAGGGTAACTGCACCAATTTTACACATTAAAGTGTGTTTACAGGTCTTGGGGAGTACTACTGCATATGTGGAAAAAGTAACATAAAGCATTTTTGTGGCTCCAGTGGAAGCTGCATGTAATCTGATTAATTTCCTCCAGTGATGTAACTCAGTGGCTAAGTTGCATTGTGGGAAATGTAGGTGCCAGGTTTTGAAAAGGAAGAAGAATGAGTGGAATAAAAAAAGGTAATAGCTCTAGTTTGGCTGTAATGACTTTGATCATTTGTTATAAAAACTTTCCAAAATAAGTCCTACAGTGTTATAGGAGCGCGATGCTAGACAAGTGGGCTGTCTTTTCATACACCTGGCGCCTACATTACCCACAATGCTGTGTAACCACTGAGTGACTACACTGGAGTTAATTTATCAGATTATGCTGCAAAATCAGAAATCGATATGTCCGAGCTGGTATTCACAAATGGCAGCTACAAAGTTGTGCAAATACATTTCATAACACAAACACTACATAAAGTAAAAAGTGATAAAAAGATAAAAAGTAATTGTTTACTATGTGCACCGCCATACTGCTGAGACGTCATCTGCATATGTACAAAAGAAAAGTTGTATAAAGCCTTTTGTCGCTCCAGAGGATGCTGCATTCAATCTGATGGATTTCTTCCACTGATGTTACTCAGTGGCTAAATTGAATGTGGGTAATGTAGGTGCCACGTTTTGAAAAGCAGTCCACTGGTCTAGCATTGCACTCAGAACACTGTTGGACTCATTATCGACAGTTTAAAAACAAATGATCAAAATCAATACAGCAGAACCTGAGAGAGCATTCTTCTTCCTTCTCAAAACCTGGTGCATACATTACCCACAATGCAACTTAGCCATTGAGTGACATCACTGGAGGAAATTTATCAGATTACATGCAGCTTCTTCTAGAGCCACAACAGGCTTTATACTACTTTGTCACATATTTAGTCACACTCCCTAAGACCTGTAAACACACTTTAATGTGTAAAATTGGTGGTTATCCTTTAAGTATTAAAAGTCAGTGTCATTTCTAATCTGATTTGTTGAGAAAATAAATTAATTTAAAAATGTGCTTCTTTGGCTCTAATGCAACATGCTATCTATCTATTCCACGTAAAATTACAGGAAGATGTTTGACAATTAGTAAAACAACAAATATGAACACTGTGTCTGTCTTAAATGATAAAACATGAACTTGAGTGTGTGTATCTGTGCGTGTTATCAATCTGATCAGAGTGATCACAGTCACAGTGGTGACGGATGTATGTAGATTTTTGAAGGGGTGTTTGATGTTATACTCCACCGCAAGTTGATATGCAAACTTCCTGACCTAAAAGAAAGTAAAACTAGTTAGTCGGTTAGTTGTACCCCATGGTACCTAAATACATATACATAAAGAACTGATGCATACAGTAGTAACTAATTCCTACTTAGGGCACACTAATCTGCACCTGTCAAATGCTCAGTAGGCCTACCTCACGTGGAGTGAGTCCATAGTACAAGTCTGCTGCCTCAATCAAGTAGCCAGTCAACACCTCCTCTTGCTGTGCATCGAAGACTTTTTGACTGCTGTGATAGCCCACACTGGGCAGCTTTCTTGAACCTTGTTCTCTGAGGTTTTGCAGTTTCTTGCAGTACCTGCTCAGCGTCACATGGCAGATGGAGTAGTCTTTGGCGACTGACCTCACTGTTTTTCCCTGCCTCACATCATCTGATGCAACTTTAAGTACACGTGCAGACACACCCCTAATCGTTTTCCTCACCAACTGTCTTGGCATACTGAAAAAAAAGGAGTAGGATAGAGAAAATATGTGAATTGTGATAATGGGGATGGTTGTAACATTTTCTTATAAGGCGTTACAACCATCCCCACCCCTGTCAACCATTGTTTAGCTAGCTGTATCAGCATGGTGATTTGAAATTAGCATACATGAAATGACTCACATTTTACGTAAGAACCTACTCTTTAAACTAATACAAGTTACCTAATTCAAACTTCAACAGTATCAGTACTAATCAAAATATAGACTTGGTCCAAAAAATTACTATCTTAACCGAAAATTGATGTTTTGGCTGTAAAATCTGCACACTTCTTCTCACAGCCATGCAAATTCACATGCAAGATCAGGGAGGGAGTGGTTATACATGAAATTGATCAAATGACTCTTATGTTATCCCTTATTGGTGAAAGTGATGCTGTTGCAACTATCCCTTTGTTTCAACCATCCCCGGTCTCCCCTACATGAATAAATGTAACGAGTTACACCAACACTGAAACGAGGGTCATTCCCTGACTGTCAGTCCTCCATGTGTCTCTTCATCTCTGAGCTGATAATTAATGTTACTGATTGATTCCGAATCCTTTTCGTAGCTTTCCAGTGTCTTCACACTTTGATAAGATCCCAGCTCATTTGGTGCACTTTCTAATTTCACTCAAGGCCTAAAAAAAAACTAACACTTTCCACTTTATTCAAAGCTTGTCAAGACCAAAGACTTGATTTCTGAGATGTGGCCAGAAGAAGAGACGGACTCCTTCTTTCTGTTTCTCTGTCTCTCTGTCTCTCTCTCTCACATCCACTTATCCAATTTTGCCTGTTTTTAATGTACCGCAATCAAACAAAGTCCTTCTCGAAGTTTTGTTCTTAAAAGTTCACATTTCTGTGCTTTAATTAGACTGTGATGAAAACCCCTCTCTAAAAAAAGGTAAGTAACAGTCATTCCACACTGAGTTTAAACTCCCAGTTGTCAGATGAAATTATGATGCAAATTTGTCCCTGAAATATTTAAACATTTTATCTCTTTGAAAATTAAAGATTAAAACAGACTCCCTTTCCTGGAGCCTTTTGAAGTTTGTGTACTCTCTGCGTTTTTTTCAGGACTCACACTGAGCCTAATTTTTATAACATACTAAAATTTTGAGATGCGTTCTGCTTGCAACCACGGAAAATAATTATCTGGCTGTGCAGTGAATCATTATGAGCTGAATCCTATAATACCTGTTCTTCGGCAGACAAAGAGCCCATCCAGCCAGCAGCTGGTTTCATGTTTCTTGTCTCCTCTATTATACTAATAAGTTCCATCTGCTCACCTGGCAGCTGTCTGTCCTGCTATTCTGAAAGTGTCTATGCAGCTGCCTCTTGCCCTGCCCTGAGCAGTATCAGTACTTTGTCTTTAAAAGCCTCTGATAAATGATATACAGGGAAACTGAAAAGGAAGGTCGTTGTCATCCTGAAACTCGTTATCAGCAGTTTTTTTTTTTTCTTGTTGCTTGAGCAAAATAATGATCTGATGTGTGAGCCAGACCACATCTTTTATACATGTGGATTGTCTGCCAGGTATTTCTTGCTTTATGAATGCACGACCTAACTAACAATGTCGGCGTTTAAGCATAATGATCAGTAAACTCCATGTATAGCATGAATTCAAAATTACCACAAGGAAAACAACCACCAACATAAACAGAAGGCAATTATTTTGTAGAAACAGAAGCGCGGATCCCCAGCATTTCAAGACTTAACACCCACATGATGGCTCGCATGGCTAGCAAAGTGCAGGTCATTAGCCAGGAAAAAGCCTATTTTATCTCCCAGTCACAGTGCTTCAGTATTCTGTCGAAAATTAGTCCTTAATGCTGATAGCCGAAGGGGATCAATTAAACCCAACAACCAGAAAGAGTTCCTTGAGCATTTATCCACTCAGCATGTAATTGTGTTTTATTTTGCTGAAATGACTTATTGTATTAAAACACATTTATCTGCAAATAATTAATTATATAAACCTACATTATAAATTAACATTGTAAAGAGATTCAGATGAGTGTGAAAATGTGGGGATAGTCTCATTCTCATTTCTGTAGATAAAATGTGTTCAGATGACAAGCTGTACATCACTTGAACAAGTCGATGAAGAAGAGGCTAAAGAGATAGAAAAGAGAGATGTTGGACAGGCAGACTGCATTTTTATGTTGAGTTGTAATGGGCAATTTGATCTGATCACTACTCCCAGTGTTGAATAAAATAGAGCCATGCTGCCCTCTGTCTGTAATATATCAAAATTGTTCTTCTCTCAAATCAAAATCAGCTTTATTAGACATTTATGTGTAAAACATGCAAGGAATGGGACAGAAAGATGAACAAAGATACTGTAGGTAAACATTAACACAGTACTATTCTGTACATACAGGAAACCGGAGAAGCTATGTGTATATACATGTACAAATACATAAACGTTTTTACTAAGTGTTTCTGTAAACAATGCAAACAGTGCAAAGAAATAACAGTAACTGTACATAAAGCGGGTCGTTAGGTACAGAGTGTGCATGTATACATGTCTTTATTACAATATAGACAGCTAATTAAAAACAAGTGTTAACTGTCGTTACATAATTTATAATTTGTAGGTAAGTAAGTAAGAAGTAAAAAAGTATGATATCGATACACACATTTTTTTGTAATGGTCCCTTAAATGGGATTTTCAAATACTATAATATACTAAATACTAAAAAATATGTAACAGTGGCAGGATATTATACAGTTTAACCATATATTTCATTGTCTAAAATGACATCAATACACTGAAATTGATCCCAGTGTCTCTCCATCGGTGTATGAGTGCGTTATCGCTCCTGATGAGCAGGTCGTATGAATGTGTGCGTGAATGGGTGAATGCTGACTTGTGCTCTGAAATGCTTTGAGTGGTTGCTAAGACTAGAAAAGGGATACACACAGTACGTTTACCATTTTTGTCTCTACCTGACACAAATGAACATTTTTGATAATATTTTGGAAGAAACTTGGATGAGTTGCCATGTATTAATTTTTCATGTGAAGTTAAGATTATAAAAAATATAATGGTGGTAAAATGGATCCCTTATTATACATACAAGGACTTTGTTGTACAAAAATTAAAATTTGATGTAGGTCATGGATCAATTGGATGTAAAAAGCATCAAGACGAAAATAATACCAGTATTAATGTCTGAACTCTCTTTAGCTGCTTCAGTTACAGGTTCCTGGTATTGTGCATGCTGGCTCACTATCACACTGTCATGAGTTATTGACACAATTAAATAGAATAACACCATCTTTTGTGTGTTTTTTCCAACTATGACGATTTAAAAATGTCATCTATAAAAATGGCATATGATGATTTTGAACAGAAAGTGAAACAAATATGTCAAATTGAAGAAAATCTACATGAATAGATCTAAATTATTTGCAGCAACCAGAAATGTTTTGTGGACTACTAACCCGACTTTCTATCACCTCACGGTGAGCAGAAAATGACTAAATCGGATTTTTTGTAAGTATTGAGTCATCATTGATGGTAATTAAAGTCTTGAGTCTAGGTCAGCAGGTCTGCATCAGCCACACACGTAGAAATCAGGTCGACAAGAGTGTCACGACAACAGTAAACAGCAGCTTTGTGTGGTTTGAGGTAATTAGGTCAATGGTGGTTAGACGTGTAAACATACACCAACTCAAAGGTCATAATTAAGAAAGTGACACCCGTACGTACGGTGACTCATACCTCGTTGACATCAGGCAGCACTCCTGACCTACAATTAGACTTCCGATACCACAGTGCACAGTGGTACGTTTATTCGTTTACTGCAACAGATGACTGGGATACATCTATGATGTCTGAATAATTATGGGAACACTCTTTCCATGTCATGAAATAAAGCTGATGATCAATTCTGTGATGAATAACAATCCAAACTCAACTCCAGTGAACCTTTTTGTGTCGAATCCATTGATTTTTGAAGTAAAATAGCTGAAATTGCCACTGAAATTGCCAAATTATATACTAACAATAGGTTACACTGCACTGCCTGCATGTAAAGGTCCATCCTGCTCACCAACAAATAGCTTAATATGTACTTTACTTATGGTTTATTTAAGAAATTAAGTTACACTGACATTATTTATTAAACTTGAGAACTGCAGGTAAGAGTTTCTTTCTTTAAATGGGGCAACATGCTTGATTTAGTTCATATTTACTCTGTTTGTACCCGACATCGACTGATTCTGTATAATGTAAAGCTGGAAAAACTGAGGTTCTCTCTTTTTGGGTTCTCTAAAGAACTTTGGTAAAATATGTTTATGTATATGTTTGAACTGTATTATTTTATTGTCTCTTGTTCCTTTTGCATTTTTTTATTTATTTATCTTTTAATGATTTCATTAATTTTCCTTGGGTTGTATAACTCCATATTTCCCTATTGTGTACCTTTTTTCCTCTCTTTTTCTTTTACCTTCTCTGTTTTGTTTGTTGCCTGAAGCTGAGATTCTGACCAAAAAAAAGACAAGGTGAGCATTGTACTTCTGCTTTTTTGTATTTTTTGTGAATGTACAACTTTTGTACAATGTCCAATGTTGATGCTCACTAAATATATAATGAAAAAAAGGGAAACATGTTGGTGAACACTTCTCCTGACAATAACTACTCTCTACTTGCAGTACTTGTTTTCTCTTATACAACACACTTCTGTGCTATACTTTTCCCTTTACTTTCCTACATTTTGGTTGTTTTTCGTGGGTTCAGTTTACTCCCATTGCCTTTTATTCTCAATGACATTTACTTGTTTTATTGTTATTATTATATTGTAGATTTTTAGGTTCTTTCATGTTACTGTCTCACACATGTGTCATGTGTTACACATGCTGTACATGACATATGTACAGATCGGTGACAAATTAACCAATATGAAGTGTTTTGTAAGGTGTTACGTGTCCTATCTTGAAATGGACACGTAGCATCTGTTTGTGCTGAGCACTGTATGTAAAGAAAGCCGAAGATGAGTGACAAATTAAAGTAAAAACCAACATTAAAGGGGCACTATGTAGTTTTGGAAAAGAAATTCCAACTCTTGAATTTATCCATAACTGAATAAACAAGCTGTTCTCAGAGGAAAATAAGGTCCCCAGAACACTGTTTGAAGCTAGAAAGGTGGCAGGGTCCGCCACATATAAACAAAGTAAAACAGTATGAAATTGTATCGTCCTTTAAGGGTTTGTTTTTTCAGTCATGAATACAAAGAGAGATTGCTTATTTAGTTTGTTTAGGCACAAAACAAAAAACAGTCAATGAAGATCTTTCTCTTCTGATTAAAATGTATTTCCCAAAACTACATAGTGCACCTTTAAGCGTGTTAGTGAGGTTTTACTGTTGCGCCACAAGCTCCTAGAAGAACGAGAAGTCCTGCATGGGTTTGCAAGTCCCTGTAAGTCGACTGGAGGATGGATGAATATCATTCATCCAAAAGATATTCCCAAATGTGATCTTCTGACGCTGATCATCTATGGCTGTAAAGGCCACGGCGTAAGAGTCGTGTCATTTTCTGCACTAATTCATTCATGTTTTCCTTTTATTTTGCCACTCATCTGCCATTTGATTAGTTTGAATCTCCAAATGACTGTAATTAACAAAACAAAAAATGTAAACACTGTGTGGGTGTGTGTGTCTTCTGTTGTGTGAGCCAGCAGGGGGAGCTCTTGCTCTAGCAAAGAGGGACCAAGCTTTCCCATTAAAAGGGACAGGGCTGTGTTTATTCCCACTTCATTTTCTTTGGGGCTTCACTCGAAGAAACTCAGCAGGCCTAAGTTGTCATTAAAAGCGACCCCCTCCAAAAAAAAAGCATAATGCTCGTAAATACGTAACACCCACCGGCTCTATTACGTATTATGTGTAGATGCTGGAAGCCGACCCCTGGGGGCTTTTCCGAAATTTAACCCCTGCGTGTACAGTATGTCTGCCAGTTTTCAGGCTACCTCCACCAAACACCCAGTGTAAAGCCTGCAGCAGTATACGTACGCGTGCGTGCGTGCGTGTGTGTGTGTGTGAGAGAGAGAGAAAGAAAGCAGGAAATGGGATGTAGTCATGAGCTAGCCGGTGGAGATCCATCTTTTTCCTGGGCTGCTTGAACGGATGCTAGCTGGAGGAGCCGTGAACCACCACCACCACCACCACCGCACTGGTGTGTTAAAAGTTAATCCATCTTTGTGTCCCCCCTCCCCTTTCCTCTGGAGAAGGCTGATGACTGCTGGAGTCACCACAGCTGCTGCTGCTGCTGCTGCTGGAGAAGATTTGCATGAGCTGGAGCACCAAAGGTTGGTAATCCGCATCCAGCCCGGCTCCACTCCAGTTCTCCATCTTTTCCTTGCCTCCCTAGCCATTATTTTATTTACCAAATGCCCATATCCCTCCGCAGGGTCAGAGAGTATTTTGAAGAAATTGTCAAACGGTTCGCGTGGTATTTTTCACCGTGTCTTCTCGTCGATGTTATTAAACATTGGCCTCGCTCGCGAAATATCGCTTTCCCGACGGGCCACGCCGATTTGGAGAGATTTGCGCGCCGTAGTTGTGGTAGGGGGAGGTGGGTCTACTTTTTGAGGAGCCTGGAGGGGCCGTGCTTCGGTGCCACTTATCATTAGATATGGCCACCGTTATAGAGTACACCGAAGCGTCATCTTCAACTTAATTTAGTGATATTTCACAGCGATTTCGCAGCTCGGCCACCGTGGCAGGCGGAATGTGATTTTTTTCTGGCATGCTAGCGTTTGTTTTTACCTGTCTTCGGAGGCGGTTGTTGCTGCGTGGCAGGCTGGCTGCGAGAGTCTCCTAACTGGCCGCTTGGTCCCGCAGCTTGTCGATGCCGAAGAAAATAGAGCCAGTTGCCAACCAAGCGGTCGGTCGGCACCCAACATTTGCATCGCGCGTCGCTGTACATTCGCTGAGGATTCACGTTTGAAGTTTCGTTGACGGAGTGTCGACTTTTGCATCCGCCTGGACTTCGGCTTTGATTTGTTTATACGTTAATGGTAAAAAAAAAAAAAAATTGTTGGCCGTAGTCTTGGGTGGCTAACACCAACTAGCTATATAAGCCGAACTCGTGCGACGACAGCTGTCATTGGAGAAAGGAAAGTGATCCCCCCCCCCCCCCCAATCCTCAAATGCGTGAGCCAGTGAAGCGGTTTTCTGTTGGATTTACATCATCTGCCTTTCCATCAAATGGGCAAAGTTGGGAATAACATTGCAACGTTGGAATATAATGCTATGCGTTATGCATTTTTGAGAATTGTGGTGTTGCTTCATTGGAGAGAGGCTAGCTAGCTCAATTAGCTTGCTAGCTAGCTGGGTGATAAAAGTGCGACGTTTCATCCCCCAGTATTTTGGACATGAAGAGGATAATTCGCTATTCATAGGGCTGGAAGGTAAGCCACAGTGTGATGTTAAACTGTTTTTAATGCGAGCAAGGTGTGTTTTGCATTTCGCCTTGTGAAGTAAAGCTTGTGAAGCCAACATTATCCACCTCCAGTCTGATGTTGGGGGTTTGTCGCCGCCTTGGCTTTCATGACTCAGACTATTCAACGGAACAGAACATTCAGCTGAACCGTTCACGGGTGCTACACAATCACACATCGAGGGGTTAACGTTGTATTTTCACTGCTTAACACAGCATAGACAATCACGTATCACACGCTGCGAACGGTGGCTTTTACTGAAAAGCAGATATAAAAGCTTACGTCATTGTATAAGGTATCATTTTCACTTTTTGTGTAGCGTTGTAGTTCCCCAGAACAGTTCCGTTTCATTGAATAGACGGAGCCTTTGTGTGTGTGTGTGTGTGTGTTGGGCACGAATGCTCATCCCTGCCTTGTACCCTTGTTGTAAAATGGCTAAGGGGATAGCGTAGTTAAGTTTGCCATCAAGCCCAGACTATTATCTCTGACAGTAGCTGTGGGACAACAAAAGAATGAAGCGTGAATGTTAATCCAAAGCTAGTACGACGAGTTGGCCAACTAAACTGCAGCCATAGGTAACCTGTTTGATATGTGAACCCCCCCTTTTCAAAGTTGTATCACCGATATCTAATCTGCTGTTGCTAGTTGAAAATAAAAGATGGATTCGTGTCTTTTTCAAATTTCACGGTCACACTTAGAGGACGTCAATGTTACTTTTGTGTTGTGGACGCCAAAGGAAAAAGGCGACAAGAGTTCAACACAACAGGCTAGCTATCGTTAGCTGTATGCAACTGCTTTGTGCCCGAGCTTGAGTTAACAAAAGCTAACGTTAGCATGTCTCCCAATTGTGCCTGTGGTGGTCGTGACTGCCATAGTAGTCACCGGATCCTAACCCCAGATGCCCCAACAATCAACCTTATTCTCGCTACTTTCAGTCGAGGCTTACCTGGTTGTAAATCTGTTTATAAAAAGGTCCTTATCCAACTAATTTAATGTTACATCACCGCTTACAGTGTTTAGGGGAACACTGTAAGCCCCTGTTTCTTGTCCCAGGGATTTAAGCTCAGATTCATAATTTCTGGGTAATTGTACTGACAGTCTAACCATTGTAATTACTGATATTTCTCGTGTTGTTTGGTGTTATTGGACCACCATCTGTCCACAAAGCCTGGAGGCTGGTGGAGGCCAATATAGATATAAGAGAACTAGAGAATTAACACAGATCGGCAGCAAAAGATGGTGTGACTTCCACCATATCCAACATCACAAACTGAGACCCTCCCCCCAGTTTACTGATACAAAATATCTCTATATGCAATGTCCTTGGTGCTTAGGACAGCAACATGTGCTAAAAAACAAATTTATGCAAACGTGTCCCATCAATATCTGCAGTATAATATTACGCATGTGCAAAAAAGCTAAATAGCAAAGGAAACAGTCTCATTTGTCATATCAGGCCCACCATGGTTTATAAACTGATTTACTGAAAATATAAACTAGCAAACTTGACTTTCTCATGACTAATCCTAAAGATTAGTCATAATGTAGTCTGATGTAATTGCATGGTGGATCAGAAAAACAAGCTAGCAAGAGTCTTGTACACATTTCTGCTTCCATCTTTCTGAAGAGAAATCATCAATTATTATGACTGGTGGGTGAAAAAACATGATACCGTTGCTGTCTGGAAATAGTTTGCTTTTGAAAATGGTGATATAGATTTTAAAAAAAAACAGGAACTATTTTTCTTTCTTTCCAGGTTAATTCTGGGAACGTCAAGGGGTTGTTGGTAAAATAATAATAATAGTGAAAGGGTTTTTATAATTGATTACTTAAATCACCCTAGATGTTAACCTAGGTTTTAATCACAAAGTGAAGAATATATTTTTAATCTTAGTCAGCTGTATTGTCAAATATTCTTGTCCTTTATGACTTTACTGCAACATATATATGTATATATATATATATA
The DNA here is from genome assembly GCF_040436345.1 of Pagrus major. Lineage (NCBI taxonomy): Eukaryota > Metazoa > Chordata > Actinopteri > Spariformes > Sparidae > Pagrus > Pagrus major. The sequence continues at coordinate 22,752,148 of NC_133235.1, read as the reverse complement.
TATTTTTTTTTAAAAACCCCAGCTAGACTCTACTACGGTTTAATGCTATTTTCACATCTGTCAGGCTGCATCACTGCCCAGTCACAAGACACAATTAACTTACATTTTTCATGCTATTGTTCAATCATGCATAAGGCCCCCAAATGGTTAAATTTGTCACCATCAAGATGTTTTAATGGGAATGTTTGGCTAAATCTCTTATCTTAACACATTCAGCAGGGTTTGAGAGAGAAAATAACTCACTGAAACACGACTGCTATATACAGCACTATGGGCTAATCAAACAGTTAAATAGTGTGTTAGCAAACGGTCACCTGCTTACTTGTCCAGCAGACAAAAAACAATAAAAGCATCGCATTGGATGTTACTTATAATCTAGTGTTCTCTTACCTCATTTACTTATGTTTTTTTCCACCAGCCACTAAGTCAAAGATCTAGTCATTACCGTGCTAGATGCTCTGTTTTCACCAACCACTTGTTAACTTTGTCCTTGAATACGTCGGTTATGTAGCCGAAGCAGCACAACAGCAGAAGCTGCAGTCAGCCATCACTGTCTAAACCAGACGCATTCATCCACAGCACTGCTGTCAAATTAACATTTCGACATTGCTTGCAGTCCCAAAAACACAAAAAAATTCAGTGAATCTTTTATTGATTCAAATTTTCTATCATGCAACAGTGGAGCCCTCAGTGATGAGCAAAACATTTGCTGCAGGTAACTCATGCAGCACAGAATAAGTCTTACTGCACTGGCTTGTTGAGAGAGGCCTGATGTTCACAAGACACACATGTGCTACCCGGGCAAACTGCCTTTCAGAGCAGGTTGTGCAATAGATGAGCAGACAACATACTAAGATTGTATAATTAAATAACTTCTAAATTAAGATCAAGTGCCAGTAGTCAAATTGCAGGAGCTGCTTTTTAAAAAATGTGTTACTATTTACCATAAATGAATTACTGTAGTGCTCAAAACCTTATTACGACATACTAGACATATATTAGACATTTTTATTTTGTAACTGGCATTGGTGAGCTTTTGACAATGGAATTGCATAAAAACTCCTAGAAATCCATGAGAAGTGGCCTATGGTCAAAATTGGGTTTGGTCTTATATCTTTTACGGACAACCATGTGAGAAGAACTGTTCACGTCAACTTCCGATTTGGATTTCTGAGTCGGACATATAGGGATGATGTCTCCCACTTAATGAGAAGAGCTATAGACATGTCAACAAACTGCTGGCAGAATGGCTCCATACGCAAAGCCACTGCCAGTTGCATCAAAATATCCATACTAACACTAATTCAACCAATTCACCTAATTTTATAGGCACTATACAGTTTGTTTATATCTTGTTTCACTTGGTAACAAACTGCTACAAATGCATTACCCAACAAAAGTAGCTAATTTAGACAACTTGTCTGACCTGACTTCAAGGTTAGCATTAGAGCTAACCCCCTTGAAATAATGCACGATCATTCCCAAGTCGAATAAGGGGTGTTCATTCTGTACTTCCCATTCTGACGACATTGTGTGAATAGAGGATTAGTACTAAAAACTCAAAAAGGAAGGTGACCTTTTTAAAGAGATGTTCCACTGTGTTAAAGAAAGCAAGCAAGAAAGTTTCCCCACCACCTATAGATTCAGTGGCTGAAAATGCATTGCATTGCAGATATTTTAGAAAGGGATGTGTCTTTTTTTTAAAGAACATACTCATTTGGTCAACAACACTTCATCAGAGATAAACTTGTGTAAGGAATAGAGCATACCAATTTCTCAATTTGCCTTTTTCCAATAGTAGAATGAATCTAGCTGATTGAACCAGAGAATGGGAGAGGTGAATAACTAATTTCTTTTAAAACTAGGTTACTAGCAAGTTGACAACATTTCAACCCAGTCAAACACCAAGTGCAACAACACAAGACATGGCAAGCCAGGCATTATTACTTACCAGTCCAACAGGAAGAAAACCAGCTTGGTATGTGTCTAACAGCTTTTTATTCAGCGAAGCTCTCACCAACAACAAAAAGCCAGTCTGAGATTCACTCTTGCCTCTTGCCTGGTCACTTTCTTTTTCTCTTCATCGCTTCCTCCATCAACGTTCTCTTAAGTCTCTTCGCCTCAGCCATGCTGCCCATAGTTGCTGCTGAGCCCATTTCTGTTGCCCGCTAGCCTGGTTCTGGTGCCCATTCACGGGCTGCTCCCCGTCAGAATTCCCCGCCAGCAGTCGTTCCTCTGGGCCTGAAAAACCACTTATCCGGGCAGTCCAATACTCTTGTGCTAGCTTTCTAAACAACAACAATTCCCCAGTGCAGCACAGCTACTGAGAAGACTAGTTAAAGGCAGACCAACTGAAGAACATCAGAAGGAATACAAGAAAATGTATGCCTAAATATGATTCAGTTTCCTTTTTATAATGTCGGTGGTGTGTACAGTTCACTTTTATGTTTCTGTTGAGCTGAAAAGGTGGGGGGTATATATGCAATCGTCGGTTGTTGGGCTTTCAATGACTGTTTGGTAAAATGTTAAACGTTACATCCATCCTTAATAAACAGCTTATGGATATTTTAACCTGATTGTACAGCCATTCAAACTGGCTTCAAAGCTTATCAGGAACTTTCTTTTTCCTTTTTTCCTCCGCCTCTGTACAATAATTAGCTGAAGGTATAGAGCACAAGACAACCTTGAATTTTTCACTGAAGTTCAAACGTTTTCATTACAAGTATACTTGTGGACTGGTTTTTTCCTCAGTTTGTGCTAGGGGTGGGCGATATGACGGTAATCTTTTTTCACAGTATATTACATTTTTATAGCCTGATATCAATGCAAAATGTGATGCAATTAATTTTAAAAAATCTTTTTTTGAGAAACTGTTTCCTGACAAAATAAGCAGATGGAAATATTCCATATACTCCAGTGAATCAAATACTTTTTTTCAGAGACAGAGGCATTTCATCACATTGATGCAAAACCCTGAAAATCCAGTATTGCCAAACAGCATCCCTGTTCACCGATCTTGCAACATTTTTGACACCCGAGGGATAGATACCTCAGTAAAAATGTATAGAACAATCTTAGTTAGCAAATCCTCGTATGGTATATATTGTCGACTTAACCCTGGTGCCGGCAAACCTAAAGCAAATCTTTGCTGTTTGCCTTTGTTTCTCCAGTGCAGTCATGCCACCTCATCTCTCTTCACATTGTAAAATGCAACTAAAGGGCAGCATTCACCATATTTACCATTGAGCGGTTTGTAGTGGGTTTTCTTTCAGTGGGTGGGTTGCAGCAAATAGAAAACCTGGAGCGGCTGGCTGTGGAGTGATCCCAGAATGCTATGAGTAAGAAGTGGAAATTGCTGCCGTTCCACTCCGCTCACATTGGGCAGAAGCTGAGTTGATCAACATTTGTCTGCTCAGAGTTGGACACTTTTCAACTTTAGGTGCAGAGAGGTTTGTGCAAGTAAAGCATGGATTGTGGGGTGGTTATAGGTAATGCACCCTGGGCATAAAATCGCACCCATTTACCATGGTGAGAGCTGGGTGTCTCTCTTTGCTAAGAGGATGTCCAGGGTGTTTTAGTTTGGTGACACTCCTTATGTAAGCACTCGGCTTATCTAAATTGTTTCAAAACATATGGACATTTCAGTGAACGAAGCTGCAAGCCATTTTCTTCGACCATCCAGGGTTTAAATTTGCCCATGATGACATGTCATCCTCTTTTTCCTATCCACTCTTTGACAATATCCATTCTGTAAACAATATGAACACAACAGAGGTTTCCCACTCAGAATTTAAAAAGTTAAAGAGTAAATTTTCGATCTTACTTGGTAACGCCTATCATTATCTCATCTTTCTTACCAAATTTTTTTTTCAGAATGTCATCAGAGGATAAGACTGTGGAACCCTCTGACCAGGGACCCTCACCGCTCTCCAGCAGTGTAGGGGCCACGTCCACAGGAAGTCCTGCCCACGCAGACAAGCGACCACGTGGCAGGCCGCGCAAGGATGCTGCTGCTGCCGCCGCCACCATCCTACCCCAGGCGCCACCCTCATCTACGTCTAAGAACAGGAAAAAGTAGGTTTTTACCTCTGACATTGAAAGTAATCTTTTTATATTTTAAGTCCTAATTGAATTTTCAAGCAAGAAAGGTGCCATTGCTCTTTTTTCGCATATTGAGAGTTGTCTATTTGATGTAATAGTAGGCGGTGGAGCTTCTGACCCGTTGAGATTACCTATACGTGTATGGAGTCACTGCCCTCGTAATGACACTTTAAAGTTATAGTCTTTTCAAAATCCATTGTTCTTCTGTGTACAATTAGGTTGAACCTTGAAAATAACCCAAAAAGAGATACTAGACAAACATCAGTTAAAATTGTATGTCATGACTCTTCAAATGAAGTTCCAGTCGGTGCATGAGGAATCATATAATAAACATTGGATAAGCACGTTGACTTGCTTGATGCTATGTTAAGGCCGTGACCCACCAAACTGACATCAAAGAGTGACAAAGGTCGATGGTTGAGTCCCCTTACGTCTCGGCTAATACGCTGCACTTGAACACAAATACTACAGCTAACAGCCGTCAAGCTTGTGTCTTCTGTGCCTGCTGAAAGGTAATACCTCTCTGCGAATATATAAACTGTTAGAAAGTGTAAGCAGTGTTTTTTTTTTGACCACTCTTGCAAATATGACCACATCTAATTTGAGAATATGTCTGATAAAAAGTTGCAAATGGCACTGGCGAAGAGGTGGAGGAGAGAAATATGGAGAAACCTGCGCTAAATGGATTATATCATAGATACTACAGCAACACGCTCAAGGGGCTTTCCCTTTAATTTTCGTTCCTCGTATCGTGCACTGCTCTGCTTACCTAAACAGCCTATCAGAGCGATTTCTCTCACAGATGAACTGCCGTGGATTCTACATGCTCAGTTGGCCAAAAAGCCGCCGACAATGGCCGTCCAGTGCCAGCCGTGAGGAACACACTGCACGGACTAGAGCGAAGGACTATATGGACAGCACCGACAATGCCGATGGCTGACGCTCGGCCCGGTGTGTCAAGGCCATTACTAGTTAACTGGTACAGCTAAACTAACCATGGCTTAAATGGACTGTGAAGATATTTAGGGACAGACATGGTTATGAAGCATTCCCAAAACTTTCAAAAATATCTAGGTGTTGCGATGGAAACAGTTTTTGCAATCACTACAGGTGGCTGTCTTCATTTCTAAGAGCTAGTGTTACCGAGTCTATTATATGTGGTATATTTACTGTGTTCCTCATAAAATACAGAATATTTGTTGACGCTTTGGGCATCACAGTTGTTTAAGCTGGATGCAGATTTTTAATCAAATGTCTTGGTTGGTTGATTGAAAGTCCTCGTCATATAGGGGTTTTTAACAGTTACAAAGAAGCTCGATTTTGGGTTACGCCAGCACAGAAACATCCAGTGAGGAATTCTACGAGGTGCCTGGCCTCTTTGTGACTTCCGTAGCAACATATAATGCAGCTTAGAGCTGTTCTGTAATATAATGCCTGCAAGGTTCTTAACTCTCTCCTTAGTCTGTCCTCTCAATCAATCTTAATACCCTGCTCCCAATGGATCGTGTAATCTGCAAGCATCCAGACGATGTGTTAATGCTACGCTAGAAGGATGACCTGGGTACAGACTGGAATTACTTCATGTTGATTAACTGGTCAAAAAAAAAACACATCAGCAGCAGTGTGTTTTTATTCTTCATCTGCTATTCTTCTTCGAGTTATTCAGGGCTCCGCCGAATAGTTCCAAGCTTAGTTTATAATGTCAACATTCAATTTCTAAATCGGCATTTGTTTTTTTGCATCATAGTCGATTGAGTCTTATTTCCAGGTCATCAATTACCAACGCTGTCTCGGACTGAGCCACCAACTCAAAGCATCTGTATTTGATGACCAGAATTGCTTAAACTCCACCTTGAGCGGGGCGATATAGCAAAAATCGGAATCACCAATTATAACATTTGTATCCACAATAAAAAAAAAATCTATTTTGTTCGAGGTTGTTCCAAAAAATGTTATTATGTATCTGCGTTCGCTTGGCAGTCGCTACTCCAGTTAATCCAATGAATCACTTTATTCAAATTAGGGTTTTGTTAGAGGGTGTCTTTATTTTTGTAGGGTGATGACATTATAAAATGTAACAGCAGGCATCCGAAGCTTCATTTAAAAAAATTCATTTGAAACTTCACATGTAGAAAAAGTATCTGTAGAATGGTCAGAATTAAGACTGTAGTTGCTTATGTAAAAACAGGCTTTTCTAAGGCTGCAGAGAGACTAAAAAAGGTTATCAGAGTTATTTTTGTTCAATATCTATGACAAAATTATGTATCCCATCTTAGATTTCATTGAATTAGATTCCCTGCACCTCCAGAATCCTCTACAGTGAGTTTGTCCCCCTCAGCTTTGTGGATGGATCTCTTTTCAGCCATATCAGTACACCCCGATTTCTAATCTTGCTATTGGTCATAAAAGCAATAGGATAATGCATGGCTGGTCTGCCTGGTTTAAAACTACCCGTTTGTCAGATTAGAAACAAAACTATACTATTACAGGATAAGTGACATACTATGTTCAATCACATACACTGATTGAGAGTGCAACTACTTAACAGAGCTGTGAATTATCCTCATAACAATCTCGTTTCAATTCCAACTGGCTTCCTCCCTCTGATGGAAATGAGCAGTGTGTATAAATATTAAAATCACCAGTGTTAAGTGTTAAATGCCAGTGTGCTTGTGACAAAGGAGGAAGTGACAGAAATCGCTCTTGTAGACCTGGTTGTTGGAATTTACTAGATTTGCCCACACTCCATCTGCTAGTGAATCCAATCCTGACCGGCACGATCCTTGTTGGGTTTTCCAGGCAGCACGCTGCTAGCTGGGACTACTTACCACAGCATTATTTTCACCTTTTCTTTTTTTTCTCTCTCGCTCTCTCTCTCTCCCTGTGGTGGGACTGTAGGGGGGTGGGGGGTGAGTTGTGCAGGGTATTGGGTTGAATGTTAGTCTTGAGCGTTTGTGAAACAACTAGCTGTCTCAGTGCTGAAATTTGATGCCTTTAGCGTAGTTATATATAATTACAGATGAATGTTGTGTAGCAGTCTATGTAAAGACGTCACCACCTACTTTATGTGTGTACACCAAATTGTTGTAAAAATGAAAATGTCACACGCAGCTCATTTCTGCTTCTGATTTGCCTTCTGGAATCAAAACCAACTGAAATGTCATTCGCTGTCGACGGTTAAAGTGCAGACAGCCTGGTGCTTGGTGTAGCATGCGGCCAAAAGATGTAAATGGTTTGTTGTGTTGCTAAAAACTTGTTTATCTCAGTCCTGGTTTATAGCTGTGTATAACTCTGACCCCTTGTGTCATCAGGTGAAGTATCCGTAATGAAACTTATATAATTAGAGTCCTGGCTGATTTAACTTTTTAATTTACAAGCTCCTTGCCTCTAGCCTTGACCTTTTTAAAATGAGAAATTGAAAGAGTTGATTTTGGATAATTTAAATGTTCAGTGTGTAGGATTTAGTGGCATTTAGCGATGAGGTTGCAGATTGCAACCAACTGAATACCCCTTGCCTCACCCTCCTCTACACTGGTGGTTAAAAACGCAAAAACAAGAAAAAGGCCCTCTTTAAAGCCAATTTTGTTTGGGGCACTACAGAATCGTGACGTTGCAAGATGGTGGACTCAGTGGAAGGTGACCTGTTCCCTTTGTAGATATAAAGGATACAGGCCTCAATCAGGTTAGAATCAGGCATTGCAGCGATTAGCCATAGGGTCGTGTGAAGGTGTAGGCTCATTTGTGTGACCCCCAATCCAGAAGGTGGTGGTAATTCACCTCGAATTTGTTTGCAGTTCGCCAACCGCCATTAAACAACAAAGGAGAAACTGTTGTGTTGCTCTGCTACTAGTGATTGTTTGTCCACATCAACAGATTACAAAACAATAGAGAATAACCAGGATGCGAGGCATATCGTTACGGTGGTTTTAAAACTGGTACACCAAAAAATGTCCGTTGTGTTTCCATGCTACATTTGCACCCTCAACTGACATGTCCAATCTGCAGGTCAGTGTCGGTGCTACAGTGATTGTGTAGATCGACAGATGGAAAAAAACCCCACATATTTTCAATAAACAACCAGGATGTCCAATGCCAAATTGAGTGAAACATATCACTACACTTCTGTGATTGCCCCCCGCAATGTGACGTCTGATTGCGTTTCTCCAAAGTTGTCCTTTTTGCCACAGCCGGCTAAAAAATTTTTGGCACCCACTGTGGTCCACACCGCTGCAGCGTAAACACACTAACCTTATTAAAATAAAAGGGAGGACTGGTGTTTTTCTTCCAATGCTTGATTCTGTCTGAATGGGGCCTCATTCTAAGGTACAAAAGAACAATGATTCTGACGTGTAGGTGATTTATACTCTAATGAAAACATATTTAAGAATTATATATACACTAATAGATCGCTCTAGATCCCTCTAAATCCCTCATAATACTACACAGTGGACCTTTTAACCGGTGCTTGGCAAATTTATAAGTTGTGTCAGAGAAGGCCTACATGGTATGAGGAAAATCGGCAATGTGCGATAACATTGTTTAATATTGCAAAGGTGTCATGATTTGCAATAAATAATCAAATATTTATGTGTCCACATTGACTCTTCTCTCCTCAGTTTTCGTGCAAACTATCCCTGCAGTTGCGACCAAATTGTCACTAATTAGCTCAAGTTTTATCTGATTGGCCAAATGATGTGAATGCTAGGCCCATGCAACCAGGGCTCCATCTGATAGGTCGAATGTTTGCATGCTGTGTGTGAATGTATAGTACATGTCTTTTGCAATGTGACGTATGACACATGTTCCTATCTCGAGGATGATAAAAAAATGATTTATCAGCACCACATCAACACAGATCTACACATTGATTAGTTGTCATTTTTGTTTATTCAGTTGTCAGTACAGATGCTATACACTACGAAGTTGTACCAGTTGTTTTTCTTGGTTTATTTTTCTAATATTATATTGAGTCATGCAATGAAAACTGGTCCTTTTTCAGAGATTATAATGCAGACAAGATGCTTGGCTGTTGCAATGGTCATTATTATTATTATTATTATTATGATTTTTAACCTTTGTTACAATTAGTGATGCGTGATTTGTTATTTATCAGCCATTACAATAACTGATAATTACCTGACTCTCATGGCCGATACCAATAAAATAAGCGATAATAGAAACCAACATTTTAATGCACACCTGATGTGTAAGATGTAATGAGCAAAGATTGTTTGCTTGATATTCCATAGCTGTGATAAGGTTTTATGGTTAAACTTTTCCCCTGGTGTTGTGTTCTTGCAAAAGTGATGACATGTGTGGCTCTTGTCTACACTGCATGGCTCTACACAGGTTCAGCAGTTTAACTTTATGAGTGCGACATCAGCGTGTGTGTTGTTCTTCTTTTGTGTTTATTGGCTGCTCACAAAACAACTTTAAAGGTGCATACCACAACCTACTGTGTGTAGATGCACACTTGTTAAGTCAACAAAAGCAGTTTAGCTTTGTGCTATCGGTTAGCTGTATCAGCAGTAATTTCTTTATCTGCCGCTAAACCGATAATAAATGATAAATACATTTTCCATTATTGGGCCGATAATTTATCTGTCTGATGTATATCGTACAATGACCCCTAAAAGGAATGAAAAGGAAGTGAAAACCTTGAAACTGGTATACTACTATGTTTCTAGCTTCTTGACAGTTGTTCAAGTTCAGATTCTGCACAAATCTGCGAGACAGCCCATCTTTGGTTGTTAATTACTGTTTGCACCTTCACAATAACATGGCAAGAGCTCTCTGTTCGTTTGTTTCCACCTTATTAAGATATTTATGTCTGACTCAAGCTTACAGGTAATTATGTTTTAGCCAAGGTTTGCTGGAGGCTTCTTCTGTCATTCTTGGTTTTCAGGGTTGTTCCTTATCTTGACATGGAAGTCATTTAGAGGGAGGGGTTGATTTGGCATCCAGCCATTTGTGATTTTTCTCTCCAGTGGCACCGAAAATTACCCCACCCCCCTCCATCCCTGCATCTCCTCCCTCACTTCCAACCCTCTGTATCCTCCTGAGTACCCCTGAGACGTGCTGCTCTCATTTGGCCTGTGTTTGCTCTCCCCACTTAGCATGCTAACAATTGATGACGCTATTTAATTTGTATCCATGACAATTATCCCCTCCACATGTCGCCTCCAAGATTAGTTTAACAGAGCTCCCATTGGAGGATGCTGACACTGACGGATCTCTCCATACTGTATGTGAAAGAGGTGTGTGTGTGTGTGTGTGTGCGCGTGTGTGTATGTGCATCTGTATGAGTTGGCACACAGGCATATGGTAGTCTGATATGCTGACAGTGCACATTCAGTGAGATATTGGAAGGGTTTCACTCTCTTTGTAATGGCAACATTTATTTCTTGTTTTAAAAATGTGATGACTTCTTTAAAGAGAGGACAGGGGGAGTGGAGAAAAGGCTAAGATTGCGTTTAACATGGGACCCCAGAGAGAAAATCTTGAAAAGGAGCAGTAATGAGATATATTTGGGTCACTCAACAGGAGGTAGACACATGAGGAGGGATATCCCGATCAAGTTTTTTTTTTTTTTGCCTTGGATCTCAATCCAAGTCCTTTTTTAGTAATACATTTTTGCTAATACACAGTTCTGATCCAATACTTGTGTGTACCTGCAATGTATATATTGTTTCAGCATTGACATCACAATGTGCACATGCGCAATAGTCACATTGCAGGATGTGCAGTATCAAGTAAGGCAAATTAACTAAAATGTGTCGTACTAAAGCTTTTTTTGCTGCTTGATATAAATGCAAAAACGTCCGTCTAATATTACATAATTTAATCCGATTTTAAGGGTGTTTGGATGCATGAGAGTTCGTTACTTGTAAGTGATAATGCAGGCTCTGCATGCACAGCAAGCCAACAATCACCAATTATTCTTGATCAGCTCATCAAATAAAGCAGGGCCTTCCCTAGTGGTTAGATAAAATGCACTCTCCACAAATAGAACTATCCAAGTTATCAGGTGAAAATTACTGTTTTTTTTCACATCACAATATATATTGCAGATAAATATCGCAATGTCAGTTGTTGTCAATATCATTCACCCCTAACCTGCATGGTGCAAGTAAATTTAGTACTGTATATGTTGCACCTGTTACATCTGAATAGCTTTACAGTAAATTATGTAACTTGGTTTAAAGCTTTCTTAGATGGCTTTTATATAATAGGCTTTGGGTCTTATAGGGTGGAGGGTCAGTGTGTCACTGTAGTGGCAGGACATTTTGGACAGGATTTGAGAAGCCTCTGTTGGTCACCTGCATACTTAAGTTTGAGTGCATTGTTCTACTAATTCCATTGTTTCCCATTTATTTATGTGTGGTGGCCCACCACAATATCAGCACTGATCGCCACATAGTGAGTTTAAGTCTTTAAGATGGGTAAAATCTTATTTTATAGAGCTGCGTAACGCATTGATTTAGGCACTCTTCACCCGCTCTCGCCCTCACACAAACACATTGACAATGGACCCTTCTGTGAATAGCTCCTCCTCCTCTGTTCACACTCTGAATCAAAACATGATGCGGTCAAGTGAGTCATCATTTGTGAAGACCTGGTCAGGCCAGCCACTGCTTGGATTTAATCTGCGTCTGTTTGCGCTGCAGCATTCTCCTAAACAACTTAAGTAGATGGGGACGTGTTTTAAAACTTAAAAAACAAGTGAAAAAAAACCAAACATAAAATGGCTTTATACAGCTTCTCCGTCATAATCCAAGTCTCTGGGAGCGTTAAGTACCCATATTGATGTCGGAAGACATTATGTACACCCTTGATGAACGGTTAAGCTTGTACACCTAACGCTTCTAGCGTAGCAGCTACAGTGAAGATTTTGGCTTAGATGTAAATAACATCTTCTTGAATCAATTTGGGATTGCTGGGTTTCCAGAGACTTAGATTGCACTGGACGAGAGATATGAAGATATGTTACGACACTTCGCCCGACATTCAGTTGGCACACATTGGGTGAACATTCCTATGCATATTTTTTTGTTTTGTAATTTGAATAATAACAAAAAAATACTGAAGTCTCCGTGTATTCAAAAACACAGAGATGTTGGTTTTGTACACAGCCTTAATGAACAATGTCTGTTTTGTTGGAGTGGGATGTGCTGTACATCACAACCCCTAGTAAACAACATGGAAGCCTTTATTTCAAGATGCCAAACATGATTCATGCAAATTCATGAAAATGCAATTGTTTTGTGTGTTAAATTGCAGAACTAGTATCATATATTAAGTAATGTCTGTATTCTGATTTGAAATTAAACTAGAGCATGTTCACTTGGACTTTGATAAGTCGTCATCCCTCAGGGAACTGTAAATGATGAAGGCATTTACTCCATGTTGAACACACACACTGAGTTATGGTATGAGCAACAGTAAACGTTGATTTGTTGTAACACTGTCACCCTACGTAGGTATTAAATTGCGGATGATGTTATATTAATACCATTAGTGCCTCGTTATTTAATTTACCAACCTGAATGTGTAGAGTTATCCAGATTGGCCTTCCTCCATCTTTTAAACTCCACATAACTACCAGTCTTTATTGTACACCCCCCACTACCAGCCTTCCGCCTTGCCCAGCGGCTTGAGTGCCTCCATTAAAAATCAGTGACAGCTGTGACTATATTTAACTAATTCATGACCGCACCGCCACCCCCCTCCTGAGGCAAACCCAGGCACTATTTCTTGTCTTATTCTTTTTCTCACTGCCTCTATTTTTTTGTTTGTGTCTCTTCCTCACCCTAGGGGTCGCACCAGAGGGAGGGTTGTTCTGGATGAGGAGGACAGCATGGATGGGACTGAGATAACAGAGTCCATAGGCCCTCAGGACACAGGTGAGATATTGCAATCCCCCTTTTTTGATCCATTATGTACACGTTGGTTATACTGGGACTGATACAAGACTTGAACTCGCTCATCCAGGCAGCCTCATGCAGGGAGCGCTTCAAAAGGGTATTTCTGCAAAGGTAGAGGAGTCTCCCTCTCCTGGAGAAGGATGGATGAGAGCTTTTTCTTGGCACCCCATGCTTCTACTTCAGGGCTATAATTGAAAGGGTTTAGCTTGAGCTGTGAAGCTGCAGTGGGTGTGTATTTTTTTTTTTCTCCCCTTACTGCTTCCATCTTTCCTCCTGCTCCGAGATTGGCATTGAGGTGCAGTGGGAAAGAGCCCAAGGCTAATGCCCTCTAAAAGCTTTTTAAAATCCCATCAGTCTCTCCAGACCCATTTATGTGCTTTTTTATGTGTGTACATCACATCACGTGACCATGCCTCCCATTCTCCTACATCTCAGCACTGCCCTGTTGCTGTGCTGTAGATATTGGGGAATAAAATTCTGCCAGTGGCTAGCTTTACTTGTATTAGCTGGGGTTTACTTTGCATAAAAAAAAGATGAATATAATCAGTTTCAGAGCATTCCAACAATATGATTTTATTTATTTATTTATTTTTCATGCTTAGATAAAAACAGAGCAAGCACTTGAGTTTTGTCTTTTCCGTCTACTCCCATGTCCACCAAAATCATAGTGATTCCCTCAGTGGCCCTCTCTGCCTCGAGGCATTTGTCAATTTGAAATATACATATTCTGTTCAGTCCTGTCTCTAAAGACATCTGCATACACCAAGCAGACTTATCTGTGGTTTGAAAAGGTCAAGACCTGATCCCCTGTGTTGACCTCATGTATAACCCTTGATTTGTGTCCTGTGTAAAGTTCAGCTAAAATGTTTTATACAAACCACTTCTGAAAACATTTTGAATGTGTTTGAAACAAAAAAATACCCAAACACTTAATAATACTCTACACATAGTAACCCATAAAGGCTTATCAGAATGACCAGGTTATTGTAAAATATTTAGTTATAAAACAAACAAAGGTGATACAGAATTTCCAACACGTCATTCATAACCATAAGAAGTTTTTCCACAGGTGCGTTCAGTTATTAGGAGGTAATGAGCTTGAATTTGTCCTTGTGTAATTCCATCAGATGACGCTAGTCATTGCAGTATTAGCCTAATTACGTCTCAGTGAAATGTAAATAAAATTTTGCTTGGCCCAAAGTCTCAGTGAGAGGTACGTTTGGGAGTTGTTTTGTATGATTAACGCAGTGAATTGAGCCTCTTTTTTTTTGTAATTTAGATCAAAAGCACACATGATGGTAACAAAATTGGGTGTAGTCGTATTTCAGGCAAAATAATTCCCATTAATATTAAACCCCATTTCTTGAGATATTTTGGCATGCCATGATTCTTAGTGTTTTCCCTGCCTCCATTGTTATTGCTATTCTGTACAAGAGCTTGACGGTCCCAGTGGGTTTACAGTAATCAGTGCTTGAGCATATGGTACCCATATTTTACCATCCATCTCACTAATAAAGGCTGTGTTTCTGACCTGGAGGAAACTGACTAGAATGCAATCACCCTGCCCTATGACAGCTTGTATCTTTCAGAGGCTGCATGCTGATTTTACAGACATATTTGGGAATGACTTGAATAGCAGATAATAGCATAGAGGCCAACCTTAAACATGCTCACAAATGCTTTATGGGGATTTAATGCTTCGTCATTTCCTACTTAAATCACTTAACGTTTTATGTTTTTGTTACCATCAGAAACGCAAATCCAGCCAGTGGAAACTGTGGAAGTGGTGGCCACAGAGGTGCCAGAGGAGGACAAGCCCTCTTCCCCTCTGGCCCAGAGCCCTCCAGCTGAGAGTTCAGCAGGACCATCTGTCCCAGCGAGTAGAGAAGTCAAAAGCAGGTTAGAAACACTAAACTTCCACTGAACCATTTGAGAAATAATGATCCTTGTGACCTTTTTAAAGTGTTTTTATGATTGTGTACATATGTATGTTTAAGCCTTAGAATACAATTGTGCATTTGTGTTCAGCAATATGACATGATGTTTTCTTTGCTGTGTACATATGCATTTATGAACTGAAATGGAGTCATCACTTGGTAGAGAGGCAGCACTCTCCTCCCAGGTGCCACTCTGTTAAAGGTTGTAATCAATCTCCTGGCCTGTCTCAGCTATCGATGTTAAAGATGGAGGGCAGACCAGCAGCATCTCCTGGGATCTTATTAACGAGGCCAACTCATCCCTTACAAATGTGATGAATATTAACCACCCATGTTGTTTCTCAACTTTCCAGCTTTTGGCTACTATTCTCCTTTTGTCTTTTTATCACTCTTCTCACACACGTTTTTCTCACATGAAATCTGCAACACTTCCATGTCCAGTTACTCTTGTAAGGTGATGGTTTTGGTTTTCAACTTCTTGCAGAAAAAAATCATGCAGAATTAACCAACCTGAATGTGTAGAGTTATCTGATGTAGTTAAAATGCCATTATAATCAAAGTTGTATACAGGGCTCCAGACTATCTTTTTACTGCTTTCACTGGTGTGCCTAACTTTTTCATTTAGGTGTACCAGCACATTATTTAGGCACACTCAATAATACCTTTCAGTACCTAACAGGATAAAACTTGAGGGTTTTCAGCCCATAACAAACACAGCAGTAAGTGAAATCATAATTTATTAAACGCAATAAGTAGCCAGTGAACGTAGCTGGTGCATTAGGTGCAACCAATAATACCTTTCAATTTAATTCTTAACACATCATGTAAAAGAGTGTAAATAGGAAAAGGTGCAAATACATTATTGTTTCTTCCTTCGTTTAAATCACAGCACATGCAACAAGAAATCGTGATAACCTCAATTGTTTTAAAAAAGAAACTGCTAGTTTTATTTTGCGATTAAATGAAAAATAAAAATTTTATGTTGTGATTAAAAAAAATCTAAGGAATTTGAAAGTATTTACCCGCTAATACAGTCAAGACAGGTTAAGGTGCATGTGAGACAAGGGTCTGACCATTTACTCGTATATCATGTGGATTTCACAAATAGTTCATTTTATGTGTGTGTGTGTGTGTGTGTGTGTGTGTGTGTGTGTGTGTGTGTGTGTAGATGGTGTGTGTGCACCTGCCTCACAAATGCAGCCATTATGTGTTTATATGCATGTTGCTGCCCAGACAGTTGCATTCCTAGAAGAAGGAGGCCTTAATTCATGGTGACATGTGTGGCACTGTATTAAGTCACAGTAGGTATATATAATTTAACACCCCCTTCCACCCATTTTCTTTGTTTCAGCGAGCATCTCTGTGCCTTCTGTTACTGCGGTGGCCGTAGCCTGCTGGGTCAGGGGGAACTGCGAGTGTTCAGCACCACGCCTCAGTTTGAAGCACTCTTCAGCCACAAGGGTGGAGGAGGCTCAACAAGCGATAGCAGTGATGGTGATAAAACCACTCAGCCAAAAATGGCCGGAGAGACCACCTCAGGACAGAGGGAAAAGACGAAGTAAGTAGGCCTGGCTGACAATGTTGTTACAAGTGTTTTGGCACTCAGTCAAGTCATCTGTGATGAGTCCCTGTTGTGAGTTCCTCCCTGTAGAAACTGGACAGGAAATAACTGGTGTAGAAATCTTCATCACGACCAAATTGTTTACTGTTTTACTATTTATAAAATGGATGGTTTTATTTTGGTTGAAATGACCTTTTACCCTTTCCCTGGAAAGCAGAATTGATACTCATGTGCATAGCAGTGTGTGGCCAAAATCCAATATTTACCTACACACACACACACACACAGACCTCACAGACCTCACATGGTAACAGGCCTCTCTCTGTTAGCAGGTTGTCTACATTTGAAGGCTAGATTATCACTTTGCCTTAGCAGTTGGTGTCCCCATGCCCAGGGATGCCACATAAGGTGAAGGGTGCACATGAGCCATTCCTGTGTTTTTGTGCATGAGCACTCGCATATTTCCACACTGTGCCAACAAAGGACCCTCCTCGGACTCTTTTGGACAGCTGCCTAATTTGTTTTGGTCCTTTGGAATCAGTTGGGTGTCTCTCCGGGCTCCCAGTGATGTAATGGGCAGTGAGAAGCAGTATGCGTCTGGCAGCATGCCAAGCCAACCAGTAGCTGTTGTGTTGTTGCCGTGTGATTGGTCATTGGGGCCAGTCCTTGGCTGTGCCACACAGAGGCACAGGAGGGAGCACAGGGCAGGAGGAGAAATTGTATATTGATTTGTCAGAGAAGCAGAGGTGGTGGACAGAGGGGGAAACTGTGAGAGAAGATCATTATATAATTGGTGATGAAACTTTGGCTGTGAACAATAAGCTGTCAAGGCTGTTTGTCACGAGTGTGCCATCATGCTTCCAGAAACCAGTCTCTTGGTTTTGGCCGTTGGTTTGTTTACTGGAACTTGGGGTCCTTTTTAAATGCTAATGCTCCCTCTCCACATTTTCCGCATGCAATGCAGCTCACTAGCCGAAGCCAGGGACTCAGGGAAACGCATCCTTTTCAACAGACTTTATGAGACTGAACAGCCAGCCTCTTGTGCACACACCAAACAAGATGGCCCTCTTCCTTCTTCTTCTCCTCCTCCTCCTCCTCCTCCTCTCCCTCCTCCCCCACAGCTTTTTATTTGCTCTCTAACATTTTCCCCCAGCTCATTCTCTCTGTCTTCATCTCTCTGCTTTTGTAAAAACTGCACATCGTCCTCTACCTTTATGTCTTTGCTCTCGATTCATTCCTTAATTGATTCAGGCTGTCCTTCTCCTGCGTTGCATATCTGTCAGCTGTCCTCCTCTTAAAAAACAAAACAAAAAAAAAACCTGCACTGACCCGCTTTCTCTGAAAACCTCTTCCTTTGTTCCAGTGGGTCTGAAAACTGCGAGGAAGAACCAGACCCAGCCAGTCGATTTTGGGATGAGCTTTCTCATGTCGGCCTTCCACAAGATCTCAACGTCCAGTCTCTCTTTGAGTCAGGTAAGATCACTAAAAGAAACATTTTCACTGCTTTTTAACAGACATATTAAATGGAGAGTACTCATGAATGCATATGTTGATGCAGAATCTGCACCA
This sequence comes from Pagrus major, assembly GCF_040436345.1. Classification (NCBI taxonomy): domain Eukaryota; kingdom Metazoa; phylum Chordata; class Actinopteri; order Spariformes; family Sparidae; genus Pagrus; species Pagrus major. The sequence goes on along the minus strand of NC_133235.1, from coordinate 22,734,056 downwards.
GATGTTTATGTGATTCTAATCATCACATCCTTTTTATGTCTTGAAATTTCAGGGCAATGCTGGGCACATCAGAGTTGTGCCTTGTGGTCCGAAGGTGTTTGTGAGGGCGAGGGACAATCTCTGCTTAATGTGGACAGAGCCATTGACTCAGGGAGCACAAAGGTGAGTCAGGGGAGAACATCCATGGACTAATAGGTGTTAACACCATCTTAATGTGTTGGGGCAGCAGGGGAGGGACTGCTTCAGTGAGGCACGGCAAAGCTGATGGATCAGACTGGCTGGTAAAGGTCGGGCCGGCAGCGCGGATCTCTCAGCTGTGAAATGGAAAAGGTCACGCCACTCAACGGGCTGAGCTCTCATGGCAGCTTAGCTGCCAGTGTTAGCAGTGGCACGGCTCTCTGATTGCGTTAGCAACCCATTGCTCGTGCAGCCCATCAGCGAGTCTTCCACTTGATCTCCAGAGTGGCTATTAGTGCACACTCATAGAACTGAGACAAATAGGGAATGGGTGAGGCCCTGTCATGAATTTGATCACCAGGGGGCTAAAACAGGGGTTTAAACAGGGGTCTTGATCCTAATCTGAGATACCCGATGATTTCCAAAGAGACATTACAGGCTAAAGTACTGTCTTAACATAAGCTGTCAGTCATAAAAAATGCCATGGACCTGTTTAAGAGGTTGTTTGTTACCTTGGCTGTTCACAGAATGTATTAATTTTAGTTGCGGATAAAGACATTTTAGTCATATTTAACGGTCTCTCGCTCTCTCTCTTTTTCTCTCTCTTTCTGCAGCACTGTGCATACTGTAAGCGCCTTGGAGCATCCATTAAGTGCTGTGCTGAAGGATGTGCTCAACTCTACCATTACCCCTGTGCGGGGGCAGCTGGGACCTTTCAGGATATCAGGACTCTCTCGCTCCTCTGCCCAGAACACTCTGCATTGGCCATTCACAAATGTAAGTTGAGTAGAATTGGATACATTGTATGTAAAAAGCTAAAATAAAGTGATTTGCGTAAGGGAATATTTGACATTTTATCTGTTAGTCTCCCTTGACTTAACTGACTCTTTCTTTAATTTTCCTGCCCATAGTTGTAGACGAAGTAAATTGCGCGCTATGTGATAGCCCGGGGGACCTACTGGACCAGCTCTTCTGCACCAGTTGCGGTCAGCATTACCATGGGATATGCCTGGACATGGCCGTGACCCCTCTGAGGAGGGCAGGTTGGCAGTGCCCTGAGTGCAAAATCTGCCTGACATGCAAGTGAGTGACCTTCCCACCCGCCTAAATAACGAATCTCAGCCTGAACATTTTTTTTCGTCTCTTGCTTTTCCTTCACTTTTCTTCTTACTGTTTTTCTGTATAGCTATCAGGCATGGTGCTAACTGCTGGTTTGTTTACCTCTGTGGTTTGCGAGGAGCTAACTGGATGTTGTACCCTAAAGCTCAGTCTTGTAACTTCTGACCTTATTTAAACAGCGCAGGAGCTCTGCTAGCAACCGAGCCTGTTTGCCTTAGGTGAACAATGTCCATTGAGCTTTCTGTTCTGTATTTACATAGAAACCCTAGCACCATGTTATTACTGCATAGCATGGTGTTTTTTCAAGATGAGACGGGTTCATGATATATTGTCACTATAATGGATGGCATGGGAGTTGAGACCTGCTTCCTATGACTTATTTTTTTTATTATTATTTCACCATTTAAAAAAAAAATGTTGTGCCTTTTATTGGGGAGGTTATACGAATCTAAAATCTTACCCGTGTTTAACAAAGTAAAACTAATTTAAATACATCCATATTTGCCCAGGAAAAAGCCTTTTGTTTGTTTTTTCCCCAACCAATTCTTCTGCATTACTCATTGCCAACCCTACAATTAGAGATGTAGCACCCCCACACACTGAGACACACAGCTACACGCCCCAAGCTACTGTATATCAGCTGAGCTAATATTTGAACATACTAACATTTCTATATTGTTGTTAGTGTTACCTTGGGTGCAGTTGTCCTTCTTGGTCATATGTGTATGTGAAAGAAGAATAGTGTACATAGTTTATTTTTCTGTTATTCTATTTTATCTTGTTTTGTCTTGTTTAATTTTTCATCTATCACTGAATCCCTGTTTTCCCCTTTGCTTATGACTCTTGAGCTGCTGTAAAAAGGGAATTTTTATGATTAGGGATCAATAATGTCTTATCTTACCTTATAAAAGTATTACACTGCTGGCCATATAACATTAGAAAAGATAGTTTACAGGTATCAAATTACTGACAGAAATAAATAAATAAATACATAAATCCTTAATATCTAAAGGTATAACAAGTTCACCCTAAGGTTTTCTATAGGTAATTGTTCGTGGTATTGGATGCAACATAGCAGGACGACTTGTTGCATGTCCTGACCTACACATTATTGCGGTGCTCATCTTCTGTATGTACTTATCAACAATAGGTAGTCAGTGTGTTCAGCCAGTCTTCCAGCTGATCTGGCAAAAATAAGGTTTTCATTGTGAATGACTATTGTTTTTTAGATGGTTTAGAAGTAAAATATTAAAATGTTGGCAAGGCGTACACTAAAACAACAACAAATAATTCTTGCTATTTTTGAAAAATCAGAACAGAGTACATATTAGTCACGGCAGAAAAAGGCTGCTTCTCTCTTCTGATTCATGCATGCCTTCATTCATCAACACGGTAACAAACAGAGCTGATACTTGCTGTAAAACTGAGATCCAGTATAGTAGAAACTACTGATCAGTTCAAACGAGGGATGAAAACAATCTCAAAGAATACACCTGCCTTGCAAAATCAAAGGGAAGAAAGTGAGACTGAGAAGTAAAGCATTGTGTAAAATCATATTTTGTTCAGGAAACCTCCTGAAGATGACAGTTCCAAAAGGAGAAACCCACGACTATTATCATCCATGTGACTACTGTACCAAATAAAAAATCCTGTGTAGCTTTTTGCAGTTCATGTGTTCAAGTCTTATGCTGACCCATTTTGCACAACCCTCTGTCTCTCTTTGTAGAAACCCAGGAGAGGACACTAAAATGCTGGTGTGTGACATGTGTGACAAAGGCTACCATACCTTCTGTTTGCAACCTGCTATGGAATCTCTTCCCACCAACGGATGGAGATGTAAGGTAGGAAAGACTTCCTATAATTTTGGATGGCTTATTTTTACGACGGTATGAAAACAGGTTATTGTTTTTCCATACTGGCTGGTATGGGAAAAAAAATCCTAAAGCTGTGTTTCGATTGAAGTTCCAAACTGTTGAATGTGATGCCCAGATTGTTTCCACCAGGTGTAACCTTGAAGCAAAATCGCAATTTCCCACTCTGTGTGGATTGTAATATTCAGTGGAAAAATTCAAGGTATGAGTCTTTGCTCAGGCACAGAGTAAAATGTCTACCACCCACCAGAATATGACTTTGGTGGTTTGTATGTGAGCTTCTTGGGGTTAACAAATGACTCACACCGGCTGATCTTTTAAAGGCTTCAGTTCAGTCTCACTGCCTTAAGATAAAGCAGTATGTGAGTGTGTGTACATGTGTGTGCAAGTTAATCACACGCAATCCCTCACTGCGGCCCCGCCCCTCCATCCTCCAGCCGTGTAAATGCTGTGCTCCTCTCTCAGGCAGCTGGTTAACACACCATGCAATTCGCTGCAGCGGTTAGCGAAGGCCATGACAATAGAGCCAGCAGGTGATGAAAGGTCTTCACACTTGGCTTCTCTATCTGACTCAGCACAGGAGGAACACACAACCCACACGCATCCTTGCCACTTGCCTCTCGCCATCAACCCATACCCCACTCACATGGTAGTTTTGTTCTGAGTGCAACTGTCTTGCTGACGTAGAGATCAATGAAAAATGAGTCACTGTTCCAGTTTCAGTGCTCTGTCATATTGTCTGTCATGGAAGAGCACCGAGCTCACTCAAGCTGAGCAGCCAGCTGGTCTATTAAACTCCCAATCACTTTATTACAGAGAGAAAGTTAGTCGTGGTACACTTTTCATAAACAAATTTCATGATGATTTCTTGTGGAAAATAAGACAACTGGAAACAGCTATCACTATGTCGAATCTCCCCTTTAAAAAATGTCATTTTAACACTAGTTACTGACATTGACTCATCAGCTTTCCCCCCCCAGACCTTAAGGACATTTTTTGCATTCATAATACAACTGCATAGAGTATATTTGGCCCAAAGTAGCACTACATTAAAAAAGTATAATCTTACACAGCATCACAACTTCTTTTTTATTTAATTATGTTTGAAAGCTTGATTAGTTAACACAAAATTGGTTGAGCAATGTTTCCTATTTGATAGTGTCTTATGATTTGTCGGAGTACATGACTGTTTAGTCAAAATTTCATCAGCGTCTCTTTGTTCTCCACATGAGCAAAAAACTGCAAATCAACAGCAGAATTAAATGAATGCTGCTGAAATACAAGTCAAATGCCTGCTTTTAACCCAAAGCAGCTCTTGCTGTTGCGTGCTGTCAGTATGGATATCTCATCAAAAATGCTGGCTGCCATTTATTTGCTTTGTGGCTCTGTAGCTCATAACTCTGCAGTCAACAAAACTGTTCCAAAGACTTTTGAAAAGCAGTGGGACTATTGTTTTCGGGGCATGCAAGCTGACAAAAAAATAGCAAAGTGCTTTATATAGCTGATATAGATCCTTTTTTAAAATGATTCCAAAATGTTTAGGACAAAGCAGGAAAACAAAAAGTTCTTAGATGTGCTCCATGTTTTGAATTCAGACGCCTGCCATTCGTAACCCTACTCAGCAGTACGTTGCACGCAGTCAAGCAGCTATGCAGCCAGAACCTGATTAATTTGACCTTCATGTTTCATTCCTTTTGACCTCAAAATAAAGTTTAAATTGTCTTTAACAATATTCAATAATCGAATGTCTGCACTGTTATGTGTAACTATAGTAGTATTTATGAAAGACTGGTTGGTTTAAATGATCCTTTTGATTTGAAAAGAACCTGGTAAGTCTATTTCATCAAGGCCTAAAAATATTGCATTTATTTTTTGGTAAAAATTACCCAGCTCCCCCTCATGAATCTGCTGGAAAAGAGTCATGTTCTTTAAAAATAGGCATGTTCGCTGTGTGCCTGGGAAGGTTTCATGCTCATTTCCCATTCCATGACTTAACGTGCCAATTCTCTAAAGCAGAAACACAGTTTTCATACTGCATTGGGTCTGAATGGTTTTCAGTTTGGTCATGTTCATAAGATTTCCTTTGCTCCGCAGAACTGCAGAGTATGCATCCAATGTGGAACACGAACCAGCAGGCAATGGCACCACACCAGCCTGCTGTGTGAGAACTGCGTCCAAAACCAGGACCCTGCTCTGAGCTGTCCTATGTGTGCCTGCATCTTGGACCCTGAGCATCACAAAGACATACTCTTCTGCCACAGTTGTAAGAGGTAAGAGAATTTTTCTAATGTAATTAGTCCAAATGCAACGCTCTTGTTTTTTGATTGGGCAATCAGTGTTCCCTGGTAATACTAAGAAACCACTTGGAAAACCACAGTAATAAATATGTCATAACAATCCCTTAAAATTCCTGCATACTCCTTTCAGATGGCTACACCTGGAGTGCGAGCGTCAGAACTCAGGCCAAGCAGAAATCCACCCCAGAGAGGACTATGTTTGTTCCAACTGCAGGTCTCCTGCTGTAGAGCAGGCGCTACAGGCAGAGGATATGGACACCGGCCCAGAGCTCAGCCCTCAGCCAGCCTCCATGCACACAGACTCTGAGACTGGCCTACAGCTGGCTAAAAAGCACACGGACCTAGAACCTGGCACTCAGCTGCCTCCTGAAATGCACAATGACCCCAAACCGGAATTACTCTCTGTTCCATTGCACTCAGATCCAGAGCCTGTTCAGGCTACCGTCCAGGAGGAGAAGCTGGCCACGTCAGCCCAGAAGCCTGGTGGGTCTTTGTTCCAGAAAGGTTAGATACACAGGAAGATGAATGCTCTGATCTCTTTCCTTGTGCTATCCTGGAGTCTTTATTTCCTCAGTGCTCAAGTGCCCCCCCTGAGAATCTAATCTGTTTATCAGCATATCAATCATACCTTGTTATTGCAAGGTACAGCCAAGTAATCTAACTCTTTTGATTATACAGAATCATACACACAAGCACCAGGGTATAGGACTGAAAATAAAAGAGTCTTTGTAGTTCAGGGTTCATTGATACAGCCTCTAGCCATGCAGAAGCAGTTGAAAGTTTTGGCCCATGCAATACAAAATTGGGCTGTAGTGTCGGCACTGATGAAGTTTTGAAAGTCACAGTTGTTGCGGATGAAAGGATTGGGAGTTGTTTGGACTAAGACCAGAGAGAAGCACTCCCTCTCTTATTAAGAGGACTCTCCAATAACCAGATGGTGTCCTACTAGCCACAGATTAAAGCGTCTCCATTGTCTTTGTAACTCTGTGTTTTGAAAAAGTACTTTGTTTCTCCCTCATGCCACCTGGGGAGGTAGTGTGTGCTGCCAGTCTATGTGAATGAGATTTACACGTGAGAGAACGTTTTTAAGAGATGGGCACCCGAGTTGGCTGCTCATACTTACTGTAACTTAACTTGCTGACTTGGCTCACTGCCAGACTTGTTAATACTACTCAACGGAGGGAGAGTTTGCTGAAGCACTGTGGCCATTTCTGCTGTCTGTCATATCTTGTGCATGCTTGCCAGCAACAGGTTTGTGACCCTAAATCAAAGGACAACAAGCAGTGTCAGTCATATATGGGCGCTTTTATCATTTTCCCAACCTACTACAGATGTAACCCTGTTCACTTTCATATGACGAAAGCCTAAACAGCTACACTCCACTTAGGTCCCCTCAGTTGTGGTCATGCCAATAAGTTAACATTTCTAAAGGCATTTGACTTGACTGCATTCCACAGTTATGAGCTAATTGTTGTTTCATGTGTTGTCTGATAAATAGTACATTAATCTCTGCTTGACTTTAACCGTTAACTCATAGTCCTTCAGAATTAATGTTTCAAATATCTCAACACCAGATGACCGCTGAACATATAGTTGGGAAATAACATGCTAGCTCGCTGATTTTTGTCCCGTTGGTGGTCTAATAAACAGTAATTTCATCAAAGTCAGTCCCCCATATCACTAATGTCTGTTCCTGGGAACTGAGCTGTCAAACTGTCCATCATATGTGCATGGAACTGGTTCAATCTAAACTAGGCTGGAAATATTATACACACAATAGTGTGTTTCATAATACAAGACCATAATTTGTGGCCATTGGATTCAAGGACTACAAACCCTTCAGGCTGAACAGAGGAACTTGATTGTTTAATTGTGGTTAATTTTATACCCCAAGAGACAGGGTTGGGCAATAGTTACTGAGTTGACATATGACGATGTCCACAGTGCAACATTGCAATGGACAATGACATTGTTTTTTGCTCCCACTCGGTGCAGCCTATGACAGCAACCCCTGACTTTCTCACTAGCCAAGAAAACTCTGGCTCCCGTCATCAGCAAAGGGTGCAGACAGATCAACTCTCATGTATTTTAAATCCCAATTTACGATGGTTGAGACCTCATTGTCAATTATTGTCAGCGAGACCGTCTTGGCCTAACCCTACTAAGACCGTAACTAAATAAAACATAAATGAACTATATTGACCTTTCTTGAACTAGCCACATTGTTTTCAAATCAGAACCAATCTGGAGATATGGGACCTGACTTGCACTCTTAACTAAAAGCTCCTTTTTTTGGCACCTAAGCTTTTCTAGACACTTTTTCGTAAACACCAACACTTTGAGTAACATGATGCTGACATCCGCTTGTGTGAAGCTCTGGGCTGCATCTCCACTCCATGTGAGTTCTCCCAGAAGTGGAGTGTAGTATCAGGGAAATGAACGGTGAGCTGGGGATGCCAGTGGTAGCCACACTGCCCACTCTGTCTAGACAGCAGACTCCATTGGCAGTGCAGGCTGGATAGGAGCAGCATGATGGTGATGATATTAGATCCCCTGTCTGCAAACCTGCCTCGGAGCTACGCTGGCTCATTCACGGCCGCTCACACAGCTTGCAGCAGCTTACTTTGCTCTCCGTACACATGTGCTCTCATTTTACTACCTTTTTCCTGTGGTCATGAACCGCTCCATCATTGGATTTAGCTGGCAAGGCGATGCTTCTCCCTCCGCAGTTTTAAAGAGTGTACATGAGATATGTGTATTGATTTAAGAGGAGCTTTTACAGGTTTATGTTAAGCACCTCAAAATAAGCTTTACCTGTTTTTTCAAGACACGTCATAATGCCAGAGATATCATTTGGGCTTTTGGGTTGAAGCTTCTTAAATAAACCGCTAACAATTTAGATTTATTTTTTTTGCTGTGTATTTTTGGGCACCAAATAGAAGAGAAAATGTTCCTCAAAAATCGCTGAAATTTCCTTAAATATTTGCAGATTTTCTTTGTTTTGTTTTTTTGTCTTTGTTATATGAGATCGTGACTATGCTGCCAACCGCCCGCACATGTAATGTAATTAAAGTCATTAACCAGAGCTGTTTATCACCTGCCAGGATTCTCCACCACTCAGGGTTTAACAGCAGGCTTAACGTGACTCAACTGTCAGATGCTGTTAGATCCATCCTGTGGTTGAAGTTAGACTTGGCTTTAGGCCTCTGCTGCATTAATCAAAGCCGTGTATTTATCTCAACCATCACTTTATTCACTGTAGGAGATATAGGAAGCAGGGTGTTAATATGAATGAGAATGTGTGTTCAGCTTGGTCAATAGTTGAAGGCTTGAGATGGTTGGAGGCCCATCTCCTAATTGACTTTCTGGCATCGGCACCGGATGAGCACCTGCAAGCTGCACAGTCATGAGCCCAGAGCACACAGACCCTGGGATGTTGGTTGTCATGGTTACTCCCTTCCCTGGCAGAGATGCTTAGCAGGTGCATGCGTGTGTCAGGATCAGTGTGACATGGGAACTTGTGGATTGAAATGGTGGGCGCCTCGTTAAGACTAGGCTATCTGTACGGTCAGAGGCTGTCTGGCAGAATATTGGCTCGATGTGTTGATGCCTGATAGCCAGGAATGACTAGTTCTATTCATACCAGGCTAGCCAAATGCATTGATGTGTTTAATACAAAACCAAATGGAGAGAGGGAGGATAAGAGACGAACCAAGTGGCGAGAGAGGATAGGATACACTACATCAAAGATGAATGATAAAGGGTTGCCTGATTTTTGTATTTAAAAAATAATAATAATAAAGAATGTATGCATTGTGACTGTTACTCAAAAGCTTTTCAGTAACACTTCTGTCACATCCCTTTCAAGGCTGATGCAACAGTTCATTAAATCCAAGCAGGGAAATTAATGTTACATTCATATGAAATGTATAGCCTTTTATTCTTATGCTAATATTGAACCATAAAAAATTCCCTTTACATTTATCGGCTCAACAGATAAAAGGTGATCTGCATTACAAGGCTTTCTGTTTTTATTAGAGGTTGTAAAGGATTATTGCCTGTGTTCACCTCTGTTTCACAGAAAAACGCTCTGTGGTTTTACTGAACGGAGAGTTTCCACGACTTAGGGATTCACATCATCGTATATTCTTGTTTGTTTTACCATTAGCTGTAAAATAACAGATGGGTGGGAATGGTGGAAGCAAAGATATCTCTATTCCCTTAGTTTGACTGCAGGGAATCTAAGCCCAGCATTTCCCTATGGCCCACTTTCTTTTATTCCCACTTTATCGTAATGTGTTCACAGTTTCTCTAGAGTCCTAGTTCTCTCTATTATAAACAAATATAATTTTTTATTATATATAATCCTGATAATGAATCTTCTCTCTTTTAGAAGTCTCAGTGGGTGCAGACGTTGTGGAGAGGCAGGTTACTGAACCTTCTGTCAACAAAACCCTAATAGAGTTCAAACCAGGTTTGTACACAGTCTCTTTATTTGGTACTAAATATGCTTTGTGGAACCACATTTTGATTTTGTTATTTAGTATTAATATAACAGTGATTGCTGCTAAAATATGTGTTATTTGACATGCTCACAGTTAATTCACACTGTTAAAATGCAGCGTAAACATTATTTACAGGTCATGGTTTGACATAGGGTCTCCCCTCGAAGTCAACATCATTTACATTAATGACATTCACACTTTGTTTCCACACAGTGGATTATTTTATGGATTTTGCCCCCCAGTGTTCAACACAAGGAAATGCATATCTTCACGGTCAGATCACATGAATGTGTTACATCTGTGATGGGTTTTCAATGCACATGGATCATTATCAAGACAAAACCTCAACTGTAAATGCATGGCAAAAAATAAGTGAAGAGGTTGGTCTGCCAGGTTTTTGGCCAGATTTGTGAAATATTTTGTAAACAAGATGTTTGACCCACGTGCACTCTTTATGTCACATAGCTAACACGCTAATGTTAGCTAAATAGGCCGTCGATCATTTTACTTTTTCATCAATCAGTTAGCTAATTCATTTAAGCAACCTTCTTGTGGCACAAAGTACATACAGTCTGTCTGAAATACACTGCAAAAGTTACAATACGTTTTAAGGTAAATACCAGACTAAAAAACTGACTTTCCCGTAGGAAAGAATGGACTTTGGTTGACTTTCACACACACACAGAGCTGTGTGGAAACGAGGCCTAAGAGCTTCGACGATTATTTTAATTGAGTGCGCTGCCAATTTTGTTCTTTATTAATCTTTTCTTTTAGAAAATGTGAATAAAAAGTGAAAAACTGCTCTTGACAATTTCCCATAGCCCAAAATGACGTCTTCAATATCTTCTTTTGTCCAACCATTAGCCCAAAACCCAAAGACTCTTCATTTATTGTCATAAATGACAAAGAAAAGCAGCAAATCCTTACATCAAAGAAGTTGGAACCAGCAAATAGTTGACATTTTGGCTTAAAATTACTGAAAAGATTAATGGATTAAAGCGGGGAAATGATTTTCATTCATCAACTTATTAACGGATCGATGTATCGGTTTCCACTTCTATCTGTTCAATCTGTTAACAGATTGAACAGATAGAAGTGGAAACCGATACATCGATCCGTTAATAAGTTGATGAATGATGTAAAGATATCCAGATATTCTTCTGACCACTCTGTATTTTGTCTTACAGAAACAAAACCAGCAGCAAGAGCCCAGCTCACATCTACAGAGAGTCCTGCATCGTCAGCAACTCCCAGCCAGGAGTCTGAGTCTTTTCCGGCCCAGCTCTCTATGGAGTCACTACAGACACAGGATACCACGTTACAAATCAAGCCAGCAAAGACAGAGGCCTGCCATGAGGAGGGTACGGCCAACTCCAGCACAAAGGATTTTAAGGCCATCATCTCAACCACCAAAGAACCAAGTACTGCATCAGTACCTTTCACGGACCAACCAATGGAGGTCTCACTACCCCAGCCGTCGAGTATGGATGTAGTTGGGGCTTCTTTCCTGGAAACGGCTCCAAAAGAACTTAACAAGGAGAGGAGTGAGGGTATTTATCACAGGAACCTGGCAGAGACTGTTAAGCCCTCAGCCGCCTGTATGTCAGAGGAGATGTACACTACACCGGAGAGCAAGCCTAATCTGTCACTTTGCAGTCTGTCTTCAGAGGAGAAACCATTGAAGACATCTGTGGAAAGGTTGGCAGAAATGGTTGCCTCTCCCTCCCACTCTTCCCCTCTGGGCCGAGGGACATCTCCCAGAGAACCACTGCAGACTCAGATCCTACCTTCGCTGGGTGACCATAGCAGTATGATACCCACCACCACACTTATACCACTCACCCCTAAGATTGGAATGGGAAAGCCAGCCATCACCAAGAGGAAGTTTTCTCCTGGGAGGCCACGAGTGAAACAGGTAGGAAACTGGATATCATGCTGCAGAAGACCACTGGTTCGCTTTGTGCCACTGTCTGGCTTGTTGTGCCGTAATTCACTGTCCCAGCCTACGTTATAAACCCCTGGAGTGTGTGCTAGTAGTAGGTGCTCATAACTTGTGAACTCCTAAGTGGCGTGTGTAAATGTCCTGTTGGCTCTGCTGTATGGCGGTTGATTAGGTTTTTTTTGATGGCACTGGGTTGGTTGAAGCAGCTTAAATGGTTCAGTTATGTTTTTTTATTATCTTCTTAGTAACACTTTATATTAGGGTACACATATTATCCATTAACTTCTTGCTTATTAGCATGCATACTGGTAGCATATTGCCTCTTTATTGTCGTCAGAAAGCGCTTATCGATATCCTTTTCTGAATGATCAGATTCTACAACTATACAATCAATCAAGTACACGTTTCAAACTACCAGTGGAACATATTCCCTGTTAAACCCGTCTGTAGAATATATTCATACAGAAGTAGGCTTTAATAAGTGCTTTATAATAACTTAAAATGAGCCAATATGCTACTAACATGCAAACTAATAAGCAACTAGTTGATGGTAATTATGTGTAATCTAATATATAGTGTTACCTTTGTCTCAGTCGCGTTATACCTTGCTGTACACTATGCAAGCATAGCAGGAGGACAGCTGAGCAAATGATGCTTTCTCTCAACTCCTTGTATTCTCTTCACATGTTTGTGCACCACATGACCAGTTAGTCACAGTGTTCATGCAGAACTCAGTTGAAGTATTAGTTATTTCCAGACGGAGTTATGTTTTATTTTCTATATGGCTAGAAACACCTTTAACTGAAAATCCTCACCATGATGCCCCCCTCAGTAGCATTTTCATCAACCACTCTGTTCATCTCATGTCCACATTTTGAACATGCACCACCTCATTGTCCCTTTTGAGAATGAGCATTCAAGTCACAAATTACAATGACCATTTCCATTACCATGTCCTAATTATCTCCATATTACACCATCTACTGCAGTGGATCACATGACTGAAACAACTTTTAATCTCTCCGAATTAGTGTCACAGTATTGTTCAAACATATGAATTATAATAGAGACACTGAAAGTAGACTCTCTCAGACAAATAATAATGGGAATTGAATTTCACCCCTGGCTATAATATATTATGAATGATGCTGGTGAGGGTAGACTACTTAGTTTGCAAAATGTGTGTTTTTTCCCCAGATATATCCCATCTCTTAAATAAACATTATATGGCTCAAACTAATTTGTTACACAAGGCCTGGGGAAATCTATTCCAGAAATGTAAAATGTTGCTCCTCTTTAGTCCAGCATGCTTTTGTCTGATGCGCTCATGTGCTGATGCAATTCTCCTTGTTTTGTCAACATGCCAAGCATACAAGGTTGTCATGGCGAGAGGTTGCAGGGCCTCTTTCCTGCCGTATGGTGCCGTGATGTTCTGGCAAATGATTCTGTGTGAAATGCCACTAACACAATTGTGCACTCCAGTTTTGCCTGTACAGTCTATTAGAAACATTCCTCTTAAACTTATATGCATGAAAACTCTTACGGACTGGCTTTGACACAGACTATAACCTAATAACTTACCCTGTTAATATTTTGGCGCATCAGATGCTTTCTAATACTGTAACTCTGCATAGATGGATGTGTCTAGAGTCGTTCCCCAGTGGCAACATTAGAAGCTCACCACATCTCTCTAACATCTTTCTTTGTATGTTTTGTTTCTTCGCTGGCTTTGTTTTTAAGTTGCTGCATTTTGTCGCCCTCCTCCCTCCCTCTCTCTCACTCTCTCACCCGCCCTCCCTTACCTTAGGGTGCATGGAGCCCCCATAGCAGTGTGAGCTCCCCCTTGTCCTGGTCGCCAGACCAGCCAGAGGGGTGGGACATCCCAAAGACGAGGCAGTCCTCTGGCAGCCCCGGCTGGAGCATCAGAGTGGTAAATACTGTGGCTCACCAGAGACAACAGCTGCCCTCTGTTAGCCCTCTGTTTACCCTAGTGGCGCGCACTCCCTGAGTGTTCCTGAAAGTCACTGTGATATATATCACAGCCAACACTAACAATTACCACCATCTTACTTTGAGAAGGGGGGATTTATAGACCAATGGCTAACCTAATGAATTTATGAAGTGGAACTGAAAGATATTGCTATATTGACAGTGGGTTTTGCTGGCTTTGCAGATGAATTTAGAGATCAAGGGTATGAGACATTTCAGTCTTTACAAGTATTTGGTTAATAATTGTAACTCATGAACGAAGGTGTCATTTTTCCTCTTTGTCAGCCATGCTCTGCTTCTCTCTTCTTTTATGTCCTATTTAAACCTGTTCAAGTACTTTGTTTTTCCTTCTTTGATTTTTGACTTGGTGAAAAGTCTGTGGCGGTTGGTTGCCATGGTGACAGCCATTACTCTTCAGCAAAGCTGGGTGAGGGTTAACTTGTACGCTGCGGCAGGGGTCCAGTCCAGGTTAAACACCATCGTACAGTGTGTCTGTCAGGAGGCACAGTGGATGGGGGAGGGGCTTTGGTTTGGGATCAGTGTCAGATGTGGGGTAAATGGGATGGGATTCTGGGGCAGGTGCTGCAAGGTTCATTTACACTTGAGTTTGACAGTCACGATTAGGCAGAGACCTCCAGTCGGAAATGGGCCGGGGGGCACAGTGGAACTGGCATTGCTAGAACAACTGCTCAGAGGCTTTTTCTCATCACTCCCATTTGCTGGCTGTCTGACAGAAATTATAGTGCACCTTTTGTAATAACAGTAATTTCCACCAACTGTCGAAATGTCAGGAATCGTGTTGATTGATTTCTGGGCATTTGCATCATGTTCCAAATGTTAAAAAGTTGATGTTATTTTTGCCCCTTTTTAAAAATTAATAGAACTTTTCAAAGCCATAGCATAAATAGTTGAATTTATTGTGCAAGCTGTGCTGCTTGCATCCATGTAAACCACACTGCAGAATGAAATTACCTCTCTTGAACTAGATGAACAACATTCTTGCTGCTATTTTATGTTGACATAAAAATACATCTGTAAATAAATACCCCACGTTTGAATTAAAAAGTGCTAACGTGTCTTGAAAAGGCTGTTGCTAACAAGTGGCAAAATGAGATTAAAGAGGTTGTTGGTGACATTTAACGTCATTACACCGAACACGACTCATCTACTTACTAGTCCGTCTTTACAGGCGGGCTGTAGTTGCAGACTATTTGAACTAACTTTACAACTCATAGAATGATCAATTTATAGTAAAGGGTGTATACTATGGTGTAGTAAGACACTTAGTGGTGGTGATGTCATGCAACCGCTACAGCCTAACATTTGCCTTTTACTTAGGCAATTTCATTTATGCTTAAACAATCATAAAAGTGGTGTTCATCTGTGGAGACTATCTTGCTGAACAAAATGTGTATCGTATGCTTGTTTGCCCCAGAGCTTATTTTCTGCAATAATCCAAAGTCAAAGCTTTTTGTCAAGGGAACCAGGGCAATGCTAACATCCAGGTTAGCCTACAATAACACGTCATTCCTGCAGCACTCTGTGTATCCAGAAAAAGCTGGAAAAAAGCTGAAAAGTGGGTGGGGGTGAAAGGTTCCCCAGGCAACTCCTTTAAATTTTTTTCTGTTCACTGAGCAAACTGTGACTTGATCAATTCAGTGTGTGCAAGAGCAAAACAAACTTCTGCAAACAAGTGGAGCGTGTGCCTGTCTTTTTAAGTTTGTAAGAAAGGGAGTGGCCCTGTTTTCCCCCTACAGTGTATCTTTATCCACCCCTTAGGTGGCAAACTGCACATGTTCTGATTTGTTGTCTTGCCTACACAGGGTCGAGGCTCAGGCTTCCCTGGGAGGAGGAGGCCCAGAGGGGCTGGTCTGTCAGGTAGAGCTGGACGTGGCAGAGCCAGAGGCAAGAATGGAGCAAGTCCCAGCATCAACCCTGGGGTATGTGCGCTCAGCTTGGTGACATCTTTGTCAAATATTACACAGTATGCAAATCAGTGTTAGTTTTCCCTCCAGCTGAAGACATGGCTGATGTATTGTAAATAGCATTCATGTTCATAACAAAGTGAAGTGTTTGCTAGTTTCATGTTATGGTAAAGACATTTGGTGAGGGCTATTTTCTCAATACCACCAAATAATTCCTTGGCTGTTATGAACAATAGAAAGTAACTGTATGTCTAAAGTATGTGTATCCAAACTAGTCATTTTACCACAACCAGACGGTGGATCTTTAGAGTAAAGAATGATTGATATATTTGTTTATTTTGTGTATCTTTTTCTCTGATCTCCAGATCATCACAATAGAGACCCCGTACCAAGTCAAGGAGGAGGAGGAGAATGCTATGCACAACACAGTGGTCATATTTTCCAGCAATGACAGTTTCACGCTAAAACAGGTGTTTGTTTTATTCAATTCTTAACGATGCTGCTGATGTGTTTTATTTTGAGTCATATCCTTGAATTTCTCCATTCACTTGCATGCCCTGAAATTAAATCTGTGCTTAAAGACCTCTCCCACCGGAGATCATTAATTCTTGTGGAGATACTGCCAACCGCCTGCGGGCATTGCAGTTGGTTATGTAACACAGGATCGTATTGAAATTTTATTGTTTCTTACTTTCTGTCTTCAAAGTAAGCTCCTGTGCTGAATTCATTTCTGTAAACAATAAGTGACTGATGGTAACTGCAAAATAATCATCAGGACGTTAGAGACAGTAGTAATCAAGATCCCATATTGTTAGAGAATAACTATTTATAAATGTGACTAAGGAATTAAAGAATACAATTGAGGTGCAACCAACCACTGAAAGGCTCAAGTGGAACCGGTCATTGTGTAAAAGACCGTTCTGTTTAGCTCTTAGCTGTGAATGTGAGTGTGAAGCAGGAGCTGAAAAGGGCTCACTCAATCACCCTGGTTAAAAGACCAAAGTTTCCAATGTATTCCTTTTAGCTTGCATTTCAATATGCTTTGCACAGCTATATTTGAGGATAGAGGGCAACTGCAATGTTCGTATTGACTAAGCGGATTTAGTTTAAAGAAGCATTTTCTTTTCTTCAATATTCAGGATAGCATTAAATACCATATATAATGGCTGCTACTTATAGCGCCAGAGGCAGTGAATGAATATACAGAACATTGATACTCATGTGATTGGGTGATGAAGGTTAAAAGTCCAGCAGTTGAGTAACTAACCAGCTGACTGGTATCTTTGTTGTTGTTGTTTTCAATGACATCAACTGGTAACATGGGACCATGTGGGGGTATTTTTCTAACTATGGCTTTAGCATTTCAGTGTCTTTCATGAAATTGTGTAACTCATGATTTCTCATTTCCTTTCAGGACATGTGTGTGGTGTGTGGGAGTTTTGGCCTTGGCGCAGAGGGCCGTCTTTTGGCCTGTGCTCAGTGTGGCCAGTGCTACCATCCATTCTGTGTTGGCATAAAGGTACATTTACAATTTAGTTTGTATACCTGAGTGCAGAGCAGAAATACCATCCTGTCATACACAGACCTACAATATAAATGTCTCATTATTGCTTCCACAGATCACAAAGGTGGTGCTGAGTAAAGGCTGGCGTTGTCTGGAGTGTACAGTGTGCGAGGCCTGCGGCCAGGCCACAGATCCCGGCCGCTTGCTGCTGTGTGACGACTGTGACATCAGCTATCACACCTACTGCCTGGACCCTCCACTGCAGAATGTGCCCAAGGATAGCTGGAAGTGCAAATGGTGAGTAACTTTATGATCGTCTCAACCAAGTATGATTCAAACAGACAATCGTTTAAGTTAGAATTTAATTTTTTGTTAACTTTACTAAAAGCATGAAGTAATTCTACATATTGAACACTTAAGTTTGCCAACAATTTACCAAAATGAAGTTAAAAATCAGCCCAGCAATTCAAAGGCATGATAAGTGCATGGCTTAAATATTGTTATGGAGAACCGAATTTCCTCCATAAACAACAACTTCACAGGACATAGATTCATATTTGCAGCACGCTGTCAGTGAACTGAGTGGACAGGATTTCAGCAGCACAGTTAATCTGCGTTATCCTCTTTGAAGTAACCTGGGTAGAATGACCTTTGTCTTTCCGTGTGTCCTGCAGGTGTGTGTCCTGTACCCAGTGTGGCGCCACCACCCCAGGCCTAAGGTGTGAGTGGCAGAATAATTACACCCAGTGTGCCCCGTGTGCCAGCCTTGCAACATGCCCCATCTGCCTGGTGGACTACAGTGAAGGCACCACAATTCTGCAGTGTCGCCAATGTGACAGGTGTGCAGTGTTTCTGCCCACTTAGGAGAACTGGTCTCTGCAAATGCTTTTTTAAGCACAGTTAGCCCTTATTATAACCTTCTTTTTTGTCCATAGATGGTTCCATGCGTCTTGTCAGGGTCTCCATTCAGAGGAAGATGTAGAAAAAGCTGCAGACAGTAGCTTCGACTGCACAATGTGTCGAGCTTTCAAGACCACTAAAGGTTTGAGCACAGATATCCCTCTAAATCATTTTTTAAATTCTTTTTTGTGTCTGCTTTAGAGTATATAGACTTAACTGTGACATTTGATCCTCTTGTTTTCGTTGTTTGTGTTTAATGACTTTTGTCTGTCCTGTGCTGCTGCAGTTGTGACGAAGGTCAGAGACGCTATTGAGCCTGTAATGATGACGCAGATTGTCACAAAAGCTAAAGAAATGGGTATGTTCAAAGCTTCAAAATTAATGGATTGTTAATAAAGAAATGTCTTTTCTTTGCACAAAGCTGTGATTTGATTTTAATTTATACAGTATAAGCATATAGCCATGATTATTTCAGATCTGTCGAGGACCTACACCCAGGATGGAGTTTGCTTGACAGAATCCGGGCTTTGCCAGCTCCAGAGCTTGTCTGCTACAGCATCACGTCGCAGGAAACCCAAACCGAAGCTGAAGCTGAAGATCATTAACCAGAACAGTGTGGCAGTGCTTCAGGCTCCTGTAGACCCCCTCTCGGAGCACTCTCGTGATGAAGACATGGAGGACAACAGAGGTACTTGTCTTCTAGCACAGGCTTCTTCTTTCATCTCAGAATGTTTTTTAGAGGGCTTGGACTATCAATATTGGCTTTTTGTGTGATTCTCCCAAATGTGAATTTGTTCACTTTTTGGCATTTTCTATCTATTTGAATATCAGTAGTTGAAACTGCTGGGCGCTACTTATTTTGCTGTGCTTTTTAGAACAATCCAATGTTTTAATGATGTTTTTTTCCTACAATCAGTCAAAAAAAAAAATGTCATGATCAGCCCTGGTATGATATGGATGATCAATGCGAAATACATCCTATTAGTAGTAATAATTAGTGTGCTCTCATATACCCATACAATATCAAAATTATTTTCTAAGTGTAGGAAACAGACAAAGTCTCCCTGGAAATGAAGGTCCTCTGTAATGGAACTGGTGAACCTAATTTCAATCAGGCTAATGTCCTGCCACTGAGCTGAGTTCAAATAGAATTGACCCTGGCGCTGTGTTGAGGGGCCTGGCCGGGGTGTTGTCTGCCGCAGGGCTGTCACTCATCATCAATGCTCTCTCCCTCTAGCAGAGGCAGAGCTCCTAGATTGTGAGGCGAAGTCTGACTCGAGCCTGGAGCGAGAGCCAGCAGAAGACGACTCCAAGGGGGCCGACGGCGGCAAGAAGAGGAAGAGGAAACCGTACCGGCCGGGTAGGGCACCTGATTGAAGGAGACAGCTCCTCTGAAGCGTAAAATGGTGCAGTACATGCCCGACGCTGTAGCTGTAGCTGTAGCTGAAGCAAAGCACTGCCATCTCAGGGCCTCTGATATACAAAGGTCTCTATCTAGTGTTACTGAGTTTTCATGCTGAACATAGTAATTAATAGTCAATACATCTCAAATTTTATCCAGTCCATAATTATAATAAAAATGGTATTTTTTGTAAGTAAATATACTGACTTATTCCCAAAAACTAATTCCTTTCAAGGCATTGGTGGGTTCATGGTTCGCCAGAGGAACCGTCCCGGTCAAGGTCCAGGCAAGGCCAAACGATCCCTCTGCAGAAAGGATTCCTCTGGGTCCGTGTCAGAGATTCCCAGTGGAAGAGATGAGGGTCTGTACACCAGTGATGTATACACACATACATCTGTTTTACAATAGATTGTCCTCTGATCTGTTTGTTTCTATGTGATGTAATTTTTTACTGTGTTGTAGGATGGACAGAGGCTTTGCCGGATACCCCTGTGGATGAGACGCCCCCTGGACCAGAGGTCCCAGAGAAAATAAAGAAACGCTACCGAAAGAAGAAAACAAAACTTGAGGAAGCTTTTCCCACCTACCTGCAGGTCTGTCACCTCTTACTGTTTGATATGAAAAGTAAACTGTGTATAAAAAGAATGAGCATATAATATATTATAGTGTATAACCACTGTAACCATTTTAGGGTCGTATAACTCTTGTGATCAGTGGATTTAAAAAAGCTGATTTAATTAGGATTTCTATCTACATATGTACACAACTTAGCTTTAAAAATAATCAACACTTAATTTCTTCCACTAATTTTTCCAACACAGGTACAATATTTCAAACATTACATATTTTAAAACGCTACTGTTGTAACAAGAAAGAGGTATTGCATTAGTTGAAGCAATTTATTTCATCAGTCGATTGCAAATGTATCCCTGTTTTATTGTTATGCAAGCCTCTTATTCATATGCGCAGATTGTCTGGTCTTGTCATGCCATATCTTCTTAAAATGTGTTTTATCCCACCCTTGGGAAGGTTGGGACTCCAAAGTACATTGCCTGGAAACCACTTACAGAACTTTGGTGCACAGTGCCCCTT
Source organism: Pagrus major (assembly GCF_040436345.1). Lineage (NCBI taxonomy): Eukaryota > Metazoa > Chordata > Actinopteri > Spariformes > Sparidae > Pagrus > Pagrus major. The sequence goes on along the minus strand of NC_133235.1, from coordinate 22,713,333 downwards.
CTGTGAGCTTTTTTGAAAGAGGAACAGCCTAGAGGAAGTCACAGTGGAGGATACCAGTCTCTGATCATGCTCCTTTAATGGCTCCTGTCTGAGTTGTGAATTGACATACAAAAGCTTAACTGGAGGTGACTTCAAGGCTTCTTGTCTCTAGCCGGTATCTCAGTGTCACCTTTTGTTGGCCAAAACAGAGATATGTGATGTGCATTAAACCACCGGCAGCTGTCAGTGCTGCTCTTAATCCCACCACAGTGGGGGGATGTTCAGTCGAACCTGAAGGTCCGACACAGTGAAGCACATTTCATTAATTATTGAAACGGCAACACATTGGGCTTTTAATGTCTTGTTGCGGCAGGGAGCTGCAGCTGCATGTCATTGAGGATAGTAGATGACTTGTGGGTATAAGTGGTTGGGGGAGGTAGGTGCTGACAAAAGTGAGGCCAGCACCAACATGACTGTTAGTTTCAGCTTCTCTGTTTCACTTCGGTCAGTTCTCATGGGTCGTCAATGTGTGCTGAATAGTCTCTATGTGACATGTTGATGTGTTTCCCAAGAATGATGTCAAGAAAGGTAAGCTGACATTTCTTGAAGGAAAGTGTGAACACAGAGAATTGACCCGGTGCTCTGTGTTGTCATGTTCAGGAGGCGTTCTTTGGAAAGGACCTACTAGACAAAAGCAAGCAGAGCAGGCAGCAGGGGGTCGAATCAGGCTTATTGGAAGAAGGGCAGAGCCAAGTTGAGAGGAAGCACCCCACCACCAGCTTCCTGGACCCTTCATCTGACCCTCTACTCAGCGCCTCAAATACATCGCTTCCCACCAGACCAGCAGCAGGACGTACGTACTGTATACACCTCAGTTCTCCAGGACGAGGGATGTAATGGTTCATTGATTCAAAGGGATGCATCGGAAAAATAAATATTCAGAATGACTTAAATTAGTCAAGCATTAGAAAGGAATCAATGGAGGTATTGAAAAAGGCCTGACACATTATTATTTTGGCTCCTAACAATGTCTTTTAGTCCATGCGTTTCTCTCCCTCGTCTCTGCACAAAGAGTATTAACCTTTTTCATACACGAGTAAAGATTTCTATTCAACACATTTTCAAAATGCATTTCAACCATTCATACAACATAGAAGTCAAGGATTCAAAGGTTAATATCTGGCCATGAGCTTTCATGGACTCATTTGTGCAACTGCAGCTCCATTCACATCACTCCCACACTCAGGAATTACATAGAATCATAAGTGGCGAATAAAACGAAGTTCCAGTTTCTGTTTTCTCTGCAAGCTCACTCTGTCTTGCACGCCCACTCACTCTGTATCTCTTGCTCCCTCGTCCTGCCTCTCAATTTTACATGAAATCGCACATGCCCCTCACATGCTGACCTTGTGAAACAAAAAAAAAAGCCACATGACTGAAGCAGAGTAGCGACAGTGGCTCGTCAAGGCTGATTCCAAATGGGAAAGGTATACTGACTTTCAAACTGTTTGGCATGTTTAATATGTTGCAGAGCATGAGGCTACATTCAGATCAAATCAGGTGGTGTGGCAAAAACACAGGTTTTCCCATTCATTGTAATGAGGGTGGTCTGTTTTGGCTGTGGCGGTGCTGACTGCAGGGTGTTCTGAAAACAAAGCGAAAAAGTTGAGACCAGCTCAACTTTTGGAGAAATGCCGCCGGACGCCACGATGTGGTGGCCAATCGCATAAGCTGGCGATCAGACTCGCAGCATGAATGACTAAAAACATGGTGGAGTGTAGCTTTATGTTTCATGTGTATTCACTCAGTTTGGCATTGTGCACCAGTTTACTTACTTTACTTTTTTTTTTTTTTAATCTGTGGATACCGACGAGCATTAGGACTGGTATGCTTATGCTACTGTGGAAGAGGCATGACAGCAGATCAGAGACAGAGTAGAACGGGTCAGTAGTTGGGCATGTTATTTAGCATGGCTTAAATGAGACAGAGGGAACATTATGGATATTTCTCTGTGTAGTGCGATGTTTCTCTTATGAACACTCGGTTTGGTTTTGTGCCCCAGTTTAAAACTCACAGTAATGATCTGTCTCACATCCTGGTTGTTTACTATTATTTTTGACCCATCGATGAGGATAACGATCAATAGTAGGACCAGCATGATGGTAGCATAACAACATAGCAGCTTAGCCTTTTGACAAACCAATCAGCAGGGGTACTCAACATGTCACACACACGGACCATTGAGTGACAATCCCACGATCTCACACCACCGCAGCACCTGATTTGGTCTGAATGTACCCTGATTGTTACCTGTTAATAGCATGCTTATTGCAACACCACCTCAACGAGAAGCACAGCTGCTTTAGCCGCACTACTTGTCACTGTTTTAACATCAGCTAATAGAGATCCAACATCATACCAGCGGCCTGCACTCATTCATGCAGATGTCCTCACTTCTGGTGCTGCATATTGACTAGTACACCCAAGATGGCCAAATGGACCACAGCCACTGCCATCAGAGAGTTTATGAACACACTACTCACTAACAATTATTTATAGTCAACGTCTAATCTAGTACTGCACCCAGTGCAATTTTATATAAAGAGCAACTACAGTATAACGAGACCAAAGATTTCTTTTCTTGTCCTAATTAGCTCATAAACTGTGGTAGATTTAAGTTTTGGGGATGGGCTCCAGTTGCTGGTTCTGTTCCTGGTCTCTCACCTAATAACTACACATTTCCAACTCAGTCCAACCATTTTCTAAATTATTTCAGTTTTTTTATTAGTAGTTTTTTTTTTTTTATTAGCCTATTAGTAAGATTGTCACATTACTGATAAAAACTGCGTGATGAAAGTGTTTGGCAACTTAAAACTATTATTGACAGAATTATTGAAATCTACCCAGCAACACTAAAGGTCAATCTTTGATTCTTTTTTATTCTTGAATATCAAGTAGTATAACAGTTTATTTTGTTACTTAAAGTTGTTAATCGCTTATCCTAAATTTATATAATAATACGTTCGACAGATAAGAAATCGTATCCAGTAGTAGAAATAACATGTATCATGAGTGGTGCTACTAGATATCCAACTCCAAATAAATTTTAGTTTTATCACTTCTTCAGTTTGAACAGTTTTAAGAAATAAAACTCTGTAACCTTGACAGATTGTGACATTGTAAATTCTATTTCATAAAAGACAAAGAACAGTCTTATGGGAAATGATTGTAGCGTAGAACCAATTGTGAGTAGTACCGAGTGTGAATATGTCAATTGTTAGTCAATTATTTTATCTTGACAATAGTAGTGACACAAAACTCAGGCGTACTTACCCTTTAAGTCAAAGGCCATAATAACTTTATTAAATGAATTCTTTATGTTTAAGAGAGGAAGTTTTCCTTCTTCAACATTTTCCTTTTTTTTTTTTTATCTAAACTTTCTTTCCTTAGTTACTTAAGACCAAATTCTACAGGTGGCATCCAAAGAAAATGGTTCCAAATCATATTCTCATGTCCCTTCAACATCGCCATCAATTATGATTTGTGACGGTTTGGTTTTCTTTCTTTTTTTTGTTTCTTCCTTTTTTCTCCATCTACAGAGACGTCTGAGGAACCATTAGTTGATCTTTCTGATGTTCTGAACACTGATGCAGACATCTTGGGAATGCTCGGAAAGCCAAGCGGTGACTCTGGTGCGTCATATTATCTCACAGGCAGTCACAGTGGCAACAATTTATTAATAGTCACCTAGCCGTGGGTTTACAAAATCGTATTCCTCGCGGTTATGAGATTTCCTCAGACAGCAAGTTTATTTTGCTTTCACCACTTAATGATTTTTTTAATGTCACATTCTTTAACAATACTTTATGTTCACCTTTGGTTTTATCTTTTGTTTGCATTGTCTGAAGCGTGTTGTGCTTGTTCTGTCTTCACTATTTTTTCACTCATTTTATCTGGTTTTGGGTTCTTGTAGGTCTTGATTTTTGCCCCTTCCAGGTTGACAGCTCACCTCCTCCTTTTGGTAAGGGTGCTATGGCCTACTAATCCCTCGCTTTAGTGCATTCTTCTTCTCTTGCAGTGTGTGTCTCTATTTGAGTGTGCATGTATATAAGCTGCTTTCGTACCTGGCTTTTCTCAACCATTCCGATGTTTTAACACTCATAGACTGCTTAGTGCTTACTTAACCCGGTGCACAGTATTCACTCAAATGCCTAAGGTGTGTCAGTCTTTGTTTGTGAGCCTCCTCAACCCTTTCACAGTGGTGACATTTTTATAGATAAATAAACCAAAGTCGTAGCTGCTTAATTGAAGATGTGTTTATGATGGCAAAGAAACAAACCAGCAAGGGCATCCTGGCATATAAAAAAAAATCAAGCAGCTTAGGGAAAAAGAGGCCTTGGTAAATGTCCTCCCACTTTCCTCAAGACATTAAAGTCTTGCTGACAAAATGAACTGCAGTACTTGTCCTTCTTTCTTTGTAAGAACTACTTTGTTCATCTTAAGTGCCCTATGGGCTGATTATAATTTTGTTCCAATACTGACTACCAATTATGGTTGCAACAATCCGTATGTTGGTAGAAAGTTTTTTTGTTGGGGAAAGTATAGAAGTTATAGACAAGACTAGGAAAACGGCTCTGTGTTACAAGTTTGAGAAATTCCAGCATAACTTTGATTCAATCTGCAAGCAGTGCATTAACCCAGACTCCTTTTTATGGATTTTTTCATGGATAAGATCAGCATTTTAAAAAACTGATGAAGGCTGCACGGCTTTAAAGAAATAAAAAGGCTTTTAGTACAAAAGACCAATGTAAGCAATATTTTCCTACGCAAACATTGAAGTGTTTGTGTACCTTTACTGAGAATTAGTTTGACCTGTCTGTCTCTTCACAGTTCCAAAAACACTCTTTTTAAACAACACAGGAACCCCAAGGAGCTGTAATCATGTGTTTTGATTGCATTCCACAGGCTGTTAAGACAATAAACATGTTCTTACTTCAAGTCTATATTAATGATCACGTTCTTGGTCAGTTTTTTTTGTTGTTGTTGTTGCTTTTGTCTGTGTGTGTGCATGTGTGCGTGTTATGATTTGTTTTTGTATGTCTGTGTGTGTTTCCACAGCTGGTCTGGACATCGGGCCCCTGACAGACAGCTCCCCAGTGGCGCCCCACTCTCAGGCTGGCCGAAGGACACCTCGAACCCTCCCAGAGGAACCCCTGGACGGCATTCTCAGCCCAGAGCTAGACAAGATGGTCACTGATGGTCAGTGGGGGGAGACAAATGTCCAGACACAGGTTTAAACTGTTATTTTAAAACTTTATACAAGATGAATAATGATTTGTTTTCTCTAATTCTTTTGTTTCAGAATCAATTCTCAGCAAACTCTACAAAATTCCAGGTTTGTAATTTCATCCGTTGCAAAACTGTAAGAATTGAATCATCATTGTCCTAAGCCTTTCTCATATGAATTCCAGACAATATCTCGAGAATCAAGTCCAGACATGGTCGGAAGTTGCCCTTTTCTCAAATGTAGCACACAACTGGAGAATGTTTGTGTCAGATGCAGTCTCAGATACTGAAAAATGCTCCATTTGTTATAGGCAGTAGGCAGGACATGTCGCAAAAAATTCACTGCGCTCATAAAAACGACAGTCTCTTGTCGTTCCTTGAATTTGTCCAACAATTCTGTATGGCCCTTACTGATTCAAGTACCTGAATCTCTGCATCTCTCCAGTCAGTGGACATTTTTGCCGTCTATGTGTAAATGACCCTTCCTCTTCACCCTCAGAAGTTTGTAATTATCAAGTTTCACGACAATCGCATTATAGTAGCCTTAGAAAGGTCATCAACATGCCTACTCACTTGCTGTGAATTTTCCAGACAAATGATCCTCTATTCACACATCAGCTCAACTGGACATTTCATGGAGGTGAAAGTCTGTTTAGTGTCCAATCAAACTGATTAGGACTCTGGGTAATGTCCAGAATAGTTCAGAGTTGCAGTGCATTGGTGAAAGGGTTTCTACACTGATTAATGTGACTGTAAACTCCCAGTGATGTTACAGCACTTAACCCTCATTATTTTGCTAATTAATGTTTTACCAGTCAGATAGAGATAAATTGTACAGGTGTCTTAAAGGCAAAAAAATCCAATATTTAGTTATCTCTCATAATAAATTCAATAAAAATATTACTGCACTGCAATGTTTCTTTCTTTTTGGAAAGTCTTTGTTAATTTAGTCCAATTCTTTTTTTTCGCAATATTTTGTTATGGGTCATCCTTTACTGTTCAATGTGAACAGCATTCAGCATCAGCAGATCTGTAGCACACGATAGGAATGAATTCTGACATTGCAGTTTAATCTTACCCCTGTTCATTTCTACCTCAATGGGTATAATATATACTCAAATGTGCAACATTGTATTGTTATACTCTGTTACAGAGCTGGAGGGCAAAGATGTGGAGGATCTCTTCACTGCAGTCCTGAGCCCCAGCACAAGCCAACCACCTCCACCACCACAGGTGCCTCACCCCCAGGGTCCAGGGCCCCTCCCTGCCACACCTGGCACTAGTATGCCTCACCCGAACGCAGGTACATCATCAAGCACCTTGTCATTTGACTCTGTTGGTTTTTTTTTTTAAATGTATGCATCGAATTCACCTCTTCAAACATGTGTGTAGGGAATCCCATGTTTCCAAGGATGCCAATGATCAATGGTATGATGGGACCAAACCAACGTTTCCCTACAAATCCAGGAGCAGGGCCCTGCCTCCCAGACAATTTCCCTCCCCTTAACCGTATGCCTTTCACTGACAATCCAAGGTAATGTGCTGCATCTGTCCTTGAAATTATTCAATATTCTCACAATGTTTTTTCTTTTTTTCCCCACGAGATCAGAATGTTTAATGTTAGACCTCTGTATGAAAAGTGTTAAAAGATAACTTTTGGTGGAACTTTGCAATATATAAACTTGGCTTGTTTAAAGATGAGCTGATTTCCTTTTGTTATTCCAGGGACAGAAAGTTTAATCAGATGCCTCGAGAAGCAGTTGGTCCGTGGCCCGCCCCTGCCCATGGCCCTGGCCCTACACCCCCTGGATCCCTGCCTGAGGGGGAGACTGAAGCCATGTCAAATGCCCAAAGGAGCACACTCAAGTGGGAGAAGGAGGAGACACTTGGAGAACTAGCTACTGTAGCGCCCGTCTTATATACCAATGTCAATTTCCCCAACCTCAAAGAAGAATACCCAGGTTTGTATATGGCTCTGAAGCTTTAACATATATTTTTCCTCTTTGCCCATTTCTCTTTTGTCATCAGTCCAATTCCTATTAATGCCTTGGTATTTGTTTGGGTGTACCCACTGCACTGTGTCAGTCAAGCAGTACAAAAATACCTTGTAAGCACTGTGAGACTGTTGGCATGACAACCCCTCTTCTTATTCTTTCAACAGACTGGTCTACAAGAGTAAAGCAAATTGCAAAACTGTGGAGGAAAGCTAGTTCACAAGACAGGGCCCCATATGTGGTAAGATCACTCAATCTGTTAAATTAGCCTTTTTTCTTTTACTATATCAAAGCCTAAACACTTTGAACCGTGGCAGATATCAAACTGTCACTACTAGTTGCACTGACATATTAGTATGCAGAAGGCAGACTCCTTTATCGCATCTGGCCTCTTGCCTCTTGCCAATGCAATTTGAAATCCGGCCATTCACAGATGAACTAATTAACATAGGAAGCCCTGTTCAGTGTTAGAACTCACTATGGTCTCAGTGATTAAATTCACTAGAAGTAATTTTATCTGGCAGAGGCTAGTTTCAAAGACCTAGTCTTGGTTAAAAAAATTACCCAGTATTAGAGATTTTAAGGATATTTTGTCACTGGTTACATGGTGCCAATTCTCTTTCATGGCTTTCTCTTTTGATATCCCACTTACACATCCCATTCATGATAAGGGAACTATTGAGATACCTTATTTACAGTAACAGGATGACCTCCTTCCTGTTCTGCAAGTAGAGTAAAAGCGTTCTTTCTCTACAACCAAAGGACCCACCATGCAAAACAAAAAATAATTTTATTTTGATAAGTTGAGAAATCCAGCAGCATGGAGCACCTATCTCTTGAACATTTTCAATTCATTTTTTCAATTCTAGTCGAAAATTGATCGAAACAAGTGTTTGATTTGATTATCAAAATCCTCTTTCTCACTGTGTCAGCTGTTTGCCAACAAGAAGGGAACTTCCATCCCAAATAACCTGTTACTGGATAACAAACAGGATCGATATGGTCAGAGTGAGAGTAGCTGTCTTCTCTTTGTGGATGTTGCCACTTTCTAGTCCCTCGCTGTTTGGTTAACAGCATTGAAATGTTCACAAACAGCCAGTGATTTGGTGATTTCCTATACACTGTTTCGGGTTATAACAGTTTATAATGTATGTGCTGATGCGGAAGCTGGAAGTAATTCATATTTGTGTATTTGCCTGCCACTACTGAAGACCCCATATATCATAGTGAGATACTGAAACAATGCTATGAAAGAGAATTTTACACACACACCAGTTATTGTTGTTGTAGTGGTAGTATGAGTGAAATTTCTTACTTATGTAAGTATGTCTGATGTGTTTTTTCTTTCCAATTGTGATTGATTTGCTGTTTAGCAAAAGGCAAGAGATAACCGAGCAGCCCTGCGCATCAACAAAGTCCAGATGTCGAATGAGACGGTGAAGAGGCACCACCCACAGCAACAGCCCCCTGAGGTGTTTGATCCCAACATACCACTAGACACAGAACTGCTGTTTAAAGACCCTTTGAAACCAAAAGAGTCAGAGCATGAACAAGAGTGGAAGTTTAGACAGGTAAGAGTGTATGCAATGAAGTCAGCGAATGCAGCGGCAGGTCCACTTAATATTAAGACAGCTAAGAAGTGGTGGTTTAGTAAAGCTCCCTAAACAACTGCACTGTCCTCCACATTAACCCTGATGACATTGGTGGTTAGTAGGTCCAGTTCATTTTTGGCATGAGACTGATAATTTGCTGCATCCCTTTTGATGTCTAATCCCACTTTTCACTGTGCCCTTCCAACAGCAAATGAGGCAGAAAAGCAAACAGCAAGCCAAAATCGAAGCCACTCAGAAATTGGAGCAAGTAAAGAATGAACAACTCCAGCAGCAACAACAGCAGCAACAGCAAGGCAACCTGTCAGAGGGAGATGGGAATAACAGTGGCAACCAGAGCCCAGCCTCCCAGCCCAGCAATGGCAGCATGTCCCCCATGCAGCAGCTCAACTCTAAAGAAGGCTTTGCAAGGCCCCAGCTACCAGGGACGCCCACTTCATGCCCTCCAGAGGATGTCTTCTTACGACCCCCTCCTCCCCCTCCATCTGGGCCTTCCTCCCAGCCTCAGTCCCCACAGGTATTCTCACCAGGTTCCTCTGGCTCCAGACCCTCTTCTCCATGGGACCCATATGCCAAGATGGTTGGGACCCCAAGACCGCCAAATCTTGGGCCAAATGCATGTCGCAGAATGCCTGTGGAATCTGGAAAATCCCCCACCTCCTTGATGGAGCAGCAGGACAGAGGGAGGCCATCTCCTGCTCATGAATCTTTTGGCTCCCCAACATCCATGAGCAGTGATCCTTACGCCAAACCTCCTGACACCCCAAGACCAACTGGGGATATGGACCCTTTCTTGAAGCCCATGGGTCCCCCCAGGGCCAGTCAGGCTGCTCAGGGAAGGCACCCAATGGGTTCTCCAGGCAGAGACCCTTACTCAAGGCCCATGATAAGAAATGAGGCCTATCAGCGCATGGCCCAGAACAGAATGATCTTGTCTGACCCTTACTCAAGGCCTTTACTAGCACCAATCCCTGGAAGTAATGAGTCCGGCTCGGTCCCTCTGTTCAAAACACCTATGCCCCCTCCTCAGGCTCAGGATCCCTTCAACCGACCAGGCCCACACACTACTGACAGGTTCTCCCAGAATCACCAGAATGACCCGTATGCTCAGCCTCCGCATACCCCAAGACCATCTGGGAATGACACCTTCACCAGTCCTCCTAGAATGGGCCAGCAGCATCACCCTCAGGCGCACTCATTTGCCCAGCCAGGACCAATGAATCAGATGTCTAGAAATCCTTATGCTCATGCACCTTCCACTCCAAGGCCTGATCACTTCACATATGACCCGTTTGCCCAGCCCTCTCAGCCTACAGGTAACCAACGATCCATCAATGAACCTGGTCCTCAACCACGGCCATTTTTTGAGCCCTATGCCCGACCTCCTGGCACACCTCGTCCACATGACAACTATGGTCAGCCTTCAAACCCAAGCCCATCATCAGACCCTTACTCACAGCCTCCTTCTACTCCTCGCCCCGGTGGGATGAACCAGTTCCCTCATCAGTCACACCCTGGACAGAGGATGTCACCCTCCCACTCAGTGGACCCTTATGCTCAGCCACCAGGTACTCCACGGCCCTCTGCAGGAGAGAGGTTTTCCAAGTCACCAGGTAGCCAGAGGGGGCCAATGGAGCCATTTACTAGTACACCTGGGACATCAAGACCAGGTAGTAGTGACATGTTTTCCCAGCCTGGGACGCCCAGACCAATGCTTAATGACCCCTACGCCCAGCCTCCAGGGACCCCACGGCCTGGTGCTGATGGGCTAAACAGACAAGGGCCGAGGCTAGGACCAATGGGAAGCCAGGATCCTTTCTCCCCGCCTCAAGGCAGGCTTCAAGAGCCCTTCCCTCATCCAGGCTCACAAACACCAAAACACCCTAGTGTTTCAGAAGATGGATTTACTCAGTCTCCCTCCAGAAGGCCCGGTCAAACACCTGGCCATGACCCATTTGAACAAGCCCCCATGACCCCTCGTCCACATTCAACAGAGAAAATGGAAATGAAAGATCAGTCAGGTGTGGTTAACAGTGGAACTGTCCCTCAAGACCCAGGCCAACTGTCTAACTCACAAATGCTTGGTGCTTCCTCTGAGGCTCAGGGTGTTGCTCTCGCTGAGAGTGAGGAAAGACTCAGACAGGTACATGAATACAGTCATTCATGTTTTATTCTAAATCTCATCATTCATGCATTACTATGGCAATTTAATTATGCGCCAGTGTTTTTTATAGTTTATAATAGTTTACTCACAGAGTCAGTTATTAAAATCCTGAAAGACATGAGAGATAGATTTTGATAGAAAAAAATGTATAATTACCCTGACTTTCTGCTTTGAACATACACCTGACACACTTGTCCAAATATTCACGAAAACAAACAAACATAACACTGATTTAATCCAGCATGAAACATGGACAGGAATAAACACAAAAAGATACGAAATAAAACAAACTATAAACAGTATATAAAACAAAAAGGCCCAAAAGGGAATGATGGCTAAATTACACAAAAAAAATGTTTTCCATCTACATAGATGGAGACCTTGTTTCTAAACAGCCAATCAAATCTTTACATAAAGCTGTAATATGACCTTCTACCACTGGCAGATAGTCACAGCCAATCAACAAAATGCTTTAAACAACAATCACACCACAAAAGTTCCCTTCTTATCCAACTTTCAAATATGAACACACTTCTTGTCTTACACCTCAGCTTGTTGAAAGAGCCACTAAACAAACATTCACAGGGAAAAAGTGCCCTGCTAACATCAGTTTGCATGCTAGATGGGTAATTAACTGGTCAGCTGCAGCAAACTAAACAGAGTGTGAACGTGCCTGCAAATGTCACTTTGGTCTGTTTAGATGCTTGTGTGGTCCCTACTCTTCAATACTGACAACACACTCTTGTCCCGTCTCGAGCCCAGTCTGCCAGCGGCTCTCAATCAAACACAGACATGGCCCTCCGGCCAGCTGAAACACAGAGACCATTTCTTTTTCCCCAAAGACCCTTTCTCCCCTCTTAAGAATATACAAATATAAACAATACATTGGAAAAACATGTTCACATTATTTCTGGCTGCAAAAATGGAAGACCAACTATGATTTCAGTTCAATTTCAATAAATTATATATATAGGCCAGTTATACATCCGTTACGAAAACAATTGCAATCGTATGCTTATCTTGACTAAATGTTATTGTATTTTTTGTTCCTACTATATGAGAAAATGTGAGGTACAGGAAGCAAAAACTTTGTGTGCAGAATTGAAAGTATGCAGTGGTGGTTAATGTAAAAAATGGACATACTTGCTGAACTGAAAATCTCTCTTAACAGCTAAAAATACAGTATTATTGTGGCCTATTGAAATTGTGTCTGAAAAGGCTTGAATATCTGTATGTTTGTTGTGTGTTGTAGCGACAACGAATTAGAGAACTAATCCTGAAACAACAGCAACAGAGGAGTGCTATTCGACAGGAGAGGGGCCCTCAGGAGGCTGCTGGCAACATAACCCCAGGAACACCACGCCCCTGGCCCCAGGAGGGCCCTGGGCAGCAGGGGGAAATGTTTAACCGCCCGCCTCCACCTTATCCAGGACAAGGACCCATGAGAGCACCAATGAGGTTTCCTGGACCTTTTCCAGGCGATCAGCGTGCCCCTTTCCCTAATGAGGGACAAATTCCCCGGGGCCCACATCCTGGAGATCCTAATTTGAGACATCAGGGACCAAGGTTGGTGTGATATTTTAATTACACCTTTGTGTTGCTGATATTCTGTGATTGACAGCACAACACTGCACAACACTAGGAATTCCCTTCCTCTCTTATTTATAAATGTTTCATCCTATTTTAGGTTTGCATTTCCACCTGGGGCTCTAGGACCTCATGGGCCCCAGGAGTTCTTTCCACGGGGGCAACACCCAATGCAGGATGTCCCTCCTCAAATGAGACGATCCATGTCTGCTGAAATGGCAAAGAGTATGGGGGGCAACCCTATGGGGCTGCCCCAGCACTTCCCACCACGTGGTATGCCAGTGCAGCAGCACAACATAATGGGCCAGCCCTTTATTGAGCTGCGACACAGAGCAATAGAAAACAGGCCACGTTTGCCATTTCTTCCAGGTGCCATGCAAGGAAACATGGACCCTAACTTGCAGGGTCAAAGGCCCCCAGGCTTTCAAGGAGATCCCAGGTTCCATTTAAATCAGGGGCTCAGGATGGCAGACCCCATGGCCAGCCAGACTGGCCAAATACATCTATCTGCCAGCATGGACAATCTTCATCAGCAAGTCCATATGTCAGGAAACGGCACACTCAAACAATCTCCTTTGATGAGATCCATGAGCCAGCCTGCTTCAAGTGTAACCCAGAACATGGAAGCATCTATGATCCTGACTGCACCCCCTGCTGGGCACACTGAGACGGGCTCAGTGGCAAGCAGTGAAGCTGTGGAGGAGAAACTGGATGCAGAAGAATCAGCAGTGAAAGATCTGGAGGACGTGGAGGTGAAAGACTTGGTAGATGCAGACTTGGAAAACCTAAATTTAGATCCTGATGATGGCAAAGACTTAGATCTTGAGACAAATGACCTACACCTTGATGACTTCCTAACTTCTGGGAAATTTGACATCATTGCCTATACAGACCCTGACCTAGATGACATCAAGAAAGACATGTTTAATGAGGAACTGGATCTCAGTGATCCTATGGATGATCATACTGACACCGCAGACATGAACAAAAATCCAAACACAGAAACTGAGGCTTCATCCAGTTCAACGTCTGATCTGGCAAAGCCAGAGGCCTCAGGTGAGCAGTCTTCAGCTGAAGTCAAGCTGGAAGCCCCTGGGAGTCAGGATGCTGCTTCTTTGGCACCTGGGCAGGAAATTAAAACAGAGGTCAAGGACTGTCAGAAACCTCCTGAGGTGGTAGACCAGCAAGCTGCTGGAAACACCTTAACCTCAAACCAGCAGGGAGTGCTCTCTGACTCCACCCCAGTGCTGTCTAGTTTACTCATTAAGCAGCAGCCTGAAGAGCAGTCATTAAATCCAATTGTTGAATCTGTCAATCAAGGAGGTAACCTCATGCCCCAGCAGAACCAAGTCACTGACACTCACCATACCCCTGGACTTCCCATGACTCAAACACTACCTGACGCCACCACTGCAGGAGAAGCTTCTCTGACTGGCTTTGGGGCAGACCACCAGGTGGGGCTACTCCCTGGAGTGGACCAGAGTGGTCTGAGCCAGGCTCAGCAGAACGCAGTGAACCAGGCGTTGGGTCACGGCCAGCATCGTCCTCTTCTTCTGGAAGAGCAGCCACTCCTATTGCAGGACCTCCTAGACCAGGAGAGGCAGGAGCAACAGCAGCAGAGGCAGATGCAAGCCATGATACGACAGCGCTCCAGCGACTCCTTCTTCCCTAATATTGGTAAATTGTTTTGGCCACAACTTCTAGTTTTTAGTATATGATAATGTTTGAGATTACCAGCATTTTGTGATGATTTCTAAGTGAGTTCTGAGTGCATTATTTTTCATTCTCAGATTTTGATGCCATCACTGACCCCATCATGAAAGCTAAAATGGTTGCACTGAAAGGCATCAACAAAGTCATGGTTCAGAACAACATGGGAATGACCCCAATGGTCATGAACAGGTGAAAAATTCACTTTGTTATCGCTTGAATACATTTTCGTGCTTCAGTACAAAATGTAATAATGGTATTTGCAGTGTATGTATTAGTTTTACCATGACTGATTACATGACTAAATGGTGCATTGCCGTGGTATTGCTGTTTTGCAGATTTCCTCCTGGTACTGGTCCTGGTCCTGTTCCTGGTCCTGTTCCTGTTCCTGTTCCTGTTCCTGGTCCTGTTCCTGTTCCTGTTCCTGTTTCTGTTCCTGTTCCTGTTCCTGTACAACCTTGTCCTGAAAGTGCTCCGCTTCCTCCACAAGTTGTTGGACAGGTAATTGAATCATTAATCTGCTCAGATGTTATTTGAAACTATATAATAAAAATAGCTAAGTTGCAATATAATTACTTACTTGTCAACCTTGCTTTCAGGATGGCAAATTGACACAAGTAGCAAGACCGAATCCTCCAAACTTTGGACCTGGATTCGTCAGTAAGTTCTCAAAAAATGTATATGCATCTGCAGCTTTTTGGTTTGAAGGTCTGTCAGACCTAGAAATGTTAAGATGTTTGTGTTTTCATGCTGTCAAGATTGCTAACAAAAGAGCCTCTTTCTTCTTTCAGACAATGCTCAGAGGGCTCAGTATGAGGAGTGGCTCCAGGAGACTCAGCAACTACTTCAAATGCAGCAGAAGTTTCTGGAAGAGAAGATTGGAGCTCACAGGAAGTCTAAGAAAGCCCTGTCTGCCAAACAGAGAACAGCTAAGAAGGCAGGGAGAGAGTTCCCCGAGGAGGACGCTGAGCAGCTCAAACATGTCACGGAGCAGCAGGGTGTAGTGCAGAAACAACTGGAGCAGGTAAATGTTCGGCCTGACAAGCTCTGCCACTTAATTCTGTCTCAGCCCTCTTCTGCACACTGGCTGCCGTAAGCATTGTCCTTTCATTGGTCCAGTTAGCAGATTTTGGAACATGTTAAGGACAGTTTATGGTGCTGAAATTTAAAAAAACTTGATCAGCATTTACCAAAAAGACATAATGTATGTTCATCATTTTAATTACCTTCAATTATTTTTTACTCCTAGGAGCGACATCATTTCTTTTTATGGGCAGAAAAGAAGCTGCCTTTGCCTGTATTTTTACTTTATAGCAGACATAATTTGTATCAGATATTTATTAGGGCTGCACAATTAATCCAAATATTATCTAAATCACATTATGATCAAGGAAAATATCCAAATCGCAAGAAACTGCAATTTTTCATAAATGAAAAATGTGTAACGAGACAGCATAATAATGAAGTATTGTCATGATGCAGAGATCTCCAGATGTAAGAAAACATGTCAGTTTGTTATGTACATCAACAAATCAGGATTTTTATTCTGTGAAAATGAAAATTTATGATGGAAAACTAATTAATTCCACTAATCTTGAATCATAACGCAGCATCTGTTCAAAAATCGGAATATGATGCACTAATATTAATTAATTAGGCTAATTGATCTAACAGATACTGTAGATTTACAGTAGTGTTGTCATGATACTTGAATATCTAACTTCTAGAATACTACAATACTTATACACACCATTGAGGGGTTAAAATACTCTTATCTGGGCTAGTAGCAGAGAACAGCAGAAAGACTATAGTAAAAATTAAATTTAAATCAGTATTTTCATAAACACTAAGAGAGGGTATGCTTTGAATGTATAGATTTAGCCATTTTCTTTCTGAGGAGAAATGATAAACAATATCTGAACAAACTGAAGAAGTCAAAACATAACAGCTTGTGTGTGCGCTGCACCGGTCAACCTGGTTTGACTCCCTAAAGAAGCACAGCTAAAAGAAAACAAAAAAAGAAACGCTTGGTTGATTGTGCTTTCTCACTCTGGCTTTAAAGTTAAATTCATTAGATCTTCAATTCTTTTAGTTACTGTTTGAAAGTAAAATAATTCATTTTCTCCCTTGGGTAAACCAGTGTCCTCATAATTTTGTCTTGTAAATGTGATAAAAACGACTTGCAGGCAACACATAACTTCTTTGTAATTTTCACAGAGATCCTCATTCACCTTTTTTTTTAATGAATATGTCTTGTGTTTTCTTTCAGATCCGCAAGCAGCAGAAGGAGCATGCTGAGCTTATAGAGGAGTACCGAGTGAAACAGCAACAAAACAACATGACACCCATAATGCCTGGCATGCACCCAATGCCAGGTCCTGCTGGCATGGTGCCCAGTGGACCACCAATGGTACCAGGTGGACCACCAATGGTCCAACCTCCTATGAACCCCATGATGCAGATGCCACTTCATCCTGGCCAGCCAAATGCTCCTCCGTGTATGCCCAACCCACCACCTGGCTGGCATCCTGGTGCTCCCATGCCCATGAGCGGACCCGGAATGCCACCTATGATGCCCCCGCAGGTACCTGTAGGAAATCCAGGCCAACCTCATCAGATGCCAATGGGTAACATACCTCAACACTCACAAATGCCTGTGGATCCGCAGGCACCACCACCTCCACCAGGTGGTGTAAAACCCATGCAGGCAGGTGGTGTGAAGTTTGATGACAACAACCCATTCAGTGAAGGCTTCCAGGAGCGGGAGAGGAGGGAGAGGCTTCGGGAGCAGCAGGAGAGACAGAGGGTGCAGCTCATGCAGGAGGTTGAACGACAGAGAGCCCTGAAACACCGTATGGAAATGGAGCAACAAGGGATGATGGGGCCAGACGGGAATATGGCTCCACTCGCTCAGATGCCATTTTTCAACGCGGAGCTGCCGCAGGACTTCATGCAGCCTCAGAGGCCTCCTCTGCAACAACAGCAACAACTTGGACCAGTGTTCCCACAGCAGCAGGGCATGCAGCCTGGTATGGGCTCACCACCAGGGACGTTCATGCAAGGTGAAAGGAGGGCCATGATGGGCAATGGAATGATGCCCCGTGACATGGGGCCTGGTTTTGGGCCTGACAATCTTCCCCTACAAGGCCATAACTTTCCCCAGGGTCAACCCCGACCTCGTCAATTCAGTGGACCAGGAATGATGCTTCAAATGCCAGGTGAGGGTCCACCATTCGGAGGTGACGGAGCCACACCTCTACCGTCTAACTTTCCGGGCTCAGGTCAATCTTTAATCCAGCTCTACTCCAACATCATCCCAGACGAGAAAGGAAAAAAGAAGAGGAACCGCAAAAAGAAGAAAGATGACGATGCAGATTCAGTCAAGACTCCTTCAACTCCACACTCAGACCTTACAGCACCTCTCACACCATGTGTCTCTGACACCTCCTCAACTCCAACCAGAAACACCCATCTCTTTGGTGACCAGGACTTGTCAAGGTCCCCCTTACTGGGATCTTCCACCCCCAGTCACTCAGAGTTGGAGAGGCAGCTTTCTGGAGGCCAATCTGGACAACCTGGTCTCTCATCAGACACAGCAAGAGCCCAGGCTCAGGAACATGACAGGATCCTGAACAACATAAAGCTGGAGCAGACTGATGTCAGCGAGTGTCATGGGCCACGAGAAGGGCACATTGGCTCTGATATGAGCTCTGTGAAGGAAGAGGGTAATAAAGGGAGCGTGTCTCCCTTCCCTGCAGGGCAAAGTCCAAACAAGGGGGAGGCTGGCAATGAACTACTGAAGCACCTTCTGAAGAACAAGAGCACACCTCCACCTGGATTTTCCCAACAGAGGTCAGAGGAGAGTATGCGCTCAGAGGAGGAGGATCCCGCGGACTGCAAATCCCTGCTGAGGCAGTGCTCCATGGACAGCAACGGGGTCAGTGTTTTTGTGTTAGTCACACAGTTAGAGCACTGAGGGGCTGACCAACATAGTGAGTCATAGACAGACTAAGTAATTCAGATGAGAGGCGCGTCATTGTTAAATTGGTATGAGTCATAGCTGTCAGTTTTTGAATCATGAGTCATAGTTGTGTGTTTGAAAACATCTAACTTGAAGCCATAATGCTGCTCAAGTAATTTGAAGTTAAATCATGCCCTTTTATGAAACACAATCTTTATCTCATCTCCAGGCATACTCGGATGGCACCCCAGACTTCCCCGGACCTCTGCTCCCTGAACAGGAGAAGAAGAAAGGGAGGAACAAGAGGGCTCCGAAAGGAGGAGACAAACCCGCCTCTCGCTACAAGAAGAGAAAGAAGGAGGGGGATGAGAGACAGCTGATGCACTCTGGCCCTGACACTGTAATGACCCAAATCAAACAGGTAAGATTGATTTCGCCACTTTATAACCTGCTCGTTATGAATTGGTTGGAGCTGCACTATTTCATGTCTTTGGGAATGTAAATTATAGCCTGAAATCTGAATCCTTTATTCAGAATTTTAAAGTATTCATTACTGCCAGAATAGAAGATTGTTTCCACCACATGCAGAGACACTTATTTCACATTTCATAAGCATATTACTGTAATTAGGTCCTAGTTAGATGACAGTTGCACACACAGGTATTAGAAGCTGTTATTATTCAGGACAATGGAAGAGGATTCATGATTATATTGCAAGTCTCTCATTGATTTCAACTTTATGAAGCTGCCTCGCTCATTAGAGATGCAGTACAATACCATTTCATCATCATAGCAGAAATAATGAGCATGTACTGTTGCATGCTAGTTTCTCACAAGTATAAAATTAATTTGGGTAGAGAAATCATGACTGTGACTGTGTGCCTTTCTGCCCCCATTTTCCTGCCTTGCTCTGCAGTCTGCAGCGAGGTAGAGATTAGACTTTATTCTTCCAGTGTTCACTCTAACTCAAGGCCACATTCTCAGATAGCAATTGAGGCAGAACAAGCTATTTGAGGTTACTTTTACTGGGCAATTTTATAGATGAAAGAACTATGTAATGATGATGTAACCCGACATACCAAATCCACAATGAGTGTTATTCCTTGAATTGCCATGGTGATGTTGAAAGATTTTTTAATAACAGGTTTTTTTGATTAAGGAAAAATTTAAAATGAGTGCACCTACATTCTTATAAAAAGATGAACATGCCTGCATTATTCATTTCTCGGCTTCTCTGGTGGGGAATTCCTTTATGAATGCCGACCACCTACTCAATTCAGGTCTTTTTTAAAAATGTTTTCCTTTGTCTGTTTTACCTGTGATTTTTATTAAAACATGAAAACTAAACGGAGAGAGGGTTACAAAAAAAATTGCTGCATTCAAAAAAGGCAATCATGACAGATTCTTCAGAGTAACCTAAACATTATGTTACAAGTAGGGTTGCAACTGACAATTATTTTCAATGTCAATTAAACGTCAATTACTTTCTTGATTAGTTGATTAGTTGTTTGGTGTTGAGTGTTGATCATCGTTTCCCAAACCCACAGATGACATCCTCAAATATAGATATTCAGTTTACTGTTATAATGGAGGAGGGAAAAAAAGCAGAAAATATTCACATTTAAGAAGCATGAATCAGAGAAGTTTGCCTTAAAAAATTACTCAAACCAATTCCTCAATTATCCAAGTAGTTGGTGATTAATTTTATAATCGACAACTAATAAATAAATTGGTTAACGATGCTAAGTATGCTAGGTTGACATAGATATAGTGTAGTCTATGTTATGTCTTGTTGTTTTTGTTCATCTTTGTTATTTATTTTATACAAATGTATATTGTATCGTTAAGATTCTGTTTCTCTGCAGGTGGTTTGTGCTCAAACATCCATTGCAGTAACATTGATTGAACTGAACTGATTTCACTCCTGTCCCTTCCCCTGGTCCCTTTTTTTTCTCTCCTGACAGCAGCTCTCCCTGCTGCCCCTCATGGAGCCACTGATTGGGGTCAACTTTGCCCATTTCGCTCCCTATGGCAGCGGCCAGCTCAATGGAGAGAACCTCCTGTCTGGTGCCTTTGGCAGCGCTTCACTTGATGGAGTCTCTGACTATTACTCCCAACTGGCCTACAAGGTGAGATCTGCTTACCTCACTCAGTTGGAACAGGATAAACATTGTGTGTCTGCAGCATGATGTGCTGACAGTGTATTTGTTGTGATTTCTACAGCAGAGTAACCTGAGTAATCCGCCAACACCACCGGCATCTCTTCCTCCCACTCCACCACCTGTGAACCGACAGAAAATGATCAATGGATTTGCCACGACAGAAGAGCTGGCCAGCAAAGCTGCTGCCATGGGTAAGCATTCATGATGATGTACCCTAATGTCACATTTCTCCCTCACACTACTGTAATCAGGAAATGGGTTCAGGTAAATTACAGAAATCAGATATGAAGTATTTCCATCACTACATGCAGGCATAGTATGTACATTCATATTGACATTGTGCTTTATGTTCATTGTGTTCTCTGCAGTGTCCAAAGGACTGGTCCCAAAGCCGCTACATGTCCCATTTAGGACAGAGGAAGATCTACTAGCCCGGGCCATCGCACAGGGACCCAAAACTGTGGATGTTCCAGCCTCCCTCCCCACCCCTCCTCACAACAACCAAGAGGAGCTCAGGTAACCGATAGATAACTGTGTGACATCATAACGTTTGTTTGCGTTGATTATTCATGTGACGATGTTATGATAATCAATTGGGCTGCACAGTCTTGACTGAGGTCTCTTTCTCTTTCTCCAGTAATAGAGGACAGGAACCTTGCAAGGACAGGGACACACCTGACAGTTTTGTTCCATCCTCATCACCTGAGAGCGTTGTCGGCATGGAGATCAGTCGCTACCCAGACCTGTCTCTGGTGAAGGAAGAGCCACCATCCCCCTGTCTGTCCCCTGTCCTCCCCATGCTCCCTCCTCCTGACGGGAAAGGTAAACAAACACAACTCCAACATAATCATGTTTTTGTGTATGCAATTTAAACATGATCCGACATGCCTTAACTGTGCAGCACATTTTTATGACTGTCCTCATTTTTTTCATTCTCTAGGTTCACAAATCAAACTGCAGGATATCAAAACGGAGCCTTCTTCGATGTTCTTCAGCTCCCCCTTTGGCCCCATGTCTAATGATTCCAAACAAGGGCTGGTGTCTGTAGCTATCACACTGAGACCAGCTGCAGCAGAGGTAGGAATACTTTAATTTAATGTTGTTTCCACATAGACCTAAGTCCATAACACTGAGTAAAACATGGCCGACATCTGGGCAGTTAGTGAAGGATGAAATAATAACTGCTCTAAACAAGTGTTATACCAAATTTATCATAACAGTAATACGGGCCTTTAAACCTTACATTTGACAGATGTTTTCCACTAGTTCAAAAAAACATACCAGTTTCACTTCATTATGTGTCCCAGGTTGAAAATAAATATTTCAGCTAGTCGCTAGCCTGCTCAAAGGTAATGTGAGGGCCCACTTTCTGTCATGAACGTCACTCCAACATGCAAACCAAAGCAAGTACCATCACCTGCTAATACATTTTCCTCAAAACCTACCAAATAATTTTTCGAAACATCCAATAGAAGCCTTTTTTTACCTTAAAAATTAATTTGAGAAAAACACCAAATATACCATCAAAAAAGCATTTTAAAAAAGGGCCAGACAACATGCCAAAAATCCAGTCTTTGATCAAAAATCATGGACAGCTTCAATCCGAGACCTAATCAATGTTTCTTTGTTCTCAGAACATCACGGGTGTAGTGGCAGCCATTTCAGACCTACTGTGCGTGAAGATCCCCAGTAGCTACGAGGTCAGCAGCACCCCAGACAGGGGGCCCCAATCAATGCTCAGTGGTCCCAGGATGGGCCCCCATGGCATGGAGCCTCGGCCTCCCATGCTCTTCCACGGACAAGGAGACAACGGAGGGCTTCACGGACGGCCGGGGCAGATGATAAGGCCCGGTGGAGCACAGGGGACGATGCAACAGCAGCATGCACATCATTTCCGTTTCCATCCCAACAGCCCAGGTGAGAGACTAAAACTAAATTAAATGTAGTACTGTAATACAGCCTGTAATTGAAATGTCATTTCTGATGTAAACTAAGCATAATGACTTCTTGTGAAAAAGCACAAAGCAGCAACACATTCACAATATGCTGCTGTTTATTCTTAGGAACAATTACCTTTATTAACTTTCTTAATTTACAAACTGCCATTTTGTTTTGCATATCATTACTATTCTGGAGCTCAGGGCAGCTAAGCTAAGTAGCTAAGTCGGTAGGACTTATGTCCTTGCCTCAGCAGCCCAGGTTTTGAATCGGACCTTTAAAATGCTTTATTTTACAAGCTAACATATGAAGTCAAGCATCATATCCTTGTAGGTCTACTATCAGAGAATGCATTTTGAAATCATTGAAAAAACCAAACATTTTGTCTGTTTCTGCAGGCGCAGCTCTAGCTCGAGGGCTTGACCAGAAGACCCCTGCCAGCCCTGGATGTAAACCTCACTGGTGCTGCCACTGTAAGGTGGTGGTTCTGGGAAATGGAGTGCAGAAATCCATCAAAGATCTCCCCGCCCACATGAAGGTACAGAATTAATTAGGCTTCATATATTTTACCCTGCTGCTACTTTATGTATTTAAGTAGGCAGGCCAACTTGGATGCTTAAAGTATGATTCTGATGCTAATAAAGTACAGCAGGCTTTAAATACAGATAGTTCATGAAAAGTCCTCTCTGCCAAACAACTATGGATCATTTTATCATTGATTTCCCTGTGGGAGGACTAGATGAGTCATGACTGGATGCCCAGACTTACTTTAGAGGATATATTATCTACTTTCAGCCTGAAGGCTGTACACATCTATACACACACAGCAGCAGCACAGTAATACTGCATATATCTTCTGATTATGTAAATCCTGCCTGCTGGAGTTAAATCCATTTCGGATCAATTAGTGGGTTAAACAGCATACCCTATGACTCCAGTCTAGAGTATTTTGGTTATTTAAATATTGTATGTTTTTGATGTTTATTTTATAGATTCTTTTAACGTCAGGCTTTGATTTAACACCTCATTCCGTATTCAGCCTGTTAAAACTACTGATGTCTCTCATTAGGAATCTGAAGGCCGTTTGAAATCTGAAGAAGACCTGGTCTTCTGCAGTCACAGCTGCTTCCTTCTCTACTGTTCATCACCGCTGCAATCCAGATCAACCACAGAAACTAAGGTCTGTACTACTGTAACAAACATAGAAACACCACTGTGAGCCTGAATAACATGCAGTTTGTTTTTATCTGACATCATGGATCTCATCTCTTCTTTTTAGGAATCGGTGTCCCTTCTCCCTGCCTCTGAGCAAACAGAGAACCTTTCGAAAACTCTTCACCAGTACAGTAACAACATGTCGTCGCTGGATGTGCATTGTCTGGCCCAGCTTCAGCCCAAGCAGTCTCCCCCCTCGACTCCTCCTATCCCCTTCCCCACAGCAGGCGAGACATCCAAGTCAGAGACCAAGTCTGATGCCATCAAGGTGACAGTGAAGCTGAAGGCCCGGCCAAGGTCTCATGACGGCTGGCACCAGGGGAAGCGACAGAAAGGTCTCCGCTGGAGGAAGTGGACTGTCCAGGTGGTGGTGCCTAGAGGGAATTCCCAACTCCCAGATGAGGATAAGATCGATGAGCTTCTGAAGAAACTCGGAGCCTCCCTGCGCCCTCCTGCTTTACTCCGAGACCTGAGGCGATGCTGTTTCTGCCACCAGTTTGGAGATGGAATCACTGATGGCCCTGCTAGGCTTCTTAATCTAGATCTTGACGTATGGGTTCACCTAAACTGCGCCCTTTGGTCGACTGAGGTTTATGAGACGCAGGCTGGCGCCCTCATCAACGTGGAGCTCGCACTGCGTCGTGGCCAAACAGTTCGCTGTGCCTACTGCCAGCAGACTGGAGCTACCAGCGGCTGCCACCGCCTACGCTGCACCAATGTCTACCATTTCACCTGTGCTCTGCAAGCTCACTGCACTTTCTTCAAAGACAAGACCATGCTTTGTCATGCCCACAGGCCCAGGGGAACAGCTGGACAAGCACTGGAGCATGAGCTGCGTTGCTTTGCCGTCTTCCGACGTGTCTACGTCCAGAGAGACGAAGTGCGTCAGATTGCCACCGCTGTACGGCAGCCCGAGTTAGGCTACACCTTTCGAGTTGGCAGCCTGGTGTCACATGCAATGGGCCAACTAACCCCTCAGCAAATGGCAGCCTTCCATTCCCCAACAGCCATCTTTCCAGTTGGCTACGAGGCTTGCCGCATTTACTGGAGCATGCGCCATGGTAACCGCCGTTGCCGCTACATCTGCTCTGTTGAGGAGCGAGAGGGACTGCCAGAGTTTGCCATCAGAGTCATCGAGCAGGGCTACCAAGACCTGGTTCTGACTGACACCTCTCCTAAAGGTTTGTTCTTTGGAGAAATATTATTGTTGTGTTTCAGGCTTTTCAGAGTTTAATCATTGCGTGTGCTTATCTCACTGTAATCAGGAGTATGGGATAAGGTTCTGGGTCCTGTCGCGGAGAAAAGAAGCGAATCAAGCACTCTGAAGCTCTTCCCTGTTTACCTGAAAGGAGAGGACTTATTCGGACTCACAGTCCCTGCAGTCGCCAAGATCAGTGAATCGGTTTGTAGCTGCTTTAGCTTAACTCAAGTTAAATTACTGAACAAATGTGTAGATGACATCCTGTAGAGGCTGTGTGATATAACCCATCTTGTGCTGATTTATTCCAGCTCCCAGGAGTTGAGGCTTGTGACAGGTACTCATTCCGTTATGGACGCAACCCTCTTGTGGAGTTGCCTCTCGTGTTCAATCCAGCCGGCAGTGCCCGCGCCCAGCCAAGAACCAGCTCTCCTTACACTTCACTGGTGATAAGGTAACTTTGAGTGAAGCTGACATTAATTATCTTTGTGGGCGCATGTTATCTCAAAGCAAAACACATTAATTATTCATTATTTATTTGGATAGTTTTTAATATTTTAATTATTTTCATTCCTTCTCTCTCAACATAAAGGCCACACCCACAGGCTGTATCCAGCAGCAGTGCCAGGTCTAACCAGAATGTAGCCCAAGGAGAAGGTGGCACCGCCCATAGCAAGCCTCCAGTAGTGCACCCCAGGTCCTCTCAGTACCGCTGGATGAAGAGTGAGTGGAGAGCCAACGTCTACCTGGCCCGCTCCCGCATCCAGGTCAGTGTTAACATAGTTATTTGATTTATTTCTGAGTGAGGCTGACACTCTCTTAGATTCTGTTTCCTGTGGACATAATGAATACCAACATGTGTAATGTATTCACAGGGCCTGGGGCTGTTTGCTGCCAGAGACATGGAAAAACAAACTATGGTGATTGAGTACAATGGAACCATCCTCCGAAATGAGGTTGCCACCAGGAAGGAGAAGAGCTATAGAATTCAGGTAAACATCTGTTTTTGATACTGTTTGATTTGGAAGTCCTTATTTATCTAAAAACAAAACGTGAGTACATTTTCCTCTCCTCCCTACAGAACCGAGCAGTGTTCATGTTCCGCATCGACAGCGAACATGTTGTTGATGCCAGTCGAACTGGAGGGCTTGCAAGGTACTGTGAGATTCCACTGGTTGTTTGACATTTAATGAGAACACAGAAATAACTAATAATAATAAGTGCTTTCTTTATTAAATGTTTTGTTCTTACTAAGATGTGAATTTTAACACTGCATTTTAAATCTAAATCATGCAGGTTGTATAAGCATCTGAACAATGCCATTCAGTTTCACATACAGTTTTACTACCTTTTTAGCCAGTCAGGAAAAATGTAGTCTTAAAAGCAGAACATACTGTGGCTCTGCATCTGATTTGCCATTGTAACAGTCTCCCAACACAGCACCAAAGACCCTGCATACTTGTGTGGGTGGCTTGTTTGTGGTTATTGACAATTGACCAGCATTGGTTTTTTTATAACTGCTACATGCGTCAGTCTTTTTTGTTTTTTTGTTAAGATAAAATAAAAGACGAGGGCGGTTTGTTTTTTATGTTTTGGCAAAACATGTACAGAAGAAAGGATTGGGTTTTTAAACATGACAATCCATTCATTTCAATGAAAGCTGCTGACTCGGCTTAAACACACAAACTTTCTGTTGCTTCACTTCCTTCCTAGTTTCACACTGTGGAGCTAGTGTGTTCGCCTGCACACAAACATTTAACATTGAAGCAACATTTAAACACAGCTGTTGTTACTTCAATTATGTTTACTGTATACTGGTACTAATGGTTCGAATAATATGTTATTGATGTGTGGGATAAAGTCTTTGTCCTGCAGCTCAGAATGAGGCTTTTCACATTTGGTGATACCATCCGTCCTAAGTGATCCGATCCAATCAAGTAGACAGCTTTAAGACGGTCAATTAGAGTAACCATTTGCAATCAGATCTAGTGCTACTTTTCATGGGATTTTCAGGGATTTCAGGGATGCACGATAATCAGAATTTTATATTGTCAACTATTGGTCGATGATGAAAATAGAGCCCATATTCCAAAGCTAAATTGCTTTCACTGACTTACCAAGCACAGCATCTACACAGTCCAAAACTACAGGTTATGAATTTCTTTTTAAAATACAAAATGTGAAATCATCAGTTATCAGTATCGGCCATGATAAGCTAATTATTGGTTGCAGGAATTGGCTGAAAAAATCCCTATCAGCCCTTGTTCTTGTATGTGTATGTATATATATATATATATATATATATATATATATATATATATATATATATATATATATATATATATATATATATATATATATATATATATATATATATATAAAAAAAACAGAAGGATACTGTTTTCCAAAATGGCGCCCCATTCATTCTTCTATGCCAGTGTCCTTTCCTCCGAGCCTGGCGTTGTTCCCGCACCCATTAATTGCAAGCATATTTGGATTTAAACAGCCTCTTAAAGAATCTGGATTTGAAGTAAATACAACATAAATTTCACATAAAAAATAAATAAATCAGAAACTATGATATAATTTACAACTCTATGGTCGTGTGTAGCATGTTGTGCAATATGAAATAACTCTCTTTTCATTTTTATTTTGTTTTTCAGATATATCAACCACTCTTGTGCCCCAAATTGTGTTGCTGAGGTGGTCACATTTGAGAGAGGTTACAAAATCATCATCAGCTGCATTCGCAGAATTGACAAAGGAGAGGAGGTAGATATCTGTTCTTTGATGAGACCTCTTACTTGTGCACAAGTGTTAAAAGTGCTGGTGTGCTGCTCAGAAACTGACGTTTCCCTCCCTGTTTTCCAGCTGTGTTTCGACTACCAGTTTGACACTGTGGCCAGTCAGCACAAGATCGCCTGCCACTGCGGCGCTCCCGAATGCAGGAAGTGGCTTAACTGAGGAGAAACGACAAATCTAAATGCATTCCTTGCTATAGAGTGTGGATGCTGTGATCTCTGCGGGCTTCACACTAAAGTCATTTTATGAATGAGCAGAAGGCCTGAACCCTTTGGAGAGATAAATTAATTTACATGTTGGTTCATCAAGATCAAGGAAAACAAACGGGTGGAGGAAGGGAACACAGTAGCAGGATGTGACTCGTGCCATATGTGGGAGGCTCTGTTGTATGAGACGCCTCTGTCTGTCTGTCTGTATGTATCTGTGTGTTTGGTGTACATGGGGTGCGGAATCCACCAGCGAATGAGAAAGCACTGTGCAGGGTGCGGCCTTATTGCTTACTAAGGGCAGGCCCTTTTGTTTCATACTGTTAATGTATACCGTATGACTAAATGTAGACATCACTGAATGAGGAATGTACAGCAATGAATACTGCGAAGGGAATATTAACTTGCACTAAAAAAAAGAAAACAAACAAAAAAACACACATACACACACACGAAAACTTTTAAAATACTTGATTCCATGAGTCAGTTTTATCATAGGTCTCTGTCATGTGATTTGTGTGGAATTCGAGAGGTTTTGTATTTATTACTGAGTGAATGAATTTTATTCTCAAAATGATGAGATTGAGTTAAAGAAGGCTAGATTGCTATTGTTTTTGAAGATTGAGGAAGACATGCTGTTACTTTTGTATAAATGTACATAAAGAAAACTATAGGAATAACCGACCAAATACTACCTTAACCTTCTTGATGTTTGGGTGTTTTTAAATCGTTTTTGTTCTGTTTGTCATTGAAATTTATTTAAGATGGACGTTATTTCAGTTTGAGAGTATATATTATGATTATTCTGTACAGAATTTGTAATATAACCACAATAATTCACAAAGTATTTTTGTTGTATTAAAAGTAAGGTATTGTAGCGTAGTGTTTTTGTGACTTACACATACTTTGACCACTCAAAAAAGAAATATTTTTGTTGACTAACGTAACGAGCTATCAGTTACAGAATTAAAAAAAAGACTCTTCAAATAGTAAGAGATCATGTGTGATCTGTTTGCTGTTAATCAGGTTTGATTTTAAAGAACTGTGAATTAGGTTTTGAAACCCAAAAACAACTTTTTAACTTTTTAACACGAGTAGGAAACACCGACATGTATTTACCTGTTTTCGTTTTTACATTGCTTTTAAAATAAGGTGCAAACGTCTAATGATGTTGTGAGTTAGACGAGCCAGTGTGTGACAGAATCGTACGGGGAACTCATTTTTCTTGGAACTGTAGGTTGTTCTACCTTTTTGGATAGAGATGGCATTCTCCTTAATCAGAAATATTTCTTATACTGACACTTCACAAGTCACACATGCTTAGAAACGGAAGAGTTTTTGCGTGCACAATTTCAAGTTGACTGTAAAATTTTGGAGACAGTCTTAGAACTTGTAATGTATATGGCATGTATTTTTTTAACTTTCCGAAGACTCAATTGTATATATTTTCTCAATGAATGGTTGTAACAAAATTGTTTCTTGGATATTTTTCTTCTCTTGTATGATATTACATCATCCTGCCAGTGTGTTTGTGCTACATTTTCTTGGTCGTGTAGTCAGATTTTGTTTTCTTTCATTTTGTTTTTATTTTATTTTCCTCTCTTTTTTTTTGGAAAATGCCTTTTGAAGTGTACAGAGTATGAGGTTTGGAGTTTGTGGAATTGAATTTAGAAACATTTACAAAAATAAACTATTTTACATGTTAGCCACTCGTGTATGTGATATAAATAATTTATTGTTAAATATGAAGATATTAAGCCATAAGAAATCTTCAATTTCCCTAGCAACAGATGATAAAATATTGTTGCATGACCCACTGATCTTTGACTTTGAAAAAGAAGCCGAGCAAAGATTAGCAGAGTAACTAACAATATGAGTTACTTACCTAAGAAAGGTCTGTATCTTCAACAGAGGCACTTTATTGGCAAGTATGCAAGCAAATACATCAGTGGCTCCCAACCTTTTAAGGGCTGCAACCAATGATTATTTTCTATGAAAATGTGGGTCTATGAAATGTCTGCGCTCAAACTGACATTTCTAGACTGCGTTTTCTCCGTTAAAAACTCAGAAATACGAAGTTTATTATCGTAGGAGACTGAGAGAATCTGAAAATATTAACTTTCGAGGAGCTGGAACCGATCAAGTTTGGGCATTTTGTCTTAAAAAAAAAAAAAAGATAAATTGATTGCCTTTTGCCATTTCTTTGACTGAACTGATCAGTTAATCATCTAATAGTTTAAGCCCTGTCCTCCTTTTAAATGAAGATATCTACCTGCTATCTACTTACTCATAGACTATGACCTCAATGTGATTTTGAGTTGTGAACAGGGAAGCTATTTTCCCTGCTGAGATTGTTTCATTTAAAGAATTTAAAACTCCAATGAGGTTGATTTTGATGAGACTTTTTTCATTCGTATCTCTTCAATCATCTTGATTCATCTCCAGTCTCCACAGAGGCTCCTGACTGCTAGGTACAAAGATATGTGATCATTTTTGGTATAACTTAACTGAATTTTATGTGCGTGCTCTGTGTGCTTGACCTGTTTATCAAGCATCCCTGAAACTCTCCAGGGAGTCTCACTGCAGGTTTGACTGCTGCCTGCAGATTGCAGATACCTCTTGATGCTGCAATGGTAGGACATAAAGTTTCTAACATCTTACATGCACTTTGAGCAACGAGTAGAGGCTTTTAAGAAAACAATGATTTTCCGTTAAGATTATGCTTACATGGTGCATATTAATACATGTGTGGTTAATTAAATTACCACCAACTTAATGCATAGGAAACCTGATGTTGGATAACATTTTAGTAGTACTGATAAGTTTTGAGGCAAACACTATGATTAAATAAACATAGACTACTATGTACACTGTACCTGATGGGTACTGTACTTAACGGTAACAGGTAAATGTCCATTGCAGAACGGACCTACAGCTCATATGACCATGTAAGACCAAAGCTTAAGTTTAAGTTTATTAGCCACACTTTAAAGACATGATGCAAAAATGCTAGAAAGAGATATTTCACTACTCTTACTTTCAAAAGACATCACAATCTTAGGCAGCGTTTTTAACAACCTACTTATGAGTGGTCCTTCAGTGGGCCCCATCTGTCCTTATTTCAGCCTGGAGTGGGTTTTCAAAAAGAATAACTCTACTTATGACAGTTATCTTAGGCACTCCCACCTCTTCTCCCTCTGAGGTAAACTGTGGAGTTCCTCAAGGTTCTGTTCTAGGCCCTCTTGTGATGCTGCCCTTGAGCAACATCATTCTGTTTCATTGTCACATTCGACATTAAGGCTATGATTCAAGTGAGCAGACTGACTTTTGTCAGAATTGCCCATCTGACATTAAAAGTGGCTGTCCTTAGCTTCCTCAATATGAATAAGTGGCCATTGTGTAGATTGAACACAGAGCAACATCAGGGTGATTTTTCTACTATAACAATGCTGGAATAACTTTTGAACATAATTCAAACTTGTATAGACATAATAGGCTATCTGACATATTTGTCATGTTTCCATCAACTGAGAATTCAATATCAATATCTTTCTCATAATCTTTATATTGGAGGAAGTTGAAGAATTGGTCACATGTGCCAAATTTTAGTATCCTTGCACTTAGGATCTTAGGATCGCAACTAAGGATTATTTTTGATGGTGATTAATTTTCTCGATTAGTTGTTTGGTCTATATAATGTCCGAAAATGGTAAAAAAAATAAATTAAAAAAAATCAGTTGATCAGTGTTTCCCTAAGACCAAGATGACATCCTCAAATGTCTTGTTTTTACCAAAACCCAAAGATATTCAGTTTACTGTCACAGAGGAGTAAAGAAACCAGAAAGAAGAGTCTGGAATCAGCCTTCTTATACAGTAAACCACAGTAATTAACCAATTATCAGAAATAATGTGGTTGGCGATTGATTTTATAGTAGACAACTAATCGATTAATCGATTGATGTTGCAGACTCCCGGATTTCAAAAAGTGATTTTAAGACACTGCTTCTTCTCTTAACTGAAAACTGTAAATTTTAGATTGTGGTCAAGCAGAACAACAGCAAAGGTAATTTTATATAATAGTTAACTGTATACTTGTAATGTTTATTTTTGTTTTATATCCATCCTCCTGCTACTTAATCTGTGGTCTAACAAGAGCTGTTAGGTAATTATATGATTGGGTTATTATATCATTATCATTATCATTTCCTTGGCCAATTTGTTTACAGCCGGTCCAATTTGCATTTCATTCAGGCCAGTTAAAATCTGAGTCGTACTGACATCTGTTGGTGAAGCATCTGTACACGTGTGACACTCACTGGTGTTGTGTCGTAATTGGCTTCCCCTTCAGAAACATGTCTTCCTGGCTGTGTGCCCTCCATTTTGCCTTTTCAGATTTTGGGAGGGAAAAGAAATGACAAATAAACGCGGTAGATTCACAGTCCCGCCTCCTTATATAACACATTAGCTTGTGGTTGAATTAACGTTGTCGTTTTTAAAGAAACAGCAGTCAGATTACTGGACTTGTGCGGTCCATAAACACGACGGAGCGACGCTGTTTTCTTTTTTTTTTTTCGTTCCGGCGCTGGCGAAGACGAACACGCGGCCGGGGGACACACATTTCGCGGGGGCGCGGTCTGCGACATAACACCTGTAAACAGTCGGCGCTGAGTCTAATTTGAAGATGCGTGCCCTGCCTCTTTTCACAGCCGAGCCTACTTCCTGGTGGATGAGGCAGCGCCTCAGTGTTGTCGTAGTAAGCAGACTGGACAGCAGAGGTGAAGGTGGAGGCGGTTGTCGATGGTCTGCAATCGCCATAGAGCAGTTTGCTAACGAACACGCTCCTTTCTTTTCTTTTTCGTTATTATTATTTTTTTTTTTTGTGCTTTGACGACAAAAGAAATTTAAAAAAAAAATGGGAAGCACGGTGATGGAGTCCAGCAAGGAGAGCTCAAAGAAGAAGAAGAGGAGAAGTCTGCGGATTAACATGCCAGTGAGTCGGTGAAGTATCAACTAATTTGGCTTCCTGCTGCGAAAAATGGAAAAATAAATAAATTAATTAATTTGGGCGTTTGTTGTTGAAGTTCTCGTGAAATCAGCGCTCGAACTTTCAGTCGTTATTAGCCATTTTGGTTGACGTAGCGAGCGTGAGTGACAGCTGTCTGTATCACGACCTCTCGGCTCGTCAGTCGCCTGCCACAAAATACACGTCATTTATGTCTTCATAGGTCCACGTTAAGTTTTGCACTGTTAGAAATACATTTTTAGACTACCTCAAACACGTTCGTGAGGATGTCTGGTTGTTACCGTTTAATGTGATGTCACTGCAGCCAACTCCCCTGCTATGTGGGGCTGTCACTGGAGATAATTTCATTATTGATCAATCAGAGCGGATTATTGCTCTGTCAGACGATAGTGAAGAATGCCCGTCACATAGCCAAAAGATGTGGGATAAGATATCCAGATGACAGTGGTGTTAAACAGAGGAAAGCAGCCAATCATTCACACAATTGTCGCTGATTAACTTTTGCTTGCTCAGCTGATCAGTAAATCGACTAATCATTGCAGCTACAAACTAATGTAGCCTGTGGGTTTAAAGGTGTACTATGTAGTTTTTGGGGAAGACCATTTTAAAATCTTCATTGGCTGACTTTTCATGCCTAAATAAACAAGCTCTTTGATTTCATGACTGAATAAATAAACTGAGCTTAAAGGACAGCACAATTTCATGCTGTTTTACTTTGTTTATATTTGGCGGACCCTGCCACCTTTCTAGCTTCAAACAGTGTTCTGGGGACCTTATTTTCCTCAGGGAACGGCTTCTTTATTCAGTTATGGAAAAAATAAATATTTCTGAGTTTGTATTATTACCTCATTAATATTGTAAATTTCTTCTCCAAAACTACATAGTGCCCCTTTAAGTACAGTGAGAAAAAACAGGTCACATTTCAGTGAAAGCAGCCTGCTCCAAACCAGCAAGTGATGATTCATAATGGTTACTACACCGGGGACTTTCGTTTATTTAACTTGGATTCAGTGGCCCGGCCTGATTCACAGTCGCCTCTGTTCATCAATCTGAGCAATCAGTGCCTGGGATTGTGTTTGTCTTTGCTCCACGGGCCTAGGATTACACTCTCAGCTATATTATCGGGCCA